>NC_137007.1:22928731-23116231 GCF_032717465.1 Coenobita brevimanus | reverse complement strand
GCACTCACCCTCACCCACCATCACTGCATTCACCCCCACCCACCATCACTGCACTCACCATCACCCACCATCACTTCACTCACCCCCACCCACCATCACTTCACTCACCCCCACCCACCATCACTGCACTCACCCTCACCCACCAACACTGCACTCACCCCCACCCACCATCACTGCACTCACCCCCACCCACCAACACTGCACTCACCCCCACCTACCGTCACTGCACTCACCCCCACCTACCAACACTGCACTCACCCCCACCTACCAACACTGCACTCACCCCCACCTACCAACACTGCACTCACCCCCACCTACCGTCACTGCACTCACCCCCACCCACCATCACTGCACTCACCCCCACCCACCAACACTGCACTCACCCCCACCCACCAACACTGCACTCATCCCCACCTACCGTCACTGCACTCACCCCCACCCACCAACACTGCACTCACCCCCACCCACCATCACTGTATTCACCCCCACCCACCATCACTGTATTCACCCACACCCACCATCACTGCACTCACCCACACCCACCATCACTGCACTCACCCACACCCACCATCACAGCTGTCACTCACACGCCCTTCACTCACTTTCACTGTACACCCCCATCCCAGTCCACCCAGCAACACTGCACTCAACCCTACGCCACTCTGCCCACCTTCACTGTACTCACCCCACCCCTCTCCGTCCACCATTATTCACTCCCACCATTACTACCACCACCACCAACGCCCACTATAACCTGCGCAGCCACCAACACGCAATGTAATCACCACCACCACCCACTGATCCCCTCCTTCCCCACCACTGATACCACCACCACCACCATCCAGTAAACCCTCCTGTCACCCCCACCACCACCACCACCAGCACTCCTCCTCACCCTGCCCCCACCGCCACCACCACCACAGAGGGACCGTGATCGAGGGCTACGCGTGGGCCACCGAAATCCGCGTCGCTTCTTCTCTGGAATCGAGGAGGCGGCTGTTGTCCACGCCCGCACAGTCATGGACCTTGTGGACGATATTGCTTCATCTACCGGATCCGAGGCCGTCATTGCGTCTGATTACATTCTTCAAATTCAGGTGTGTGATGTGCAGGTCAAAAGCTAGCCTACTCTACCAAGAAATAAATGAATATAAATAAATGAAAAGAAAGTAGTAATACCTCCCCTTTTCCCTTAAAGAAGAAAAAATGACAGATTTGGATATATAAAGTTTTTTTAGTATAGCTGATAATGTTTTTGATATGGATGTGTTATCTCTCTTAACTTTAGCTTGTTCAACGTAGCTGTGTCATGTAATCAGTCGTCTGTTTTTTCACTCTAAACTGTTCTGTCTCAGTTTGAATGCCCGTAGTATTGACTGTGAGTATTATTGTAACTCTGTTGGTGTTGACAGTTTTTATCTATATATATTTATCTTTAAAAAATCAAATTTGTATCATAAGGAAACAAAAAAGGGCCGGCCGCTGCTGCCTATATGTAAACTGGAGAGTGCCGTCTACCCTTCCTCCCTCCCTCCCCTTCAACCCTCTTTATCAACCCCGGCTATTTGACCTGCACGTCACCACTAGCTTTTATTATTATTATTATTATTATTATTATTATTATTATTTCGATGATTGGTTTTATTTGTGGTACCTGCAGACGATTTTATTCAGCCTAAAAGAGACTAATGTTGGAGGGGTTGGATGTAGCCTTCATTAACTTCCTACTACGAGGTCTTTTTTATCTTTTATATAGTATATTTATATAGATATATATATTTATATTTATATTATTATATTTATATAGTCCTTTTTATAGCAGAAGTCTTTCTCAACATGAATAAAATCGTATGGTGGTGGCCTGGAGTAAAATGTTAATTATGTAGCTGGATTAAAGGGGTTATTATTATTTTATTTTTATTTTTATTATTATTATTATTATTATTATTATTATTATTATAGCTGTTATCATTCTCATCATCGTCATCATCATCATCATTAGTATTATTTATTATTGTTATTATTATTATTATTATTAAGTCGATCTTCATTCATTGTACAAGTTTCTTGTCTGCTCTTATTTCATACTTATTCTTTTTTACTGTGCAGAAAGTATGCCTCAGCGCGATGATAGTATACCATATACAGCGCAAAAGTTTTACACAAACATCCACTCAGTTTTGTAATATACCCTCGTTCCTCCAAACTGTTTATGTAAAAACTGCTATAATCCTGGTTTTACAAAATGTTATCGTAAAGTAATATTGGTAAATCATCACTCTCCCTGTATTGTTTGAAGTAGTCCATGTTTTTCATTGCATAACATATTAAATGGGACGGAATTAAGATGGTATGCTTTATATAACAGCAAAATACAGGGTTTGAAATGTGTGCAGTGATCACAACATGTGCAGTGATTAATCTGATTTGTGTAGCGATCAAGCTGATTTTGTTTAGTGATGAAACTAATTATGTGCAATAGCAAATAATTGAGTACTGTACAGTAAATAGAAAACGTTTGACAGTATAACCTACTCAGAATTTGTATAGTAGTTTCGTAAATAATTTACGAAGAGACAGAACTAAGTTTTTTTTTTTTTTTTTATCAATTAAGCTTTTTTATTTTATAAGAAAGGCTTCCCAATGTTTCCTATTTTATTTTATTTTTTTCTGGCGATTTTGGAAACCCAGGAAATATTAACTGATATATACAGTATATATATATATATATATATATATATATATATATATATATATATATATATATATATATATATATAGGTATATAATGAATCACGAAATTTTGCTTTACATGTGCAGTGATAATTTTTCTTTATTTGATACCCTGGCACAATATACAGTATTTACCACAGGTGAAAACTCCTGTAAATAATTACCCGAACAGTATAATTACCGATACATGCATTATGGGAAGGATGGCAAGGTTAGGTATCACATAAAGAAGGTTTCTTGTGTAAAGGAACAGACGAAGTTAATTTAATTCTTCATTGCCACATGAAAAAAAAAATGCCTTACAGATAACGGATAGACATATAAGATAACAGAGTGGCAACCGAGAGATGGAGTGAGAATACGTGGTAGGCTAGATAGAGAGCCAGTTGGAGCTATTATATATAAATTTGCGGGCCGGGGGTGGAACATATTGCTATCTAGTAGGCCTGAGTGGAGTAAGTTAAGAGAATTTTGTTGTCTTGCAGTGAACTGGCAAACTGACAGCGATGGTTAGCAACCCTATTAATGTTATACTAGCTGCTGAGAATAGTTTGTTTAAAGGTACATAGTAACAGTTTGAACCGATGATCATAATATTAGTAATTACTACCTGTCAGATCACACATATTACAACTGATTGATATTGTACATTTAGTTGGTGAATAGAAGAGATCGATGAGTGTGTTGGCTATCTTTGAAATGCGTGAGTGCATGCCATAGTTGCTGATTATCATAGGTAATCAGTGGATATACCTAAGCTGATGTATACTATATTTTACTTACGTGTACAGTACAGTTACGAATATAGTAGGAACTGTTTATCGCAGAACTAATGTTAATCACACACAAATCCCAGAAACAGTAGCAGAGTCTGACCATTAAGGTATAGGTGAAAGCATGAGACTCAGCCAAGAGAAAGGAAAAAATGTGCAAGTTCCCACGTTTTTTTTTTTTTCCATGCCCTCCTTGTACGAGGAGTTCCCACGGGGGCAGGCAAGTAGAGTGGATTGTCTTGATCTGCCTTTCTTCCATCGCTGCTGATGAGGGAGCCAGTCACTCGTTTATATTCAAAATGCCAGAACGTTGTTTTCGTTTCTCCGGTGCTCCTTCACTTGCGGGTGGGACCGTGAAGTGAACTTGCACCGTTATTAACTGTCACGGTGTTATCTGTGGATTTACGTGACGGTGATGGATATGTTTTCCAGGCCGTTCTTATAATTCATTTTCATTTTAGTCTGTCACGTTTTGTCCTTTAATTCACTGTAGTAAGATTTTAAAAAATGTAAAGTGCGCAGTTACTTATATTTACATTATCCAAATGTACGTATACATTTCCCGACCATGAATGATTTAGGAGCATTCCTGAAAAAAAATACGGTACTCCACATTTTTCCGAAGATTACGCCATTACACTCGCGTCTTTTGGTCTGATTAGTTTTTCTTAACGTGTTTGAAGTGTGACAGCCGCCCCAAGAAGCGTGGTGATGTTCCTCCTCCTCCGTCTCCGCCCCCCACGTTAACTCCCTGTAGGTGGCATAGCAGACTTTGTAACACCTCTTCCATGACGATTTATTTTGTATATTAAATTTTGATATTAAATTGTGTGTCATCCGTACCGTTACGGCATCGACTGCATTTTTATCAATAACGTACGAGAGGATATTGAGGCATAATGTTCAGAATAAATAGCAAAAGAACACGTTACGAAATCCACAAAGCCTCTAAGAATAAGACCATTTTCCTCTTTCGTCTGTCCTCTCCACTCTTCCCTTATCTCCCAGTCTTTCCTCTTCTCTCCTTACCCTTTTCTCTTCCCTCTCTACCTTTCGTCTTCAGTCCCCATCCTTCCCTCTCCTCTCTTTACCCCGTCCTTTTCTTTCCCTCCCCACCTCACCCAGGGGCCCCCTCCTCGTCAGGAAAGAAGTCCTTATCAACATGGCTTTGCCCGCCTCCCCCTCTTCCGTCTATTCCTGTTCTGTACTGTCCTTTCCTACCCTTCATTTATTGTTAGATCTTATGGTCTCTATTCTTTACCCTGTTGCGTTTTTCCATGCACATTTTCTTGCTTCGGGATTCCTTGCTTCGTCCTCGCTTGCTTATTGTATACATTGCCATACACAAGATCTTGGTCGTACCGGCACTGATTTGTGAAGGACGTACACATCCCCCTATTTTTGGCAGACTAATTATTGTATACTCTAAAAAAATTATTTGTCAAAATATATGCGATGAATATCTGCATCTTGCCGAACTTGCACTTACCTATTATTGTGCTACTGTGACCGAAGCAAGCAAACAGCAGTTTAATTTGATTATTTAAATTGATTCATTGGCATTTCTCGTAACCCCCTCTTTCCAAAGTGCTGGTTCCATCTCTTTTCATGTCTGTATTGTGTTTCTTCGTTGCTCTTTGCTGTTGCTTTTCTAGTAGTTTGTTTATACGGCACTGTCTATCCTGTCTTGTTGAGATAATTGTTCTCCGTGTCGTCTGTTCATTGCTGTGGCACTTTTGTCTCTTTGTACCATTTCTGTCTTTTACTGTCCAATGTTATTCCATTGCTGCCCGGTATTAACCCCCTATGTACACTATTATTCCTTTTCTGTCTATCATATTCCCTTATTGTCCGTTAATATTCGCCACTGTAAGTTTTCTCTGTACTGCTAGTTTTTGTCCTTTACTGTCCGTTTATTCCTTTACTGTCCCATTACAGTTCGTTACTACCCATTAGCTATCCGATGTTACTGCTTTGCCGTCCATTATTATACAGTACCGGTACTTTGCTGTCCATTATAATTCCTTTACTGTACTTTATTATCCCTCTTTCCGTTATTATACTTTTACTGTCTCACTATTTTGTCTAGTTATTTCTTTATTGCCCATTATTATCCGTTTACTCTCCGTTATCATTTCCTGTCCGTTAGTGTAAGCTCACTGTCCGTTAATATTCCTTACTGTCAAATATTATATTAGTTTGAATTATTTCATATATCCTTTTCTGTTCATTCTTCTCATTTATTCTGTCATCTCTCTCGGGCTGTTATCACTCTTAGCAGAGTAAAATCGTCTGGCGTGAAAAAAAAAAAAAAAAAAAAAATCCTTAGAGTTGTTCCTACCATGGAAAGGATAATGTTACCGGTATACCTGCGATTGAAATTCTCGGAGCAAGAGATGAACTAAAGACGGCATTTTCATGAAATAAAATAATGACCTACATAAAAGCCAGTCATTGGACGTCAGTGGTCGATCCGTATGCCCGATCAACACAGCTGAGGGTGTATCGTTTTCAAATTTTCTGCCTGAGCTGGCCATGAATTTGGTTCCTCCATCCTCAAGGACTCTCAGCAGCGAGTGTACTAGTATTGCTTTCCATGCTGTGTTTTCTGCCGGCTTCGCTTTTATGTTGATTTTTTTTTTTTTCCTGTCTCTTCCATGTTTCTCTTCTTTCGTATATTCCCTTCCTCCTCTTATTCTCTTTTTTACTTCCTCCACCCTTTTCTTCTGTTTCCTGCTTATTCAGACGTACCATCTCCATCCCTCTCTTCTATCTCATATTCTCTTTCCTACCTTTATCCTTCTATTCTTTTCCCTCTTTTCCAACCCCGTCCATCTATCTCTTCATTTCTCTTGTTTTCTACCTCCATTATTTTCTTTTTCTGTTTCACTTTCCCCATCATTCTTTCTTACTCTTGTAGGGAGAGAGAGTTAATGAAGGCTATATCTAAATCCCCAGTTTGAAAAGACACACAATGCTGATCTGAATAATTTGCCCGGTAGAAGTAAGGCTAAAATACAGTACAATATGCATCATGGTCGTGAAGGGGATGTAGCGCCCCCCCCCCCACACACACACATAAGAACGGAGATCCCAAACATTTTGTGTTATTGTTTCCACTTCAACTTGGTCTAAAATTTTCATCTTGAATGCTGGGGTATGACAGAAAGTTAGCACATGATAATGCTAGTCTAGAACCGTAGTATTATCTTATTCTGCCACCGAAGTCGAGGAAAAAGCTGCAAAAGGACGAAAATCACTGCCAAGGTAAGATGGGCCAACAACAGAACCAAGGCGACTATTCCTTCCACAACTAAGGCGCACCGAATTTCATGTAACCACGGCGTTATTATTTCAAAATATTGGATGGAACCTCTCAGTACCATGGTGTCTTTCATTTTATTCTTACTGCCATCAGATGATTTTGACCAGCTCGGAAAGATCTCTGTTCAAAGGATGCAGTAATTTGGTATCAACCAGAGTTTGTAGTTGCTTCGAATTACAGGAAGCCTATCAGTGCTACAGTGGCGTTTTTGTTGATCAGTTCTGCCAACAGACTGCTCTGTTCAGTTAATGAAATGACCATGTACTTAAGGAATTAAAGGATATCCATTAACCCCTTTCTCTTTGGTGGTTTTAATGTTCGAGCTAGTGAAACAAGCAAGAACTGTCAGACCGGTAGTAGGATGTGGGCGCCTATACCTAAGACTCAACAAGGAAGATAAGACAGCTACCATTGAGAACACACACACACACACACACACACACACAAATCGTGCCGTGCGAGGTTGCCAATAGTATGATCATATCCCATCTTCAGTAACATCATCTCTTGCAAGGATCTGTTGGACCACACCCGCACTACCCACTAATTCTAGGGGGTAACAAACATCTATATCTATCTATCTATAGCCCGACGCCCTAATCCCGCAAGGGGTGGCCGCAGACAAAACGCCTCCAAGTCGCTCTGTCACCCACCATTTGACTACCTTCCCCCCAACTCACCCCCCCTCCTCCCTCATATACCTCTCAACTCCATCCCTCCACCTCATCCTCGGTCTATCTCTTCCTCTCCCTCCCCCCACCTCACCCACATACACCCTCTTAGTCAGTCTTTCATTCTCCATTCTCTCCACATGTCCAAACCACCTCAGTGTATTTCTCCTAATCTTCTCAACCACATCCACATCTACCCCACAACGTTCCTTCACTTCTTCATTCGTCAACCTGTCCCTCCACGTCACTCCACATGCTCCTCTCAAGTAACTCATTTCCACTGCTCTCACTCTTGACTTGTTCCCCTCTTGTAAGGTCCATGCCTTGCTTCCATACGTCAAGGTAGGGATCACAATACTATCATGCAGTGACTTCTTAACTTCCTTACTCACCTCCCTATTTCTCATCACTGCTGTCAGTGTACCAACAACCTTCCCTCCCTGCTGTACCCTTTCACGCACTTCATCCCCCAAAGTTCCATCCTTACTCATCACACTACCCAAGTACTTGAATGCACTCACATTCTCCATATCCTCACCATCCAACCTCACTGCACACTTTGTGACTTCATTCCTCTCAAACACCATAACTTTACTTTTGTTTACATTAACTTTCAGCTTCCTCCTCCTACACACTGTCTGAAATTCATTCACCAAACCTTGCAACTCCCATTCATCTTCACTCAACAATACTGTATCATCAGCAAACAGCAACACCGGAAGCTTCCAAATCTCACCCTCATTCATTAGAGCCACCCCCACATCCACTGCCCTACCCTGCACCTCCTTTACAACCCCATCCATGTATATATTAAACAGCCATAGAGACATCACACAACCTGTTTCAGTCCCACACTGAGATCAAAGAACTCACTCAGCTCACCATCCATTCGCACAGTAGCCCTAGCTCCCTCGTACATACTCTTCACAGCACTCAACAATTTCCCCTCCACTCCATATATTCTTAATACCTTCCACATACCTTGCCTATCTATTCTGTCATAAGCTTTCTCCAAGTCCATGAAGGCAGCATACACTTTCCTTCCCTTCTCTAGATACTTCTCCACTAAACATCTTAGAACAAATATCTGATCTACACACCCTTTTCCCTTCCTAAATCCCCCTTGTTCTTCTCCAACTAGCTCCTCTGTCATATGCCTAACCCTGTCAATGAGTATTCTACCATATATTTTACCAGTCACACTAAGTAGGCAAATACCTCTATGGTTACCACATACTTCTCTCTCTCCTTTTCCTTTGCATAAAGGAACAATTATACCTGATTTCCAGTCCTCTGGAACCCTTCCCTCTTCCCAAGCCAATCTACACAACTTCCATATCCACTCCACAACAATCTCACCCCCATACCTAAGCATTTCACCACACACTCCATCAATTCCTGGGGCTTTTCCCAACTTAATCTTCTTCATCGCTTCCACTACTTCTGCCCTACTGATCTCTTCTTCCCTCCTCTCATCTCTTCTTCTCCCAGCCATTCCCCAACCACTTATACTCGCACTGTTCTCACTCTTCACATTCAACAAATCCTCAAAGTGCTCTTTCCATCTCCTCAATTTCTCTCTCTTCTCCACCAACAATCTATTATTCCTATCTTTCACTCCCCTACTATTTCCTCTTTCACACTGCCTTACTTTCTTTACCTCCTTCCAAAACAAATTCTTACTCTCCCTTCATTTCACACTCAGATTCCTCCCAAACTCTTCATCCACTTTCTTTTTACTGTCCTTCACCAGTCTCTTAACCTCCCTTCTCCTGCTCACATATACCTCTCTCTTCTCTCTCTCATCTTCTCCCCTACCTCTACTCGCTAACCATTCACTATATGCCTTCTTCTTTTGTTCCACAGCTCGTTTCACCTCATCATTCCACCATGCTGTCCCTTGCACACCCTTGCATATCCTCCTCACTCCACAAACCACCTCACACCCTGCACCTATCTCTTCCGTGAATATCTTACATACGTCTTCCACCCCTTCCATCTGCTCTAGCTCATACCTTCCCAATCTTTCTTCCACTATGCTCTTATACTCTGTCATTTTCTCACTATCTTGCAATTTCTCCACTCTTCTCACAGGAGTTGCTTCCTCCTGTCTTCCCCTTCGTCTCCTCAACCACTTTCTTTGCAGCTCTACCTTGGCCATCACTAAGTGATGGTCCGAGACTCCATTCCCCCACCCTCTCCACACTCTTGCATCCAACACTTGTCTTCTCATTCGCTCATCCACACACACATAGTCTATCATTGCCTTTCGTTCAACAAGTTCACCATCCATCCTCCTCATTACTCTCCATGTATACCGGTGGATCATCTTATGCCGAAAGTAGGTGTTGGCTATTGCCAACCCCTTACAAGCACAGATGTCCACCAGAGCACTTCCATTCCCATCTACATCAGCTGGCACACCCCACTGACCAACCACTCCATCCACTCGTTCCTCCTGTCATTCATGTCTCCAATCAACAGCACTCTCTCGCTCCTCTCAAACTTGTCCATACACGCTTCTACACTCGCCCAAAACTCATCTTTCACTCTTGCCACTCGATTCTCTGTCGGGGCATACACACATACAATTGCCCACGCTTGTATACCTACTTTCATCCTCACCCATACAATCCTTGCAGCCACTGTTCCATACTGTCTTATATTCTCCTTCCACTTCTTGCTTATCATCAGACATACTCCCTCTCTTGCCCTCTCATTTTCATTAACTCCCGCACATATACCTAAACCATATTCCCATTCTCTCACCCTTTCACCTTTTCATTTAGTTTCAGTCAATCCACATATATCCACTTTTGCATCCTCAAGCACCTGAACAATCTCTCTCTCTTTCACTTCATCATTCACTCCTCTCACATTCCACGTTCCCACCCTAAGAATGTCCTTCGTATGTTGCTTAGTCGTCAACGTATTGATTTTGCACAGTTATAGTAATTCCTCTGCTCTGTTTATTTCCTAGCGACCACACTGTCACGTTAATAAACTTCAGTATGTCCACCCATGTGTTGATTTTTTTTTTTCTGTTATATATATGCCTAATGTTAAAGAGTAATGAAAACATTCAAAAAGTGTTTTCTTGTTTTCTCATGATATACCAAGTAGTAAACATCATACGGCATCTGCAGATTGTTACTGCATATGTAAAATGAGCAGGGCATTGTAAAAAACCATTGCCAACAATATTATACGTTTATTAACAAATGAAAACCTGGCGTGGTGGCGACCATCATCCACTCGATGTAGTTCCATCTACATCTTCCTTCACCTTAACCCGTCACGTCCCGAGGTTTTCCACACCTCCGACATCCCCCAGTCCTGAGGTATTTTCGAAAAAAATTTTTTTGGCTAAAACCTCCGCTTTTGGTGAGAAATATCGAAAATTCATAGAGAAATCGCTCACCTGAGGTTTAAAATACTCGATCCAGGTAGGAGTTCCTCCTTACCTGACTGGGTTTTCTAACATGCTGGCACTAAAGAAAATGAGTTCTGTGGGAGGGTAACTATTTCACACAACTCATAAACGGTATTTATTTATTTACTTGGTACGAATTTATATGTAGTATGAGAGTATATTGGTTTTCAAGCAGTAATATAGGCATTATAAGCATTGTTTCACTCACTAACTAATCACCATACCTGACCTTTTTTTGCCACATTACCTGATCTTTATTTCTGACTGTTTCTTCTTCTAATGCTATGTAAACTTTGTCCTCCACATTGTCATCGATTGGGGAATCACTCTGGCCCTGAATATCTTTACTGGCCAGGTCACTGATAACAGGTGAATTGCTGAGACAATGGCGTGAGGGGGGGAGGGGGGAGGTTATGCGGTGTAAGGCATTGTCCCTGCTTGGCATCTTGTAGAGGAATAGAGGAAGGTGTCCCGTGTATACGTACGAAAAATCACGCGCGAAAATTGAAAATTGTGCAGATCAGGGACCTTGCAATTGCATGACGTACCATTACGTCGCCGGGACTGGCAAATGCAAAATGTTGCAACGTACTCATACGTCGACGGGACGGGGCGGGTTAATCATTCTCCTGTGTCAGTCCTCCTCACATCCTATTTCTCACATCTTTCCTGTCACTTTTTATTATTCTCCTGTCCTTTTCAGGTGACTTTACATTGAGTGACAAGCATAATAGTTTCCTGTAAGCCCGGAAACCGTTTACAGTGCAAGCTGGTAACCATATAATCAACGTATACAGGAAACTCACACGGAACACGATCTCACGAAATTCGCTCGCAATTTTACACGGTAAGGGCTGGGATACATGTAAGACAACGTAAGATTAAAGAACCATTATGAAAACTACAAATTAACGCAGGAGAGGCCTTTGAAAGATCAAATCCTCGAACGTCACCGCATCGCTCGGTTTGTTTTGATTTCGTGACGATCTAGGCGGGAAATTATTCAGTGAGACATTCCCGAGTACAGTAGCACAGTACAGTATTTGTAAGTTAAATATTTACAGTACTGTACTGTTCTGGTAAGTTTATGTGCAACTTAAAGTACTATTAAATAACGTTAAAGCAAGAAATAAAGTCGTTTTTTCCACAGTACTGTACAGTATTTGTAAGTTAAATATTTACTGTTCTCGTATGTACTGTACTTGTAAGCACTTAAATAAAGTTAAATCATTAAGTAAAGCCTTGTAACCAGTTAACCCGAATTATATGATTACCCATGATCGGCATCGGAATATTGCCTTTTTTGTTTGTTCGTTAAACTCTTACTGTACTGCTTTTCTACAGTACTGTATTTGTAAGTTAAATATTTACTGTTCTGGTATGTACTTGTAAACAATTAAAGCATTAAATAAAATCTTGTAACCAGTTAACCTGATTTATATGATTACCCATAATCGGCGTTGGAATATTGCCTTTTTTGTTTGTTCGTTAAAGACTTGCTGTACAGCTTTTCCACAGTACTGCATTTCTAAGTTAAAAAGGTACTGTTCTGGTATGTACTTGTAAGTTAAAGCACTCAAAAAAGATAAAGCATTAAATGAAGCCCTGGTACCAGTTAACCTGATTTATATGATTACCTATGATCGGCGTCGGAATGTTTCCTTGTGTTTACGTACAGTATTTGTGTGTTGAAGTTTTGCTGTGGAGTACTGTATTTGTGAGTTATAACATTAAATCAACTTTCTAACCACTTTAAGTGCTTTCTAGTGATTACCAGTGACAGATAACAGCAAAACAACACATTTGGGGGGTCTAGGGAGCAAAATACGGAGTAGTTTGAATAGTACGCGATTTTGCACCTAACACGGCACGGTAGGAACGAAACCCACGTGTTCCGTGTGAGTTTCCTGTATGTGTTTCCTACGTGACAACAAGTAGGTTGGCGGAGGATTAGTACCCCTTCCTGTAAAACAACTTACTCAAGACAAATGGCCACCTGTTACGGGATTATGGTGTCTAGCTATAGATAGGTAGATAGAAAACCTGGCTCTCGCCATTTAGTGACGTCTGGGCAATAGCCCGTCTTCTGATCTAAAACGGTTATCCCTCGTAAATAAGACAGCATGCACAATCCCACATAAATAACATCACGCACAATGTATATATATATATATATATATATATATATATATATATATATATACATATATATATATATATATATATATATATATATATATATATATATATATATATATATATATATATATATATATATATATATGTATATATATATATAACATATTTAACATATATATATATATATATATATATATATATATATATATATGTATATATATATATAACATATTTATATATATATATATATATATATATATATATATATATATAAATATAACATATATATATATATATATATATATATATATATTTACAGGGTGTTCGTAAAGTCCATGAGTGGTTTTAAATATTTATTTAACCAAAACCATTAGGGATAGAATGATTTTTTTTTTTGTGTGTGTATGCATAATATGGAGTACACAGTGGAGATTTCTGGTATGAGTTATAAATGGTCAGCGTGAGCTCCTTTTGTGGCCCTCAGCACATCCAACCGATGATCAGTTTCTTGCCATGTGACCCCCAGCATATCACCAGTGACCTTACGGATAGCATGTATGGCGACCGTTATCCATTCACGAAGGATGTCGATGTTTGGAACAGGTGTTTTGTTGCCTTCATCTTTTACATTGTCCCAAAGGAAGAAATCTAAGGGGGTAACATCAAGAGACCGAGTTGGCCACGATATCGGCCCATCATGCCCAATCCATCTGCCTGGAAGCTTGTCACCTCAAAACTCCAGTGAACTAAACCCCACATTGAACTTTTGTAACTCATATAAGAAAACTCTATTGTGTACTCTACATTATGCGAAAGAAAATAAAAACATCATTCTATCCCTAATGGTTTTGGTTAAATAAATATTTAAAACCACTTAAGGACCTTACGAATACCCTGTGTGTGTGTATATATATATATATATATATATATATATATATATATACAGTCTATGTAATATATATATATATATATATATACATATATATATATATATATATATATACTGTATAGTGCACCATTCCTTGTTTAGATCAAGGAAAAACAGGAAGGACGGGTGTGTTGTCCATCTGGCATGCGACACTCCCATCTACCCTTGGGTAACATAACCACTTTGATTACTGTTCTCTGCATGTGCTGTAATTACATACCGTACATAAATATACAAATCCTTTTCAAATAATGTATTTACTGAAAAATCAAGTAAATTGTACAGATAATAAGTCACAGTCCAATATATTACCAATATACCGGGAATCGAACCCGGGACTCTCAGGTGAGAGCCAGGCAGCATACCGCTACACCATGACCAGGTAAAAGTTAACTCACATTGTCTCTCTTCATCCTGACTTGCTGTAAGTGCCTGGGATAGATTAAAGGCATCTACTTGCCCGAGTGCCAGGGGGTTAACTCATCCTCTTCATGCCCACAGTGGGGACTGAGGGACATTGGTTGCAAGATTGTGACAATGTGGATTAACGTTTACCTGGTCATGGTGTAGTTGTATGCTTCCTGGCTCTCAACTGAGAGTCCCGGGTTCGATTCCCGGCATATAGGAGCATTCGCGTGAAGAGGAAAATCTGCCAGACACCGCCAGAAACTATGTCTCGTTTTCGTTTCTGCGAGCTAAGGGGGTCTTATAGTCGTTCTATTTTATGAAGGCAGTTTGGGTGGGGCAGCCTAAGCCCTCACACCACTAGCTCTGCTGCCACATCACCACCGCCACACATGTGTAATTACGTCTGCTCACCTCTCTCTCCCTCTTTCTCTCTCTCCTATTTTAAGTTAGTAACTACTTATAAATGAATTTTAAATATTCTGTATAGATGTAATTAAAAAAAAAAACTATAGTATAGTATAAATCCGGTAAGACTTGTCAGCGTTGCTTTTGCGACGTTGTCAAGTGGAGTGACACGGGAGATAGCCTTGTGTGTGCGGCTCATACTCAGTCTCCTGCCATGGAAGCTTGCCCATCAAAATTCAAAACAAGAGAAAAAAATAAAGGAAATAAAGACAGATATAGTTAATATAAATATAAATATGAGAGAGAGAGAGAGAGAGAGAGGAAGGGGGGAGAGAAGCACATGTGTGCCGGCGATGTGGCAACAGAGCTAACGGTGTGAGGTCTTAGGAGGCCCCACCCGAACCGTCTTCATAAAATAGAAAGCCTATAGTTAAATTTCAGTGTTATTTTTCTGATCGATAATTAAGATATTGGTTAAGCAAATAGCTTTTTAAAAATTTAAATCGCTCTTACTTATGCTATTTCACCCAATATATCGCCGATAAAATAATATAGTATATTCTTCCCTAAGAAGATTAGTAGAATATTTGCCAAAAAGACGGTTTTTGGACTGTAAGAAGTAAAAAAAGCGTATGAATGTTGACGTTTGTATATAATCTTCTATCTATCTATCTATTGCCAGACGCCTCAATCCCGTTTGGGGTGGCCACAAACAAATCGCCTCCAAGTCGCCCTGTCCCCCACCATTTCACTGCCCTGCTCCCAACTCACACACCCCTCTCTCATATACCTCTCCACCCCATCCCTCCATCTCGTCCTCAGCCTCCCCCTCCCTTCCCCCCTCCACCTCATTCACATACACTCTCTTCATCAGCCTTTCACCCTCCATCCTCTTCACATGGCCAGACCACCTCAGTGTGTTCCTCATAACGCTTGTACAAAATCTTACTTGTACAAAAATGGCACATGTGGTCTATCCATAGTTTAATATTTATTAGACTTTAAAATATTAGGGCGTACCGAAGCTTAGCGCTGCCAGATGTATGAAGTAGGCACAGGTGATGAGCAGATCAGCCAGTGAAGACAGACGGCTGTTTCGGTTTCCTCGGAAAACTTGTTTTACCGGAGGCAGCATATAAATATCGACATGTTTTTCTTAAGTGAATTGAGTTTTATTCTTACTCGTAGGGAGTTTAATTTGTTAGTATAAATTATAACTAATTTCTGTTATTGGATAAAGATATACATATGTATTTCTATGCATGCATAAACCAGGCTGCAACCGCTGTGGAATATTTTTTTATAATTACTTTTGTTCATGCTGCATTGACACAATACTGTTTAAAAGAGAAGAAATAGAATATTTATGTATTTTTACAACAAGTAAGATGCATGAAAATGGACATTCAGTTATTGCCTGACATGTGATTTTTTTTTCCAACTGAAAAATTAAAATATTGGTGACATCTGGCATTTCTCCAGGCGCGCGAACTCTCCTGTTAGTAATATATTGGATTATTTTTCCTGTGTACAGTACAGGTTTCTCTCTTTAATTATGTTACAGTGTAAGACCTATAACTGTTTACATGAAAGTATTATGCAGTCAGATTTTTTTTTTTTTTTTTTTTTTTTAACACTCCAACATTGCATTCCTCCAGGCTGTTGTTCAAGCAGACGATAAATCTAATGCCAGCGCCATCTATTATTTTACTTGTTGTTTGTGTGGGCACACGTGTGTTTGCCTATGTTAGGGTTCAGTGAAATAACAGATTACCTTGTTCAATCATTCTTGTAGTTGTTGCCTATACCGCACACGACTCCTGTTGTGTCGGAGACTACTAAAGCTACAGCAAATCTGTGCACATACTGTAGTTGGAAAACTTATTTTTTAGGAAGTGTTACTTGAGCCTTTTTTTTTTTTTTTTTTTTTTTTTTTTTTTTTTTTGCCACCATATTGTTAAGAAAGGTACAAAGTGCCAGCTTGAACACTGAAACTGAGCTATCTCTGAAAAATTGTAAACTACAGGTGACCTATGCACATCAATAGGAAGTTCATGGAAACTTAATGTCACTCAAGTATCTTTAATCAAATTTTGGTGCCAAATTCTATTCTACCTACTATCTACTGCCAGACGCCATAATCCCGTAAGGGGTGGCCATTTGACTTTGAGTTAGTTGTTTTACGGGGTGCCAAATTGAGCACCAAAATTGAGTCATGATTTGGTATGAGAATCAGCTCCAAAATTGTGTGCACATCTGAATAAACTCGGCAGTGTATGGGTCTGTGCGTTTGTTCATTTCTTTCGCGAGAATAGTAATAGATATCGACCTAATTCTTTCTGCATTAGGTTGGGGTAAGTCCAGAGAAGATGTGAAAATATGCAAAAATAATTTTTCTGCATTTTGGTACGGAGACAAAGATAATGGTGTTTGCAAACATTTTGTAGTGGAAAGGCTATTAGTTAGCCCCGCTATTTTTTTACGGGCATGCAGGAGTTCTAAAATGAGATGGATAATTTCAAAGCTTGCACTGGTACCAGGCAAGTGGGATGGCACATTTCTTCTAGCCACGCTAACAACACTAGCAGCTTTGCTCATTTGAACACGTTTGGGTATGGATGCTTGTGATTTTTATTTTTGCAGCCCACAGACAAATTTGTATGAAGAAGTACTGGTAGACTTGCTATGTTTAACACTCAGGCTCCTGCAATTCTCGGCTGAATGAAATTGTTTGACATTAGCTGAAGTTGAGAACTCGAACTGCCCCGACCATGGGAGGGTTAGTGATACCAGTATTAAGAGGCTGTAATGAATTCAGCTGCTTAAATCATCTGGCGTTAGGTACTACAATATACAAGATGATGCGGCGACCACAAGAAGAACGCGCAGTTGAGGATACTATCATCGCTCCACTTTTTAATTGAACGGTTGACAAACTTTTTTATGATATTCTGAAAAATTTCCTGGGCTCCAAAAATCTCATTCCTGTGTTTTGAAAGTCATTGTTCACATTGTACATATTTATCTTGAAGAAGTGAATGTGTAATGCTAGGTGTTTTAGGGTCGGCCTCCCGTCCCTAGAGCCCCTAGTGAGTAGCTGGGTTCTCTTTCTAGACCAGAGCTTAGACAAATAAGAGAGAGGCAAGACACAAAAACACAAGGCAACACCTTACATTACACAGGAACAAGCAGATGTCACAAACAAGCTGGACAATTGTAATCCTTGGGCTGCAGATATGGAATAATAGTATCATGCAGGATACTGTACAGGACCAGATTGGTTCGGGGGGAACAACACTTGAGGTAGACACTTATGTTGGTGGGAGAGTTTAAATTTCCTAGGCTGGTGGTGGTGGTTGTCTTGATTTCCCAGGGTAGCATTAATATTTTACACTGATCCTAACCGTGACCTTATCTAGACGTGCCGTCACTGTTGCTTTGGGTGTTCACTGTACTTTGGCCTGTAGATCACTTTTACATTACTTTACTATGTACCCGGGTGAAGCTGGTGGTACTGGAACTTCAACTCAGGGGCCTATGTATGATCTTCACTGTCTTATAGTGGCACTGCACACTATGGTAGGCCCGTCCTTCACTGTCTTACTATTGCACTATCTTTTCCACCACTTTCTTTTATGCTCTAACCACCAGCCCACTTTATTCTGCCACTCCTACACTGTCTGTATGCTGCGTGTGTTCACTTTCACTCACTGTCAGGTCAGATGTGTCACAGTCAGGCGCAGGGGCGGCGGCAGAGTCTCAGCCTCCCTAATGATGGGGCTGGGATCCACCAGGGGTGGGAAGGTCCTGGGGACGGGGGGACAGCGCGTAGGGGCGTCCTCTCTCGTCCGGGGCTGCTGGGGCCTTAGGGGCCCGAGGCTTCTGGGCTCGGGGTGGGAGTCCGGCCCTCTGGGCTGGGGCTGAACAGTCGCCTGAACTTCTGAGTCAGGTGCCTGATGGATGATGAGGATCTCCGACGTCTGGGTGCAGGGAGGTCCCGCCCGGGAGTCTGAGGGGCAGTCAGGAGGCTGCGGTCCCCGCAGGTTGGGGACACTGTCAGGAGTGAGCTGTGGCGTCGGCTGGCGTTGGGGTCCGTCAGGGGCGTCTCCACCGGCTGTAGGGAGGAGAGCCTGGTGGTGGTCACAGGGCCTCTCCAATACTCCTCCACGCTAGGGGCTCCCTCCAAGTCGTGGGTAGGTGGACCAGGCTCAGCACCTGACGAAGGAGTGGCTTCAGGCCATCTCTGGCGGTAGGGCCCGGGTACTGGCCAGGGCTGTCTCGGGACACCTTCGGAACGGCTACCAGCCGCCTCCTGCAGGAGGGTAGAGCGGCTACAGGCCGTTTCTCCAGGGACACCTTCAGAGTGGCTTCTGTCCATCTCCTGATGAAGGCGGGAGCAGCTTCCAGCCGTCTCCTGATTGACCTCCGGAGTGGCTTCAGGCCATCTCCTGTAGGAGGGTGAGCAGATACCAGCCGTCTCTCCAGGGGCACCTTCAGAGTGGCTACAGGCCAACTCTCCAGGGACATCTTCAGAGCAGCTTCCGGCCATCTCCTGATTGACCTCTGGAGTGGCTTCCGGCCGTCTCCTGTAGGAGGGTGAGCGGCTACTGGCCGTCTCTCCAGGGGCACCTTCAGAGTGGTTTCTGGCCGTCTCCTGATGAAGGCGGGAGCAGCTACTGGCCGTCTCCTGATTGGCCTCTGGAGTGGCTTCAGGCCGTCTCTTGTAGGAGGGTGAGCGGCTGCAGGCCGTCTCTTGTAGGAGGGTGAGCGGCTGCAGGCCGTCTCTCCAAGGGACACCTTCCAGGCGGCTTCAGGCCGTCTCCTCTTTTCCTCCAGAGCGGCTTCAGGCCATCTCCTGTAGGAGGGCGAGTGGCTGCAGGCCGTCTCTCCGAGGGGCACCTTCCAAGCAGCTTCAGGCCGTCTGCTGACGAAGGTGGAAGCAGCTTAAAGCCGTCTCCTAGTTTCCTCCAGAGAGGCTTCCGGCTGTCTGCTGTAGGAGGGTGAGTGGCTATCGGCCGTCTCAGGGGTGCTATTAGGAACTGGAGAAACATTTCCACCCCGGTCTGATCTGTGGGCAGCTCGCCTGGCAGGTCGTCTTGTATTCCTGCTATGGTGGTAGCGGGCGAGTGCTGTGTCATAGGGGCGCGCAGCCCGGGTGTACTTAAGCCGTTTCTGCCCAGAGCTCATTTGCGCCATGTACATTCCTCCGTTGGCTCTTGGTGGCTTGTTGCGGTCTGTTTTGATGTCCTGCTGCATTTTAGAATCGATATTTATGTCTGCAAATGAACAGTTGCTGACATATATGCTGATACATATCATAATGATAAATAACGAGACAGTAACTTTTGAAATACAGTGATGTGATCATCGGAACCCATCAGACTTTTCATATGACGTAAAAGTTTCACAATAGTTGAAATAAAAAGTTGACGGGGCATCATTGGAATTTGTAACCAGGGTTTCACACTGAGTGAAGACTAGTTGTTAGTGAGTGTTTTGAAGCTTGACTATACTGCGCCGGTGAGTTTTGTAGCAAGCTGTTCCACGTTTAGTCAGCAAAGCTTGGAACTACTACCTTGACACTGGACAGCAGGTCATTGTTAGATGTGAAACCATGGCTACCATTTCCTTGAGCCTCAGTGGGATTAGAAGATGAACAGAAATTATCTGTCTATCAATCTATATACCTCAGCTGCTTCCCGCAAGGAAAGGGAGGTAGCCGAGACAGGACGACCCTATCCCCATTTACTCACCCATTCAAACACATTCATTCGCATCTTAGCCCCAAAGGGGAGAAGGGACAGATCCTCACTGCACCACACCGCACAAGGGTCAACTGCACAGTGCAATCAGTGACATCTGCAGCAGGGCCTGATAGCAGAGCTGGTTTACCCCTGCCACATCATAATAGACCCATCCCCTTACCCGCACCTGGCATGACTAGCTGAGCTGACCAAATGCGGGAGAATATCACCGCAGGGCTGCGTCATCATTTATTCATTCACAATTTCTCTCCATTTACTTCTGTCACGCACAGCCACTCAACCTTGCTCAACAGACATCCCTCTCACATCCAGCACTCTCTTCACACTGTCCATCCAGCCTATTCGTGGTCTCCCTCTCAGCCTTACACCTCTCACATCAGATCTAGTTATCTCATTACATTCAAACTTTTCCTCTCTGCTACACCCACATTCCATGTTTCAGCCCCATATAATACAGTCAGTACCACAACACCCTCATACAGCCTTCTTTTTACATCCATTCTAAGCGAACGACATCTAAACACCTTTTTCATTTCTCCCAGCACCCATCCTACTTCATTCATTCTAAACTTCACTTCTGCATCTATTCTTCCATCCACAGCAGAATGTGACCCTAAATATTTAAAACACTCTACCTCCTCAAGCAACTCACCATTCAAAACTATATTCATCCCCCTACCATCTACCAACCTCGTACACTTCATCACTTTACTCTTATTCTCATTTACTTTCAATTTCCTCCTTTCACAGATGCTTCCAAATTCCTCTACCAACTGTCTCAATCTCTCCTCTGAATCAGTCACCAGTCAAGTATCATCTGCAAACAGCAGCTGCTTCTGATTCCACTCTCCACCATCAACATTCACCAGACTCAGACCTCCACTTAAAACTCTTGCATTCACCTCCCTTACAACACCATCCATATAAATATTAAACAACCAAGGCGACATCACACATCCCTGTCGCAGCCCCACTCTCACAGGAAACCAATCACTCACAGCATTTCCCACTCTTACACATGCTCTACTATTTACATAAAAACTCTTCACCCCCTTTAGTAACCTGCCATCAAGTCCATACAATCTTAAAACAGTCCACAAAGCCTCCCTATCAGTTCTATCATATGCTTTCTCTAAATCCATGAATGCCCAAAACACATCCTTGCCTTTCGCTAAATACTTTTCACACACTTGTCTCACAGCAAACACCTGATCTACGCATCCTCTCCCTCTCCTAAAGCCACACTGCTCATCACCAAACACTCCCTCTGTACCCTCTCTAGCTCTCATAATTAACGCTTTACCATACACCTTACCTACAACACTCAACAGACTTATACCCCTAAAGCTTGTACATTCATACTTATCACCCTTGCTTTTATACAACGGGACCACACAAGCACTTGCCCAGTCAATTTGCACCATACCTTTCACAAAGCTCACATTCAGCAATCTTACTAACCAGTCAACAATAGTCACTCCACCACTCTTCAGGCATTCCACAGCACACGCATCCATACCTGCAGCTTTCCCTGTTTTCATCTCCTTTACTGCCTTCTTCACTTCCTCCTTCGTGATCAAAGAATCATTCAACTCTCCCAACACATTTATTCCTTGCACCCATCCATCCACCACAATCTCAGCCACCCTTTCCTCCTCTACATTTAACAATCTTTCAAAATACTCTGCCCATCTCTTCCTTACTGCATCCATCTCAGTTAACATCCTTCCATCCTCTGCTTTTACTCGCTCTTCCTTCCCAGACTCTCTCTTTCGCACCCTTTTAACCTCCTTCCGGAATATTTTCTTATTCTGTTGAAAATTCTCAGTCAGCCGCCTACTCCACCTCTCATCTGCTGCCACTTTAGCATCACGCACAGCCCTTCTCGCCCTATTAATCTTTTCCTTATACCTCTCATATGACACCACATCCTTCCTCTGCGGCCACACTTCATATGCACGTCTCTTCTCAGCCACAGCCATACTTCCTCGCACTTTATTGCCAGAGGAATCCCCAGAGTTAAATCGTCCGAGGGTTGCGAGGACAAAAGTAAAAATGCCTGTCATAGTGAAAAGGATAACGAGAATTAATGAGCAGATGAGTAAAAACAGTGTATATAAGCCTTTCATGGCCAGGACAACTTTTTTTTTTTTTTTTTTTTTTTTTAGCAAATGCCAGGCGATTTAATTCAGGTGAGAAAAGCCAGTCCTGAAACAGTTGTAATCATTAACCCCTTGTCGATGGTGTCCTGAAGTATTTTATTCCAGCTAACGCCAGACGATTTTATTCAGCTAATCGAGTCCAATCCCGAAAGTGTTAGTGATGAAGACAATAGAATTAATGAAGACGACGAGGAGACAAATAACGTGACAGTTTACGTGTAGGCATCAGTCAGGTGATTAACGTGTAATACACTGTAATAAAGGTAATGAATAATAGGTAATCAGTGAAAGAGAAGTAACACTAAGGCTCCCGTGACTCACTGAATAAAATAAAAAAAATGCTGTTAAATGGAGTAAAGGAGTTGACCCGACCACCAGGATACGATCAACGAGAAAGACTTGCCCCTATCGTTAAAGTATGAGAGGAAAAAAATGCCATGAATCTGCATTGTATCGGTCCGAAAAAATATCTCCATTACTTTTTTTTTTTTTTTTTCGCGCTTGCGTTTTTTTTTTTTTTTTTTTTTTTTTTTTTTTTTTTTCCGTTGATGCCTTTTGTTGCCTTTTTCCCTGCCCTTCTTCGGCTCTTGGTATTTATTTGTACCCCTTTCTCCCTTTGCCTCTTCCTCTCCATTCCTAAGTTTCACTTTCACTGTTTTTCTTTGTCTGTCTCCCCTTCCTGTCTTTTATTTGTCTTTCTACATTTCTAGGTCCCCCCCCCCTCTCTCTCTCTCGTTTTTACCTGTGGCGATAACCAGCAGGTCAGTGAGTGGTCAGCGTTCTTCTGATTCTGACAGGATTGTTGAAAGGATTCCTTTGGAGACATAAAAGTGGTACCATTATATGGTAATTTAACATGAAGAATCCAAATCTTCTATCAGCTGACACCTGAGGTGGCGCCATCTAGCGACTACTGCTTAAGAGCCTCGCTGCAGCACTCTTGTTATCTCCCATTTCATCGTATCTTCTCATCCTGTCTTTGCTTTTTTCCCTCTCCATTGATGAGTGTCTCCCTTTTCCCTATCTCTTTGCTCTCTGGTGTTACGTTTTTCTCTCCGGCATCTTCATTTCTGTGCTCCTCCTGATTATACTTCCTTTTGTATTGTGTTACATGTTTCTCCCCCATATCCCCAAATCTCAGCTCTTCCTGTCTTCTTACTCCTTTCCTAGGGTTAAGTTTTTCCTGCCCTAGCTATCATCTCACTGCCTTCCTGTCTTTTCATCTTGCTAGTGTTATGTTTCTCTCTCCCATTTCCTCATCTCTCTGTTCGTTCTGACTTTTGTCCATTTTTTTCCTACTCCTTTCTTCATCTCTGCTCTTCGTGTCATTTCTTCTTCCACTTGGTAATATGTGACGTTTTTACCTTCTCTTTGTCTCGTCCGATACTGCATCTCTCATTTTTTCCCACTCTAGATTTTTTTTCTTTCTTTTCGTAGCCCTTCTTTTCGTCCGTCAGTGTAGCATTGCGTTTTTCTCCTCCTCCTCTTCTATTTGCACTTCCTATATTTTCTTACTCTTCATTGGTAGGTTTTTCTATCCCTTGCCTCATCTCTCTGAGTTTTCCCTCCTCTTTCTCATCTCCATTGCTAGGTTTCTCTTATCCTCTTTTGTTCTCGTTTCTACTTTTCCTTGCCTTACTCTCCTGTCGAAAGTTACATTTTCTTCACTTTGGCTTTCTGCCGCTCGCTATTATCTTCCCGTGACCTTTGCATCCTCCTGTGTGTTGTTGCGTGTGTTTTTCTTATCTTTATCTGTCTGTTCAGACCCGTCCCCACCCCCCCCATTTTTTTTTTTTTTTCCTGCTCACTGGTACTCTCTCTCTCTCTCTCTCTCTCTCTCTCTCTCTCCTTTCACCGTCTCTGTTCCACCTTTTATCATTCTCTAATCCTCTTGATAGTTTTTGTTAGTTTGTCGGCTATTACGTTCCATTTTGTGGTAAATGCTCCCATGCATTATTTATTTTTCTCCTTTTTCCTTATTTACTGATGTGATTTGTGTTTATCCTCCTGTTTGTCATCACGTTCTTATTTAATACGTTTATTTCCTTTACCTCTCATGGTACGTTCTCTTCCGTTTTTTTTTTTTTTTTTTTTTTTTTTTTTTTTTTCCGTTACCACGTCCTTTCTTATCCACTTTTCTTCCTCCTATCGTCTGTTGGTGCGTCATTGGTCGCCTTTTTCTTCCTTCTGCCCGCTACCACTTTCTGAACTGTCCCGCCTTTCTTATTTCTGTCAGTTGCAGCGTTATTTCCTTTCTGTCCATTGCCTTGTTATTTTCTACCTATCTCTCTCATACTTGTTATGGTACTGTCTATCCATTTCTTCCTTCTGTCCGTAGCCACAATCTGTTTTCCCCCATTTTCTTCGTGTCCACTTCCTTGGTCTTTTCTGTATGTCTTCCTCCTGTCATTGTTATGTCTTTTCGTCGTTCTTGTATGTTAAATTGTTTTCTGTTCCTCATTCTCCTCTTGGTCATATATATTTTTTTTCTACTGTTTTCGTCTGTCCACTGGCATGTTTTCTGTCAGTTTTTTTTTTCTTTCTGCCCACTGTCACATTAGGTACCGTCCCCATTTCTTAATCCTCGTGTCTTTGGTTGCGTTTTTTTCTGTACCTCATTCTCCTCTTGTCCTTTTTTCTCCTGTTTGTGTACAGTCAACGGCAAAAGTTCGCTCGCCTCCCCTGCCGCTCTATCATCTCTGAGATTCAGACTCGTGAATGCGAAGCAATTTACACAGGTGCATAGTATCGCAAACAGATGGCGTGGTGGGATGTGGGGTTGGGAGAGAGGTAAAGGAGGAAGGGCGGGGGACCATACGGATTAAAGGTATGCGGACCTAAAGTAGTCAGATAAGACAATGAAACGTAAAAGATGAAAATGTATGTATGTGTGTGTGTGTGTGTGTGTGTGTGGAGAGAGAGAGAGAGAGAGAGAGAGAGAGAGAGACTGGGAGTAGAATGAGTATAAAAGCGTGAGAGTGCTGGCGATACAGAATGAGGGAGAGTAAGAGAGCTGCATAAGCAAGAAGACAGAAGTATGACCGATGAGATTCGCTATTAACTCGTTCCATGTTATCCAGTAACTCGCCACCATTCCCACAGCAGTGTAGTTTTAGTAAAATATATACCTCATAATTATGATTTTCATCTTTTTCGTTTCATTATCTTATCTGACTACTTTTGGTCCGCATACCTTTAATCCGTATGGTCCCCCGCCCTTCCTCCTCCTCCACCTCTCTCCCAACCCCACATCCCACCACGCCATCTGTTTGCGATACTATGCACCTGTGTCCATTGCTTCGCATTCACGAGTCTGAATCTCAGAGATGATAGAGCGGCAGGGGAGGCGAGCGAACTTTTGCCGTTGACTGTACGTACTGCTACATTTATTCCCCCCCCCCCCATTTCTTCCCAACCGTGTGTCCTTTAATTCTTCTTTTTCTGTCCATTTTGTTCTTCCGTCTCTCGCAGCTCCATTTGTTTGTGCACTTCTGGCTCTTGCCCTTTATTGTCTGACCAGTATCATTCTTGTCTCCACTGTAACATTCTTTCTTGTCTTTGGCTTTCTTATTTTTTGTTCATCTTTCTCCTGTTCTTAATTTTTTGTCATTTCTTCAGTCTGCGTTACCTTATTTCCTGGTCATTCTCTTTCCATTTCATTCCCTCTTTTCATTGTCATACGTTCTCTGTCCATTTTCTCGTAGTTTTTTCTCTTCCCTTCCCCGCTAAGGTATCTTTACGTTTCTTCCTTTTCTCCTCTTCGTATTTTTTCTTATTATTTTTCTCCCTCCTGTTCATTGTAGCGTCGTTTCCTGTCCTTGTGTCTTTTGTCTACTGCCACGTTCTTTCCTGACCATTTTCTCTCTCTCTCTCTCTCTCCGTTATTTTCCACCTTTGCTTCTTTCAGCTGGCGCGCAATTTTTACCCTTCCTCCCTTTCACCTGTCCTTTACTACGTCCCTTCTGGTCACCTGTGTTCCTTCTTTTCACTGTCTCATTCTTTCTTTTTTCTTCCTTTTCATGGCTTTTATTTTCTATCCCCGTTCTTCATTCTCTCTGTCGCTACGATATTTTTCTTCTCAGTCACGTCGTTGTATTTTCGTTTTTTCCCCTCTGTTCTTCCCTCTGTTGTTTCGTTATTTCAGTCCTTTTTGTCTTTTGTCGTTTCTTTCCGTTTTCCTCTGTCCATTACTACGGTCTCCTTGTCCCATGCATAATTCCTTCTGTTAATTTTACGGTTTCGTCTTTCCGCCCCCCCCCCCCCTTCCTCCGGTCCACTGCCACGCTTTTATTCATTTGTTTCGTCTATCCTCAACATGATCTTTTCATCCTTTTTGTCGCTGCGTTGTTCCCCTTCTCAGTCGCTACGTTCTTCCCCTTCTCAATCGCTACGTTCTTCCCTTTCTCTCTTACTACGTTTTTCCCCTGTTATGTTGTTGTGTTCTTCGCCTTCTCTGTCGTTACCTTATTCTCTTTCTTTGTTGTAATGTTCTTTCCCTTCTCGTTACGTTTTATTCCTCTTTAGTTAGGTTCTTTTCCTCTCTTGCTACGTTCTTTCTCGTCTGTTATGTACATCCTTGGCTGTTGTTACAGTTATGTTTTTCCTAAAAGTTGGTATGTATTTTCTTTCTCTGTTGTTACTTTTTTCATTTGTTACACATCCTCCTCCTCTTATGTTACACTCTTCCTCATCCTCTTCCATTATTACGTTCTTCCGCTCGGTACGTACTTTTTTTTTTTTATTATTATTCGTTCTTCCTATCCATTCTGCTGCCGACGGTGGCACATTTTCTCCCCTTCCGTCTGTAATATATATATATATATATATATATATATATATATATATATATATATATATATATATATATATATTTTATTCCTCTTCTCTTTACGAGAGTATACCCCCCCTCTCTCGTGTGCATAATGATAGGTTATATATATATACAGTATATATATATATATATATATATATATATATATATATATATATATATATATATATATATATAATCTATTATATGTATGATTATATATATATATATATATATATATATATATATATATATATATATATATATATATATATATATATATTTGCACAGCATATGTTTATACGCATACACACATGTATTTCTCACCTCTACCCTTCTCACTTCGGTCATGCATAATTTTCTTGGGTGTGTCCTTGCTGGCACTAGAACAGGCACATTTCCTGTCCCAACTCGCCTTCAAAGTACGAAAGAAGACAAACAGCCACACACCTAGCGGCTTTCTTCAGGATAGGGCTCGCATTCTCGTCGGTTAAGGAAGCTGCCAAACACATCTTCCTTAGCGATTTATTTTTAGATATGGGTGGTTAATATCCTTGTTTATTGGAAAGGATTTATGTAACTCAGAGGAGGACAGAAGGTGTATTAAACACAATCAGTTGCGTAGGAAATGTGTTTGGGAGGTTCCTCAACCGACAAGAATACGGACCTAGGCAGGAGTCAAAGACAAGGACAGTAATGCAGAAAGGCTGCTATCCTTCATCCCTCGCCTGCGCTCTTCTTCTTCTTGTCCTCTCTCTCTCTCTCTCTCTCTCTCTCTCTCTCTCTCTCTCTCTCTCTCTCTCTCTCATTCGTCGTACCTGCCCTCTCCTAACATCATCTTCCTTTTCATTGTTCCCCCACATCTTCCATCACCGTCCCTCATGATGCTTCTCTTCTTCCTTCATCTTCTTTCTCTCTGCGTACCGGTATCTTTCGTCTACTCTCCCTTCACCATCATCCTTCTCCTCCATTTCCTCTCCCCTTCCATTCTCTCCATTCTCCTCCTCCTCCTCCTCCTCCTCCATTCTTCTGTCCTATTCTCTTATCACACTTTTCTTTTCCCCTTCCCTTTTTTTCTTCATCTTCTTTTGTCCTTCCACCCCCACCTTTCCTTCCAATACCGTTGTTGTCTCCATCATTTTCCTTCCTCTTTTCTCACCATTCCTCTCATCTCCTTTGCCTCCTTCCTCTGCTTCTCCCCTTCCTTCCATTCTCTCCCACTCCACCTCCACGGCCTCTCCCAATTTGTAATCATCCTCTCTCTTTCCCCCACTTCATCCTCTCTCCTTTTGTCTCCTATCATCTCCTTTTCTCACATGCCCTCCCTTCACTCACCCATTTACCCATCCCTCCTTCATCACCCTCCCTCATCTTTTACCCAACCCTCCCTTATCTTTTACTGATCCCTCACTCCCTCATCTTTCACCCATCACACACACACACACACACACACACACACACACACACACACACACACACACACACACACACACACACACACACACACACACACACACACAAACACACACACACACACACACACACACACACACACACACACACACACACACACACACACACACACACACACACACACACACACACACACACACACACACACACACACACACACACACACACACACACACACACACACACACACACACACACACACACACACACACACACACACACACACACACACACACACACACACACACACACACACACACACACACACACACACACACACACACACACACACACACACACACACACACACACACACACACACACACACACACACACACACACACACACACACACACACACACACACACACACACACACACACACACACACACACACACACACACACACACACACACACACACACACACACACACACACACACACACACACACACACACACACACACACACACACTTTTCTCTCCAAGTTTTTAATACAGGAGCTCCAGTATTCTCTGGCCATCATTTGCATGATTGGTCACATCTAGGTCTTCCTCAGCCTGTCTTTCCCTTAACCTATGATGCTGAGTCTTATAATATGCCAAACCATCTCAAAATGAATGCATCTTTATTCTGGCTTTCTTTTGCTTAGCTGTCTTTGGAAGGAACATTTTCAGTCTTGTAGGTTTCTTTGTTGTAGAACAACTCCTCACACCACTCTGCACCTCCCCTTGCTTTCCAGTCTCTCACATCTCACTTCTTGTTCCTCTCATAACCTCATTTAACTTGCCCATCACTTATTATCCTCACATCTTCACCTCTGTTTTGCTCCCCAGTCTTTTTCCCTTATCATTCCTTCATCCTACACCCTCCACCTCCTCCTCCCTCACCTTGTCTTCTCCCCCTTCCCCTTTCCCTCTCCCACCGAGGTTCTAACGGCGGCTCTCTCTCGCCCTGCCCCAGCGCCGCCCTGGCATCCACCGCTTCTACAATGAGCAACTCTTTTCCCGACAGATCCAGCACGCCGTGGCCACTCTCAAGCAGGTACAGTCCGCGGGGGTCAGGCCACACCACCACCCCACTACTGAGCCCACCTGGGAACCATGATTTGGGTTTAGGCATTTGGGGAATCAAGTGGCATGTGGAAGAATCTTAGATGACATTGGGGTTGTTACAAAGTGTGTATGTGAGGGGCAGAGGTTCTATTTTTCTTCCTCAGAAGCAGTTGCTTTGCCTGATTATGTCCAGGTTTTGTAAGTGTAACAGCTTTGATGGCCATGAATTGTATGGGTTTTTCCTGTTCATAGATATGGAAAAATAATGATTTTGCAGATGTTAAGATAAGTAGAGCCACATTATTTATAGTAGTCATAAATTGGGGTGTTATCAAAAAGCGTGGGGTGGTGAGTTGGCTGACTCGTACCCGATACACTGCCCCCTGCCTTCCACCAAGATCGTTATATGTGCTACCCCACTCCCCGTCTCCTCCCCTTATAAGCATCATGGGACCACTGTCTGGGATGGTCAAGATGGGAGGAGACTTAGTCTCCATAGCATCCCTATCTCGTGTTCCCCTCTTACTGACCCCTGTCATCTCCACCCATGTCGCCGCGCTCTTTACGTGGTTTTCGTCTATCCTTAGAATCATCCTCACAGCCGAAACAGGACTTCATGGTTCTTGTGTTAATATATGTTTTTTTAATCATAAGTTTTTGTGTCCGTGCACTGAATCTGTGAAACCCAGGTGATTTGATTTTATCCCTTGTAATGAATATGTTAGTGTGATGGTGGCTGTTCCACTGGTAAGAGAGTCATAACTGAAGTAGAGCAGGTTTTGGGGACTTTTTAAATGCAGTTTTCAGTAGTATCCAGTTCTTTTCTTTTTTTTTTCCAGCATCCCATTTTTCAGTAGATATTCTCCAAGTTTCATTTTGTAGAGGTTATTACTGTTACATAATTTTCCATGAATGTGTGGCCATTACTGTGGCAAGAGGAAAAGACCCAACACAAACTCTTGTCTCCCTTCTGTCAAAACTATTTTGTCCTGCTGTTGCGCACAACTGAACTAATCTCTCCTGATAAATATTAATGATCCAAGCCTGGGCATGACCCGAGAATGTGACGTATTGTAGTCATGGTGATGGTGGATGTCATTATGGTTTCACTTTATAGATATAGAGCTGGAGTAATTATTGCTAGAGAAGTTGACAGTTGCATGAATAATGTAAACACAGAACATTTGTCAGTAATTGAGTCTCTGTGCTCTGTGGAAACACCAACTGGGAAGCAAGGTTTACCCCACCTCAGCCAGCACGAGCATTTAGAAGAGGTAAGAGAGAACACATCTTGATCAAGGAAGGTGAGGCAAAAGGTGTGGAACAACTCTGTTAAATTCCATTGATGGCAAAAATACTTCTCCCAGGGGTTTTGATAAAAGTTCAGTACTTTGATCTTCTGCAAATGGGTGTGCCTCATACTTGTTGGCAGCATCTTAAGTTTATGATCACTGCAGCATCAGAACTGCTAACTCACTCTGCATTTGGTCCATCAATTTTTCCTTGCTTATGTGTTGTGCTGGGCCATCTGTCAATTCCCACTGCTGGTTGCACTGTAAGTGTCAAATTTGTATTTAGTTATTATTTTGGGTGTGGTGGGGTGGGGGATGTATCATATCGTGCTGAAATCCCTCTTATTTGTGGGAATTCTTGAGTAGTGGAGACTCATTCATCTTTCTCTTATACCCACACAGTTTTGGTTGATATTATTGTTATTATTATTATTATTATTATTATTATTATTATTATTGTTGAACGTAGAGGATGGAAGTAATGCGAGTATAAGTGGCTGGGGAATGGCTGGGAGAACTAGGGAGGTGAGAAGACAGGAAGAAATCAGTAGGATAGAAGTTGTGGAAGCAATGAAGAAAGTTAAATCGGGGAAAGCCCCAGGAATTGATGGAGTGTGAGGTGAAATGCTGAAGCATGGGGGAGAGATAGTAGTAGAATGGATGTGGAAGATGTGCAGATTGGCCTGGGAGGAAGGTAGAATCCCAGAGGATTGGAAGTCAGGTATAATTATTCCCTTGTACAAAGGAAAAGGGGAAAAAGAAGTGTGTGGTAATCATAGGGGCATTTGTCTTCTTAGTATAATAGGAAAAGTGTATGGTAGGATACTTATAGACAGAGTTAGAGAAAGAACAGAGAAATTAGTTGGAGAAGAACAGGGAGGCTTTAGGAAGGGAAGAGGTTGTGTAGATCAGATATTCATTCTTAGATCTTTAGTGGAAAAGTTTCTAGAGAAGGGAAAGAAGTTGTATGCGGCTTTCATGGATTTGGAGAAAGCATATGACAGGGTGGATAGACAAGGATTGTGGAAAGTGTTAAGAATATATGGAGTAGATGGGAAGTTGTTGAATGCTGTGAAGAGTATGTACGATGGTGCGAAGGCTGCAGTGCGTGTGAATGGTGAACTAAGTGAATTTTTCTCTTTGAAAGTTGGTTTGAAACAGGGATGTGTCATGTCTCCATGGTTGTTCAATCTGTACATGGATGGGGTAATAAAAGAGGTACAAGGTAGGGTAGTGGATGTTGGAGTGGCCCTGGTGAGAGAGGATAGTGTTTGGAAACTCCCTGTACTGTTGTTTGCAGATGATACTGTGTTGTTGAGTGAAGACGAAGGGGAGCTGCAAGGCTTGGTGGATGAGTTTGGGAGAGTGTGTAAGAAACGGAACCTAAAGGTGAATGTAGGGAAGAGTAAAGTGATGGTCTTTGAGAGAGGTGAAGTCAGTGAATGTACAGCGAGGTTGGATGGTGAGGAATTGGAAAATGTGAGTACGTTTAAGTATTTGGGTAGTGTGATGAGTAAGGATGGAGGTTTGGAGGGTGAAGTGCTTGAAAGGGTACAGCAGGGAAGAAAGGTTGCTGGTTCCTTGAAAGCAGTGATAAGAAACAGGGAAGTGAGCATGGAAGTAAAAAAGTTACTACATGACAGTATTGTGATACCAACTCTAACATACGGAAGTGAAGCTTGGACATTGTTGGAAGGACACAAGTCAAGAGTGAGAGCAGTGGAAATGAGTTATTTAAGAGGAGCCTGTGGAGTCACGTGGAGAGACAGGCTGACGAATGAGGATATAAAGGAGCGTTTTGGTGTGGATGTGGATGTGATAGGAAGCGTTGTGAGGAACACACTGAGGTGGTTTGGCCATGTGGAGAGGATGGAGGGTGAAAGACTGACGAAGAGAGTGTATATGAGTAAGGTGGAGGGTGGAAGAGGGAGGGGGAGACCGAGGATGAGATGGAGGGATGGGGTGGAGAGGTATATGAGAGAGGGGGGTGTGAGTTGGGAGCAGGGCAGTGAAATGGCGGGGGACAGGGCGACTTGGAGGCGATTTGTTTGTGGCCACCCCAAACGGGATTGAGGCGTCTGGCAATAGATAGATAGATAGATTATTATTATTATTATTCAGATATATGGAGCTACAGTACTCCACTTTTTGGTTTGCTATCAGTTTTGTGAAATATGTTCTTTGTTGGTGGATCCTTGTGATAGTTGCTTTGCAACATGGCGTCCAGGTGCCATCCACTTCTACTGCATACTGCTATGTATTATGTATTCATTTGATTTTATGGTGTCTTGAGTGTGTGTGTGTGTGTGTGTGTGTGTGTGTGTGTGTGTGTGTGTGTGTTTACCTAATTGTGATATACAGGAAATGAGCTACACTCATGGGGTCCTGTCTCTGTTTCTCAATAAGTCAGACTTTGCTTTAAACTCGTTTAAGTTTTTAGACTGGATCTCTTTTTCCAGGCTATTCCACAGGTCTGTGCATCTATAAGAAAAACTATATTTTTTTTATATCCTTCAAGCAGCTTCACTTCTTGAGTTTCATTCTGTGTCCTCTTGTTACTCTCATATCCCATACAAACAGATCTTCTCTGTCAATTTTTATCTACTCCCTTCATGGTCCTGAACACTGCAATCATGTCACCCCTCTCTCTCCTTTCCTCTAAGGAAGGCAAATCCAGCTTTTCCAGCCAACAGATCTGCCAGACTGGGGACCATCTTGGTTGCTGTTCTTTGTATTCTCTCAGTCTTGTTTATATCTTTATATGTGGGGACCACACTACTGCTGCATGTTCTAACCTGGGGCGGATCATGGCCACTATCAATTTTTCATCATCTCCTCATTCATGTAATGAAATGCTGCTCTTATGTTAGTCAAAAGTTTATACATCTCTCTAACTGCCTTGTTAACATGTTTTTCAGGTGACAAACTATCCTGGACCAGCACTCCCAAATCTTTCTCATTTCTCGCTTTTGGAATTGGTTCATTACCCATCAGATAATTCAGTGATAGCCTCTTGGTACTTTTACCCATTTCCAATATTTTACATTTTTTTGCGTTGAATTTCATTTCCCACATCTGGCTCCAATCATGTATCCTATCCAGATCCTTCTACGTTATTTTACAGTCCTCCTCAACCTCTACTGTCCTCAAGATCTTTGCAGCATCAGCAAACAGACTTGCATAACTGTTCACTCCATCTACCGTAAATCAGGAACATTACTGGTGCCAACACCAAGCCCTGTGGGACTCCACTTATTACTTCCCGCCATCCAGACATCCTGTCCTTTATTACTGTCCTCATTTGTCTGTCTCTCAAAAGTCTCACATCCATTCCAGGAGGTTTCCCTTCAGTCCTCCTGTATGCTCTGATTTCCACATTAGTCTCTTACGGGGTACCTTGTCGAGGACCTTCTCCAAATCCCAATACACACAATCCACCTAACCGTTTCTCTCCTGTAGCATGTCAGTTGCTCATGAGTAAAAGCTCAACAAGTTGGAAACACATGACCTTCCACTTCTGAATCCAAACTGACTTTCAGCCAAAATATTCGTCTCTTCCAGATATTTTATCCATCTATCTTTCAGGATTCCCTCACACAGTTTTGCAACCATGCTGGTTAGGGACACTGGTCTATAATTCAGGGGTTCTTCCTTGTTTCCTCCCTTATAAATTGGTACCACATTTGCCCTCTTCCATTCTTGTGGCACTTTCCCCTCTTCCAGAGAACACACAATTTAACCGTGAATCTTATCTGCCAGTTGTTCTCTGCATTTCTTCAATACCCAGTTAGAGATTCCATCTGGTCCTGGGGCTTTCCATACATCTTGAGTTTCCAGTAATTTATACACTTCCTGCACTTCCACTTTTATATCTTTTATCACTACATTTCTAGTCACTCCCTTCTCCTTCACAAACTCCCTTTCATTAGTGAAAACCAGTTGGAAACAGTTGTCCATTATTTCAGCTTGCATTGTCGCATCTTTATTGACCTCTCCTTCTACTTTCAGTTTGGTGATTCCTTCCTTTTGTTTCAATTTGCTATTGACAAATCTATAAAACAATTTGGGTTTATCCATACATTTGTCAATTATACCTTTTTCAAAGTTCCTTTCTTCCTCTTTATGTATTCTTGTATATTCATTTCTAGTTCTTTCATATTCTTCCTTTGTTCTGTTATTAACTCTCTTTCTCCATTTGTTCCATGCTGTGTCCCTCTCTTTTTTTGCTATCATACACCTTCCATTAAACCATTCCTTTCTCCTGTTTCCTTTCCCCCCTTACTCTTGGCACATATTTTTCCACTCCCAAATTATAGAGGTCTAGAAGGATGTCCCACTTCCTCTGTATCTCTCTTGTTTCTCAGAATTTTCTCCAATCTGCATTTTTGAAAATTTTCTCAATTCTGTAAGGTTTGCCTTCCCAAAGTTGTATCTTCCCTGCCAATAAAGCTTGTCTCGTGGCACCACATTCCCTATTATCATGTGGAACTCAGTGACCACATGATCACTTTTTCCTATAGGGCACAGATATTTCAAAGATTCAATTATGTCAGGTTCTTTGGTTAGCAGTAAATCTAATCTTGCTGGTGTGTCATTACCTCGGAATTGTCTCTTCTTTGACCCACTGTGTCATTACATTATCCATTGCTATATTTAACAATATAGTATCCCACAAATCTTCGCTGCCTCCTGAATCCCATTCCTCCCAGTTCACCTCTTTACAATTAAAATCACCCATTAGAATTTTATTGTTGCTTTTCTCAATCACTTTCTGTAGATAACTAACCATCTCCTGGTATTCATCGTCATTCCATGCTCTTGTCTTAGAGGAAACATATACTACTGCCATATCCCTCTTGCCATTTTCTCCAGTTTCTAATTTCATATTTATCACTTCAGTTCTATCCACTCCCATTTCCACACTATCTACATTTATGTTGTTCTTCTTTGCTATCATCACTCCTCCTGTTTTTTCTTTTCTGTCTCTTCTCTACAGTTTGTACTGTATTTACCATCTCCCACATACTGTAGATATCAGTATCCTCTCTTAGCTCGGTCTCAACAAAGCACATAACATCGGGTTCATATACCCTCAAGAAATCGTTGATTTCTAACCTTGCCGATATTAAACCTTCAACATTAGTATACGCCACTTTCAAACTTTTTTTGTTGTTTTTTTTATACCCTCTTCTCTCCGTCAGTACCACTTCCTTAATTTCTGATCCATAACTCTCCAATAAATCACTGTCTTCTCTTCTTCCATTCTCTGTTCGTATTTTGCCTTTACTTCCTTTCCTAACTCCTTTATTTTAGCTCTTTCTTCCTCATTTGCATCTCTCCTTATCCAAACATTTTTGAACCCCTCTTTGTCTGATAATTTCCATGTTCTTTTGATGATTTCAGTTACCTTTACCTGGGACTTAAACTTTACCTTCAATGGCCTCACTCCTCCTTCCTCGTACTTTCCTAACCTAAACACTTCTTCATTCTCTTCTTGAGCTTCGTTGTTACCCTCCATAACTACTGATATTATCTCTTTAATCTTAGTTAGTGCTTCTCTTTCCCATTCTGATCTTACTGTCATACTTTTTTCTTTTATTCCTGAAGTTATTACACATTTTTTTCTTATCTCCTACATCCCTGACTAAAGATTCTTTACTTCTCAGTACCCCAAGCACTTCCTTCTCCACCTTTTCCTTGCTTTGTTGTTCTATAATCTCTTTCAAATTTAGTTTTCCTTCCTCCTGAATTTTCTCCCATCCCTTATGTTTCTCTCTGATTACCTTAATATGCTCATCTTGCATCCATGATTTTGATTCATACTCATCTAGTTTACTTTTCATTCTGTTCCTGTCTTCTTCCAACCTCTTATTCCCCCTCTTGAGCTCTTTTATTTCATTGGATGCAGATTCGTTACTCACTTTTAAATCTGTGACCTCTCTTTCTTGTTCAGCACTGCGTGTGCAAACTTTTTCCAGTTTATTCTGTAGGACTTTGATCTCTCTCTCTCTCCTGCTGTAAGGTCCTTTCCTGCATCTCTGTAATTACTGCCCATACCCATTTTAACTCCTGGACATTCCTCTTCGCCATTTTCCCTACTCCTACTACTCTTATTTGGTTCAGCTTAGTACTTCCATTTCCCACATCATCTTCGGAGATGCCCACAAATTCCCCTTCACCAGATATAAACAAAGCACCGTCCCTCTCCGCCATGATGCAACCACATGGAACTTTCTATTTCCACTGTATCTTGTACTCTTTATGACCGAAGCCTGTGTTTTTTTTTTTTTTTAAATAATTTCCAACAGGACCACCACTCACGCACTCATTCACATAATCACAATAGGCTGGTGGCCACTGATTCAGCGATTATTTCCCCACGATCCAGAAAGAGCTCCATCTCTGTCGGCGACCTGTGTGTGTGTGTGCTGATATCAGTTTTCTTTTCATTCAGCCGTAACAGTAAGCCACTTAGCCTTTACCTTGGGATTCCAGTTTTTCTAGACAAGCTTAAATAGAGTATCTGTGAGCTTAGCAATGTCTTTAGTTTCTACAACATACCAGTGGTTCTGTTTGCTTTATCCACATTTAGCTGATACTGTATTATATATATACAGTATATACACTCAATCCTCGTAAATCGCGTGTTTAAATCACGGATTCATAAATCACGGCTAAGTGACTGTCAGACTGCTGGCACCCTTAAATCGCTGTTAAGTCACGAAAATCGCGGACCTAGGCACCAAAGTGGGCCTTTTCCGAGGAGAATTGTAAAAACGCGGCATTCAATTTGAAAATCGCGACACAACAACCAATCACCACCCGTCCCTGGTGGCAAGTGTGCATACTAATGCTGCCACGTTGTTGTTGTTCTTCCCGTCAGTCCGCACACTACAGACAATCACCGTGGGGTACGAGAGCTACCTGCCTTTTTTGAGCACCTTCCCCCCCCCCACCTCCTACCTTCCATGGCCCCTCCCGAACACTCGATGAAGCGCTCTAAGCAGTATGGCATCAAGAAGCAGCCGCTGTTGTCGTACAGTCAACGTTTGGAGCTCATTTGTCGTGTTGAGAAGGGAGCACCCCCACCTCATGCTGAGAGGTTCTAAGTTCTTCCCAACATCACCCCACTCCATTCACTTAAGCAAAATCATCGTAGGAATAAGGTGAGATCCCTTAACATTGCTTATTTCTATTAAATACATGCACTGAATATTCCTAAATTTGCATGTTTGTGTTTGATGGTGCCTAGATAGGTGTAGGTAGGGTGCTGTGGGGGGTGGTTGGCCAAAGTCCAGATCCAAATTCATTTTTCACATGAGTTATTATTTATAAACCACGGAATTTGTAAATCGCGGCAGTGGTCCAGACCCAAATTGCCGCGATTTACGAGGATTGAGTGTATATATATAACTCAATCCTCATAAATCGCGTGTTCATAAATCACGGATTCGTAAATCACAGCTAGGTGGCCATCAGACTGCCTGCAACCTTAAATCACTGTTAAGTCATGAAAATTGCGGATCTAAGCACCCAAGTGGGCCTTTTCCGAGGAGAACCCTAAACCTTCGGCATTTAAACTGAAAATCGCGACCCAACAACCAATCACCACGCGTCCCTGGTGGCATGTGTGCATACTAATGCTGCCATGTTGTTGTTGTTCTTGTCCCGCCAGTCCGCACACTACAGACCGTCGCTGGGGAGTACGAGAGTTACCTGCCTTTTTTGTGCAACTTCCCCCCGCCTCCTACCTGCCATGGCCCATCCCGACCCCCCAATGAAGCGCTCTAAGCAGTATGGCGTCAAGAAGGTGCTGCAGTTGTTGTACAGTCAACGTTTGGAGCTCATCTGTCGTGTTGAGAGGGGAGAGAAGTTTTTAAAGCTGGTGAAAGAGTTTGGGAAGAACAAGTGCTGAGAGGTTCTAAGTTCTTCCCAACATCACCCCACTCCATTCACTTAAGCAATTTCGTCATAGGATTAAGGTGAGATCCCTTAATACATGCACTGAATATTCCTATATTTGTTTGATTGTGTTTGATGGTGCCTACATTGGTGTAGGTAGGGTGCTTCTGGGGGCGAGTTGGCCAAAGTCCAGACCCAAATTAATTTTTTACATAAGAGTTATTATTCATAAATCACGAAATTCATAAATCACGGCAGTGGTCCAGACCCAAATTGCCGCGATTTACGAGGATTGACTATATATATATGTATATATATATATATATATATATATATATATATATATATATATATGTGTATAAAGTGGTAGGTGGGGACACTAACCATCCACTCACATGATGTAGTGCAACTCTTAGGTGTCAGCGCTTTCTTCTCCTCCATTCTTCTCTCTTTCCATCCTCTTCTGTCTTTCCTTCTTTCTTTCCTCATCCTTCTGCCTGTGGGTGACTTTACACTCCCTCTTCTGTCCTTCTTTCCTTCATTCTTTCCTCTTCATTCTGCCTGTGTGTGACTCTACATTGAGTGACAAGCCAAATGGTTTTCTGTACACCAGCAAACCATTTACTCTGCTGGGTTGTAACCATATAACCAAATTATTGCACCTGGTGGTTTAGTGGGTAATTATGGTGTTCCAGTCGGATTGAGCCGGTGAAGGTTTATATCCAAGGGGTGGTTGGGGTTTTATTGCTCATGTAATGCCACTCAGGAATGCGTGAGGCTAGTCACTCTCATCTTAAATGTCAGGACCAACTTGCCTAGCCCCGGGCACCTACGCTTCTCATGGGGCAATGTAGGACTGGATGATGGATGGATGGATACATACATATATATATACATCATCAGCCATTTGAGTGTCCACTGCAGGATCGGCCTATCCCGAGCAAAATGGGGACAATACAGTCTTATGTATCTCTACCAAGTGGCCTAGGTTGTCTGGTAGAGATTGTATGTGGGATGAGAAGTGCTTGTAAGTGTGATTGTAGTGTTGAAGTGGCATTGGATGTGTGTGTAGTCTGTGAACCAAGTGTAATTGGCCTGCGCAAGCCGACTGGGTAGAAGCATACTTTATGGTATGTAACTGGTTCAACCACAGCACCCCTTATATCCGCCAAAGCAGTACTTGACCGGAAGAACGCTTCCAGAATTTATTACCTTGGTGGGGCGTGAACCCTCGTTCTCCCATGTACGAAAACGCACACTCTACCACTGTACCACAGAGGCTCCATATATATACTGTATATATATATATATATATACAAGTAATCCCTCCACTACCCGACGTAATAGAGCCAAAGGTATGTCCGGAAAGTGGTCCTGTCCGGATAGTGGGCACCAGCCTCCTGGACTTGTACTTATGGACCCTAACTCGAAAAATACCTATACAACTCCCTCTGGACATGCATAGCACCTATTTAAGACCCAAATCACGCCAATAAGGGACATAAAAGACTGAAATAAATGCAAAAGAGCCATAAAATTAGGTTTTAGAGGTGAGTTTATACAATATTAAACATTCTGGGTACTTACAACAAGTCTCTGGCTCCTGGACTGGTACTTAAGGACCCTAACTCAGAGAAATACCTCCCTACTGCACATGTACCTAATACCCTATTCACACCAGTAAGGGACATAAAAGAGTGAAATGAGGTGCTAGAGGTAAGTACAGTATGGAAAATACAGTACAGTACAATATGAAACATTCTGGGTACTTACAGCAAGTCTCTGGCCACCTCGATGAATAACCGCCTCCTCTCAGACTCTGACAGTAAGAAGGATTTCCTGAAGCACTTGCAGTACACTGTTCATGAAGTCTTGCACAGAACTTAGTCATTTGCACTGAGAATTCCATTCTCTTAACACTGCGCACTCTTGTTTTACTTGCGCTCCATTGTACGTTAATGAAATAAGTGTTGCACTCTGCACTTTAAGTATTTCCACTCTTGAAACCTTTTTCTAAACAGAACACACTCAAGTTAATTTACGTTACATTTACAGTCCATTAAATCTTTGTCTTTTCACTGAGAACTCAAATTCCTTAACACTGTGCACTGTTTTTTTTCACTGCGACTGTAAATTCCCATGTGGTCTAGTGGAGAAGTTCTTGGCGTCTAATCACTGTCAGAGTCTGAGAGTAGCACATGCAGGTGACCTAGGGGTGCATCGCTGGGTTGTGGTGATGGCGTACCCACTATAGACGACTCTGAAGATAGGCTCAAACTCACGTTGAGCGGTGACTCCACCATGGCTGATGTGCTGGGCTGTGGCTCGGAGCATGAGGGCCTATCTTGGGGAGGCAACGGAGTGGAGCCAGGGCTGGGCACAGCGGGGGTCACGGGCCTGAAAAAGCTGTCAATCGTTGATTGTTGATTGACGCAAGGAACGACGATTCTGACGATTAATGATGCGCTGCCTGAAAGCACACACTTCCTCCACAAGTCCCAAGGGCTCCATCTCCCTGTTGCAGTCCAGGTGTTCCAGGTAGTCCAGAACGAATTCTAGGTGTTCCCAGAGTGCGCTCAGCTTGGGGATGGCTGGAGTAGTGTCATGCTGAGAGGAGTCCGCATCATCGTCGCCGTCCTTGTTGGAATCTTCAAGCTGGGTACTGACACCTGCAACTGACCTGCAACTGAAGATGCGATCTCGATATCAGACAGGGTCTGATACCCAGGATCGCCCTCGTCGTCATCCAACCACTCATGCACTTCGTCCACATCAACATCATCCCCATGTGCACATAGACGTGCATGGAAGTCATCCACGTCGAAACCTAGGAAATCGTGCTCTACATCCGTTCCGAGTCCATTTTCAAGAGTCTTGACAGGGACATCCTTCCATGCACTGGCTCAGTTGTAAATGGCAGACTTGATGTTGTAGCGGCGAAGGTTTTCCAAAGTCTGCTGGCCTCACGTGTCCCGTCCCTCCCTGCGTTCGTTCTCGTCCTCGAGAACAACCATCACCTCGTCCAGGAACTTCCGTCGGTATACTGCTTCGTTGCCACAATCACTCCTTGGTCCATTGGTTGGATGAGAGCAGTAGTATTAGGTGGCAGAAACATGCACCTAATGCTTCTATTCTCAGCCACCAAGTCCTTGTTGCACGGGTGGGCAGGTGCATTGTCGAGAAGAAGGAGGGCCTTTACCTGGTCGCATAGGATTCCCAGTTTCTCCGTCTGGTAATGTATGACCTCCTTGACGAAATGGCGGTGGAACCAGTCTTTGAAGATGTGTCCTGTGAACCATGCCTTCAAGGAATGACACCAAACGACAGGAAGGACATCCATCACCCCACGAAGATACCGAGGCTGCTTTGCACGGCCAACAATAACGGGCTTAAGCCGGTGCATGCCGTTAGCATTAGCACAACACAAAGCAGATATCCTTTGCTTGGAGAGCTTGCGGCCAGGTACACACTTCTCTGTCTCCTCGGCTAGAGTGTTCGTAGGCAAAGAGTGATAGAATAAACCAGTTTCGTCAGCGTTGTAGTCTTGACCGAGAGTGAGGCCCTCCCTGTTGATCAAGCCCTTCACCTTGTGCCAAAACTCCTCTACTCCATCCTCGTTAGTGTCCAAAGCTTCGCCATGAGACTTACGGTTGGTAAGGCCATGTCGTAACTTGAATGTGAAGAGCCAACCCTCGGATGCCTTGAAGGCTAGGGCGTCGTGAAGCCTTGCGAACTTCTCAGCAGCAGCCTTCAGCTCCGTGCCACACACCATCACACCAGCAGCACATTGCTGTCGATACCAACTCAACATGGAGCGGTCGACTTCAGCATACTTGGGAGTAAACATCATCTTCCTCTCCACGTTGCGTTTGCTTTTCAACGAGAAGTCAGCCGTGTACTGGATGAGTTTGTCTCGGGATCACTTAATATCAAACAAAGTACAGTAGATCGGGCCAGGTTGAACTCATGAAGGATGCGTGATGAAGACCATCCCGCATCCACTTTCTCCAATATCTCCCTCTTCTTCTCCAGAGTCAGAACCACTCTCTTCTTCTTCTCAGGCGGCGGGGCCATCATCACACACACGAAGAAGAGGCACGAGAGCAGAAGGAGAGCCTGCAGCAGGTAAGGCACCACCACAAAAGCGAGCACGTGGGCAGCCATGACGACGAGCGTGCACCCACAACAAGAGACGGGTGGTAAGTGGGGAGGATGCAGAGGTGCTCTAGTGGACGTCGAAGGAATGACGCACCAAAACAAAACTGTCCCGCGCCAGCGCGCCAAGTTCAAATTACGGGAGGGAAAAAGTCAGATTTTTTGCAAATTTTTTGCATTTTTCGGACCATTTTGGGAATACTGGATCCCGGGACGATAATGTCCAGTAAGTGGGGATGTCCAGAAAGTGGGCGTCCGGATAATACGGGGATTAGTGTGTGTGTATATATATATATATACAGTAATCACTCCAATATCCGACGTAATAGAGCCATAGGTAGGTCCGGATATTGGTCCCCAGCTTATGGACTTGTACTTATGGACCCTAACTCAGAGAAACATCTATACAACTCCCTCTGGATATGCATAGCACCTATTTAAGACCCAAATCACACCAATAAGGCACGTAAATGACTGAAATAAATGCAAAAGAAACATAAAATGAGGGTTTAGAAGTAGGTTCATACAATAATAAACATTCTGGTGACTGGCTCCTGGACTGGTACTTATGGACCCTAACCTAGCCTAACTCAGAAAAACACCTTCCTACTGCACATGCATAGCTCCTAACACCCTATTCACACCAATAAAGGATGTTAAAGAGTGAAATGAGGTAAGTATAGTATGGAAAAAAGTACAGTATGAAACATTCTTATGTCTGGATAGTGGGGATGTTCGGATATTGGGCGTCCAGATATTAGAGTGATTACCCTATATATATATATATATATATATATATATATATTTATGTATTTATATATATATATATATATATATATATATATATATAGTGGTTGCGGTGCATGTGGATTCTTTTGCCGGAATTACGAATGAAAATTTAGGACCATCGTACCAGCACATTGAAGCTGGAGAACTCAGACACTTTAGTTTGTTGGCTGGTGTGTTGTTTTTGCTGCACTCACAGGGGTAGCCAAATATATTGCTTGTCCCTGTGTCGCTCCCTCCCTCAGTCACTTACTCACTCAGAATTACTGTACTTTTTTTTAAGAATGGGATTCGCACCTTTTCGGAGGAGTACTAAAAAAATGGAATTCTCCCGAGCTAGACCCTGTATTGGAGCATATAGCCCCGCTAGGTTACAGCAGCGCGCTACCACTCCCAGCACAGCAGTCCCGGGCGAGGCTCGAACTCGCAATCCTCTGATTACAAAATTGATACTCTACCACTGAGCCACCGTGCCCTCGTGAGGAGTACTAAGAAAGTGAAATTTTGCACAATGGTAGACCTCCCAAGTCTGCCCCAGGATGGAACCCATGAGAGTCACCATTCCTAATGGAAGTTGTGGCCCCTGGGCATCCCACCCAGGACTGTTAGGCAGAGCTAATTTTTTACTTAGAAACATGAATTTTATGCACAGTGGTAGTAGTACACTTATACCACTTCATGAACATGGAAGGATGATGTGTCATATGAGAGGTATAAGGAAAAGAGGAATAGGGCGAGAAGGGCTGTGCGTGATGCTAAAGTGGCAGCAGATGAGAGGTGGGATAGGCGGCTGACTGAGAATTTTCAACAGAATATGAAAATGTTCTGGAAGGAGGTTAAAAGGGTGCAAAAGGGAGAGGCTGGGAAGGAAGAGCGAGTAAAAGCAGAGGATGGAAGGATATTAATTGAGATGGATGCAGTAAGGAAGAGATGGGCAGAGTATTTTGAAAGATTGTTAAATGTAGAGGAGGAAAGGGTGGCTGAGATTGTGGTGGATGGAAGGGTGCAAGGAATAAATGTGTTGGGAGAGGTGAATGATTCTTTGATCACGAAGGAGGAAGTGAAGAAGGCAGTAAAGGAGATGAAAACAAGGAAAGCTGCAGGTATGGATGCGTGTGCTGTGGAATGCCTGAAGAGTGGTGGAGTGACTATTGTTGACTGGTTAGTAAGATTGTTGAATGTATGCTTTTTGAAAGGTATGGTGCCAGTTGACTGGGCAAGTGCTTGTGTGGTCCCGTTGCATAAAGGCAAGGGTGATAAGTATGAATGTACAAGTTGGTCTTGGTCTTGGTGTTGATTGAAGGGCTTGACCCGACGTGTAGTCAGATGTAGCCCTGACGGTGGTTCAGGTGTAGCAGAACTCTTTAATCACAGGCGGCGAAGTTGCCCCGATCTGCGAAGGAAGACACAAACATGGCGTATAACTGAGTGGCGTAGGTGCTGATCTAGGCCCACCCCACCAAGAAGGATGGGGAGGGTGAAGTCCAGGATACCAAGGGTTGCAAGGCGCTCCCTCAGGGCGGTGCGGATGGAGTAGAAGCGTGGGCAATGCAGCAGAAAGTGGGCCACAGTTTCCTCTTGATCCACACACCACTGGCAGTAGGGGTCTGGGTGCAGTCGCAGCCGATGCAGATGTGATGCCAGTCCAACATGTCCAATACGCAGGCGGGTGATAGTGACGTCCAGGATCCGGGAGACAGAGCGTACCCAAGGTTGGTCCGATGAGTCAGAGCGATATAAGCCCAGCGCTGTTGTGGAGAGGGAGGCGTAGAGATCAACATTCCATGCCTGACTACACCTCGTGGCTAAGAGGCGACGGTGAGTAATGGCTGGCAAGGGGTAGGGCTCCACATCAGGAAAAGTCAAGGCCATCCGAGCTGCTGCATCCACCACATCATTGCCCCTGATGCCCACATGGGAGGGAATCCATTGCAGACGTACCTTCCAGCCTCCCTGCAGCAGCTGAGCAAGGTCATCTTGGATTTCATAAACCAGATGACGTATGGAGCAGGGTTTAGAAGAAGCGATGAGATGAAGGGCCGCTCTGCAGTCAGTGTAGATGACCACCGGCCGAGGAGAGGAATGAGACATAAAAAAACGCAGGGCCCTCAAGACTGCGAAGAGTTCAGCAGTGACTACATCATGGGCATCCCCTAAGCGCCATGTCTGGCAGATGGAGTAGTCCTCTACGAAGATGGCAGCTGCAGTTGCTGCAGGGGTGGAGGAGTGGGAGCCGTCGGTAAAGATAGCCATGAACCCTAGATAGGTGGAGCCAGCCATCTGCAGGAAAATGCGAGGGGCCAGGTGGCCATCCTGTGATTTACAAAAGGGCTCTGGGAGGTCTAAGGACACAGGTGAGGACAGGTCCCTCCACGGGGGCACAGGAGATACTGATCGGACCGGGTGGCGAGCTGGTGGAGGAAGTCCCAGAGTGTGGTAAGCGTGGAGAGCACGCACCAAGAGGGGCCGTCGAGACCTGATGGGAATGTACAAGTTTTAGGGGTATAAGTCTGTTGAGTGTTGTAGGTAAGATGTATGGTAGAGTGTTAATTATGAGAGTTAGAGATGGTGCAGAGGGAGTGATTGGTGATGAGCAGTGTGGCTTTAGGAGAGGGAGGGGATGCTTGGATCAGGTGTTCACTGTGAGACAAGTGTGTGAAAAGTATTTGGCAAAAGGCAAGGATGTGCTTTGGGCATTCATGGATTTAGAGAAAGTGTATGATACAATTGATAGGGAGGCTTTGTGGACTGTTTTAAGATTGTATGGACTTGATGGCAGATTACTAAAAGGGGTGAAAAGTTTTTATGTAAATAGTAGAGCGTGTGTAAGAGTGAGAAATGCTGTGAGTGATTGGTTTTCCCTGAGAGTAGGGCTGCAACAGGGATGTGTGATGTCGCCTTGGTTGTTTAATATTTGTATGGATGGTGTTGTAAGGGAGGTGAATGCAAGAGTTGTAGGTGGAGGTCTGAGTCTGGTGAATGTTGATGGTGGAGAGTGGAATCTGGAGCAGCTGCTGTTTGCAGATGATACTGTACTGGTGGCTGATTCAGAGGAGAGATTGAGACAGTTGGTAGAGGAGTTTGGAAGCATCTTTGAAAGGAGGAAATTGAAAGTAAATGAGAATAAGAGTAAAGTGATGAAGTGTACGAGGTTGGTGGATGGTACGGGGATGAATATAGTTTTGAATGGTGAGTTGCTTGAGGAGGTAGAGTGTTTTTAAATATCTAGGGTCACATGTTGCTGTGGATGGAAGAATAGATGCAGAAGTGAAGTTTGGAATGAATGAAGTAGGTAAGGTGCTGGGAGGAATGAAAAAAGTGTTTAGATGTCGTTCGCTTAGAATGGATGTAAAGAGAAGGCTGTATGAGGGTATTGTGGTACTGACTGCATTATATGGGGCTGAAACCTGGAATATAGGTGTAGCAGAGAGGAAGAGTTTGAATGTAATGGAGGTGAGGTGTCTGAGGAGTATGTGTGGAGTGACGCATATGGATCGAATGCAAAATGATGAAGTATGAAGGAGAACGGGAGTTGTTCGGAAGATGGCTGGTAGAGTTGAGCAGAGGGTGTTGCGATGGTTTGGGCATATGGAGAGAATGGATAATGAGCGATTGGTGAAAAAGATAACTAGATCTGATGTGAGAGGTGTAAGGCTGAGAGGGAGACCACGAGTTGGATGGATGGACAGTGTTAAGAGAGCGCTGGATGTGAGAGGGATGTCTGTTGAGCAAGGAAGAGTGGCTGTGCATTACAGAAATAAATGGAAAGAAATTGTGAATGAATAAATGATGATGCAGGCTTGAGGGGATATTCTCCCGCATTTGGTCTGATCAGCTAGTCAGGTCAGGTGCAGGTAAGGGGATGGGTCAATTATGATGTGGCAGGGGTAAACCAGCTCTGCTTTTGGGCCATGCTATTGATGTCACTGATTGCACTGCGCAGTTGACCCTTGTGTGGTGTGGTGCGGTGTGGATCTGTCCCTTCTCCCCTTTGGGGCTAAGATGCGAATGAATGTGTTCAAATGGATGAGTAAATGGGGAGTGTGTAGTCCTGTCTCGGCTACCTCCCTTTCCTTGGGGGAAGCAGCCTAGGTATATAGATAGATAGATAGATGAACATAGTGGAACCCCTGCGGACCATGCCTCACGGGGGTGGGGTGGCCCCCTCAGTGACCTTGGCCAAAGCCATTATGCACAGCCAACAGTTTGACTGAAAAATATGAAATTTTGCATATTGATTGATGTTCACTCCAGCCATGTTTTTGGAAGGGTGGAACCACTGAGGGTTGTCCTTCATGCTAGAGGTGGTGGCCCTAGGGATTCTGCACTCATCATGCGTGGCCATAGTTATTAACCTAGGAACAAGAAAATTTACATACTGGATTGATAGACATTTACCCCAGTCATGTTTTAGGCATGGTGGGGTCCCCCAGTGACCATCCCCTGGGGTGGAGGGGCTGGCACCTATAGGGGCAATATCATAGTTTTTACTTAAATTTTGTACAGTGGCAAAGCTTTACTTGAACCGTGTTCTAGGGAGAGTGAGACCCACAAAACCACCCCTACCCCTCCACTCCGACCCCAATGTCCTGGCCAAAGCGTTTATGCACAATCAGAGTTTTTAACTTCGGAACACGAAACTTTGCTTGCTTGTATACGTTCTCCTGGCCACATTTTGTCAGGGTAGAATCCCCAGTGGCCATCCCCTACAGGGGAGTCAACCCCTCAGGGGGAACAGTACCATAGTTTTTATGTAGATACTCAAAGTTTGCACAGTAATAGATCTTCACCTGAATGAGAGGATGAATCCCCCTATGGTTCACCCCTTTGCCTCCCCCATAAATATTTCTTTCTTTACCCTTGAAACATTGCAGGGGTAGGGGTGGCTGTCAAAGGTTTCCCTGGTGTTGTTTTGGTGGCAAGGTGGAGGTGCTCCTGTCTGGTTGTTTAGAAAAACTGGGGTCTGTTGGATGTATATAAAGTATTATCTAATTTTTTCCTATATATACTATATGTATATATATATATATATATATATATATATACACACACACACACACACACATGTCCTCCCCTACTTGCAAACGGTTGACTTACAAATTTTCACACTTATGAATTTGTACTTTCAATACAATAATGAACGGCTTTGTGTTAATGATTTTGCCCAACAATAAGCTAATGTAAGTGTCCTAAGCATGTTTAAAAGGCTTGGTAGGCTTGGCTAGACTATGATGTTTGGTTGGTAGGGTGTATTAAATGCATTTTTTACTTAAGGAAAATCAACTTGCAAACAGTTTATCGGAACGTAACCCGTCTGTAAGTGGGGGAGGACCTGTGTATATACTGTACAATATGAAGTGTACCTATGGGATAAAGACTGTTTTGTGGAATATAATAGGACAGTTCATTGCTGTATGTTGCATTCCTTGTGTGCCAAAGTGACTTCTGTCTATCTATCTATCTGTCTGTCTGTCTATATAGCCAGATGCCATAATTCAGTGAGGGGTGGCCATTTGGCTTTGAGTTAGTTGTTTTATGAGGAGGGGCACTAACCCTCCTCCAACTCACTTGTTGACATGTAGGGAACACATGTGGGTTGATTATATGGTTATCACCCAGTGTTGTAAATGTTTCCTGGCTTACAGGGAATGATTAGACATGTCACACAATGTAAAGCCACTGAAATGGAGAGAAGAGTAATTATAAGTGACAGGAAAGATGGGAGAAATAGGAAGAGAGGAGGGCATACACAGAAAATGAATGGTAAAGGTGTAGGAAGTAGGCAGCATTACATCAAATGAGTGTATGATGGTCATGAGCTCCTTGTGTGCCAAAGTGACTTACTGCTGAGAATTCGGATACCAAAGCAATGTAGGGTTGGGTTCTGTTTCATATCCCACCACATGGGAAGTATGCCACCTATTACAGTAGACAAAACTTTATTATGCTTCATATCTGTAGTCATGTCACTTACACAGGTTATTATATAAATTTGTACACAGCTCATTATGTATCATACTGTCAGATATTAGTTGAGTGTAGTGTATATCATTGTACACTAGACCCTTGCTACATTGAACTAATTTGGGGCAAGCCTGGTTTGATAAATCCGAGGGCCATCCCTCCCCTAGTGGGATTTCATACACACAATAAAATAAATTACTACGATATCATATTCTAGTACTGTGGGATTTCACACACATAATAAAATAAATAACCACAATATCAGATTCTAGCACTGTAAATGAAAACCATACCCAATTTACAACAACTTAGCCCGTAATTTTGCCCTTTTGCAGCCTATTGCACATCCTTGTTATAGCACCTCTTCATGACAAGTACCGTATTACTGTAATTAGTTATTACAACTCAGCAATCAAAATTGAGAGAAGGCAGTTTCAGACTTTTTTTTTTTTTTTTAATACAAGGAAGAAGGAACCAAAGGCCAGAGTAAAAAGGGTAGGAAGCTTATGTATTGTATACTGTACATGTATAGATGGCTGTATACTGCTTACACTGCCACTCATCTTGTAGGCCATATACTGGTAGAAATTCGTCACAATAGAAAACACTTGGCAAAGTTGAGAGATGTGAGGCACGAAAGTGATAGTCTGAGCACCATGAAAGATGCAGCCAAACTGTGGCAGATTATGTGTCATACAGTGTGTCCAGTCTCTGATCCTACTTATTCTTACCAGAAGTACCCCCTGAATAGCCCAGCTCATCATTTATTCCCACCAGCAGATCTCCAATCTAGCCTAATTGGGTGGGAAAACCACAACCACAACCAATTGTACGTCACCCCATGCATTGCCAACAGTTCGGAAGAGCCACATGATTTGCCCTATTTATTGACGCTTGTTTGGTATAGCTGAAAAAAGTTTGGTGGTCTTAGAAGCATTCAGTAAATTGAAAGTCTGTTATATTGGGGTTTGATACAATGAGGGTTTACTGTACTTTTCACATACTCTAACTGGCATTGATGATTTACCTACACATCATGGTGTTGCTGTTCACTCTGGGTGAGGCAGCTGCAGAACCTGCCTGGGAGCCAAACCTCCTCATATTCCCTTGCATCACTGTGGAGTGAACCCTGGTCCAGTGTTGGGTAGGCATTGTCTACCACAAAGGGAAGCTGGATCCTTATGTGGTTTATGTACAGTACAGTGCAGTACCTGCAGAATGACTGCACAGAAGCAGTTGCCTACCTACTGTTGATGGGTCTGCTTGGCCTGACAGACTCGAGTTAAGCAATACCAACAACATACTCTAATCAGTAATGGCTTCTTAGCTAAGGTTCATGCCATTAGTGTTTTGCCATACACTACCACTACGTCCATTAGTGTGTTGCCATACACTACCACTATTTGGTCTAAGTTTTATAATGATGGAGATGTTTGTACATTACTTTAATATACAGTATATTATTCAGTGAAATATATTGTATAATATCCATGAGAAAGGGTTAGTTTGGTTTACCTGAAGGGTACCTTCACTGGTATACCCTGCATAAAGTGGAACATTTCCATGTCATGATTTATGCCGTACTGTGGCCTTTACATGCTGTCTGCTTATGGCAGCCTTACACAACAGAAACATGGGGTGGGAACATGTTTTCTTGATGAAATTGAATCAGAGGGCTTCCCTTTCTTCATCGTGTCAGAAATAGCAGTGGCTTATAACATTCACCAAGGGCATTCCCATTATCTGTGTGTGGGAACATTGTTAGTGGGAGAGAAAAGTGGGTTTTTGCTGACTCAAAAGCCTCTCCCACTCTTTTTTCTTCTTCATACTGAGTGGTGACAACTCTCACCAAGGAGCAGTTCTTCATGAGAAACAGCATTCCCCCTCCTCCAGGGGCATACCTAGAGATTTGGGGTCCCAGGGGGCTAGGTTCTTTGCGGGGCCCCTCTCCTGCAGGGGGCCTCGCAAAGAACCTAGCCCCCCTCATTCTCAAAACTTATCTAATATCTCAGCTGGGATTGTCGGGATGATAAATATATATATTTTTAAATATTAATAAAAAAGCTTATAAATTTTTAAGGCTTTTGGTGGCCCCCCCTTTATGGGGGGCCCTGGACAGTTTCAAACAGCCCCCCCCCTCAGGTACGCCACTGCCCTCCTCCCCATGACACCATTGTAAGGAGTAAGCCAGCCAGATTAGCTCTACTAATATTTCATTATGGCACTTTGGTGATCCCAGACCCAAGATGCAGGACCCTCTTAAGTAGGAAATTCAGTGCACTAACATTAGAAAACTTGATAGCATTTGCTCTGCCTTTTGTGATTCATTATTTATTGGAGTTGTCTACACTTTCTGCCTCAGCCCTCTTTGATCAAAAATATGTTCTCTCGTAATTCAGTTAAACATCATTCGTAGGTGTATTGTCTATGTTTCCATCTCAGTACAGGAAAAAAAATATAGCTTTTGTTCCTCCAGACACTTTAGTTCATACATAAAAATAATTATTGATTCTTTTGTCGTAAAATCAAATCTAGCTGTATAGATCAGCAACAGTTCATACAGAGTCAACTTCTCTAGGTCCTACCAAGGTCTGACAGACCTCCTATAATACCTCTCCTGCCACCCAGTCACAATACCCCCCTGCCTTCATCCTTCTTCCCCTCATCCCTGTCCCCCACTAGCACCCTCCCTGATGCTGTGTCCCCCTGCCCAAGCCCTGCACCTCCCTTTGGTTGCAGGCGGTGGAGAAGTTTAGTGCCAACACCCAGGAGATCAGTGCATCGTTACGAGCCTTCACACAGAAGTTGCAGGAGACCGAGTTTCCCAATGATGTCTCTTCCACAGACGACCTCCTCCGCTCACAGGTAGGGTTTGAAGAGAAATATTTGGTATTTGTAATGTTGCAAATACTGCTTATTTTATCAGTCTCATGATATGTCAGTAAAAGTCTGCTTATGCCTTATTACAGTATTATGATTAAAGTAGTGGTTACTTTGATATCAGAAAGTATTCCAGTAGTACAGTAAAGGTAATAATTTTGGAATTAACTGGACAAGGTGAGAGAACACATGCCAAGGAGTTAGAGAGCCTTTGAGATGGATTATCTGAATGGACGAAATGGTATGGTTCCTGTCAATGATGTAATGAGTCAGTTTGGTGGTTCAAAAGACAACCTTAATGAACGTAGGCTGAAGGATGTGTCAGAAGAGAAAGCTGTCCCTAAGTTATCATAGTTAAACAGTATTGTATTTAAATACAAGAAGGCATAGTGAGATGCAGTGTGTGCTGAAAACATCTATGTTTTTATTTGCCTTTAGAGAGAAGTGCTTACCAGTAGGTGTGTCATTGGCATGAGAGCGAGGAGTGGACAGTGCATTTGATGTAGAACTGCCTACATTTTCCTTCACCTTTATCATTCTTTTTCTGTGTCTGCCCTCCTCTTCCTATTTCTCCCATATCACCTTTTATTATACTTCTGTCCTTTTGAGGTGGCAATACATTGAGTGACAAGCCTAATGGTTTCCTGTAAGTCAGGAAACCATTTACAATGCCGGGTGGTAACCACATAACCAACCTATATATGTTCCCTATGTGTCAACAAGTGCCCTTCCCTGTAAAACAGCTAAGTCAAAGACAAACAGCCACCCCTAACAGAATTATGACATCTGGCAATAGATAGATAGATAGATAGATAGGCCTCCCCCATTGAAGTTGGAGGAGGTAATGAATTCACCCATGTCTGTCTTTGTGTACAGTGCAAGATATCTCAAAAAGTTGTTATCGGATTTCATGGAAATTTGTGGATAGGTGGGCAGTGGATCAAAGAAAGGTTTATTAGATTTTAGGTGGATCTAGATCTGGGTGCAGGAAACAATAAATTTTTTGGGTATTGGCAGAGGTAGGCACTCTCTAAATTGTGTAACAGGGCAGAGTCAGATCATATACAGTAATTAACTGACTCTATTTGATTTTCTATCTATCTATCTATCTATAGCCCAACGCCCTAATCCCGCAAAGGGTGGCCGCAGACAAAACACCTCCAAGTCGCTCTGTCACCCACCATTTGACTACCCTCCCCCCAGCTCACCCCCCCCTCCCTCATATACCTCTCAACTCCATCCCTCCACCTCATCCTTGGTCTACCCCTCACTCTCCCTCCCTCCACCTCACCTACATACACCCTCTTAGTCAGTCTTTCATTCTCCATTCTCTTCACATGTCCAAACCACCTCAGTGTATTTCTCCTAATCTCCTCAACCACATCCACATCCACCCCACAACGTTCCTTCACTTCTTCATTCGTCAACCTGTCATTCCACATGCTCCTCTCAAGTAACTCATTTCCACTGCTCTCACTCTTGACTTGTTTCCCTCTTGCAAGGTCCATGCCTCGCTTCCATACATCAGGGTAGGGATCCCAATACTATCATGCAGTGACTTCTTAACTTCCATACTCACCTCCCTATTTCTCATCACTGCTTTCAGTGTACCAACAACCTTCCTTCCCTGCTGTACCCTTTCACGCACTTCATCCCCCAAAGTTCCATCCTTACTCATCACACTACCCAAGTACTTGAATGCACTCACATTCTCCATATCCTCACCATCCAACCTCACTGCACACTCTGTGACTTCATTCCTCTCAAACACCATAACTTTACTTTTGTTTACATTAACTTTCAGCTTCCTCCTCCTACACACTGTCCCAAATTCATTCACCAAACCTTGCAACTCCCATTCATCTTCACTCAACAATACTGTATCATCAGCAAACAGCAACACCAGAATCTTCCAAATCTCACCCTCATTCATTAGAGCCACCCCCACATCCAATGCCCTATCTTGCACCTCCTTTACAACCCCATCCATGTATATATTAAACAGCCATGGAGACATCACACAACCCTGTTTCAGTCCCACATTGTGATCAAAGAACTCACTCAGCTCACCATCCACTCGCACCGTAGCCCTAGCTCCCTCATACATACTCTTCACAGCACTCAGCAATTTCCCCTCCACTTCATATATTCTTAATACCTTCCATATACCTTGCCTATCTATTTTGTCATAAGCTTTCTCCAAGTCCATGAAGGCAGCATACACTGTCTTTCCCTTCTCTAGATACTTCTCCACTAAACATCTTAGAACAAATATCTGATCTACACACCCTTTTCCCTTCCTAAATCCCCCTTGTTCTTCTCCAACTAGCTTCTCTGTCATATACCTAACCCTATCAATGGGTATGCTACCATATATTTTACCAGTCACACTAAGAAGGCAAATACCCCTATGGTTACCACATACTTCTCTCTCCTCTTTTCCTTTGTATAGAGGAACAATTATACCTGATTTTCAGTCCTCTGGAACCCTTCTCTTTTCCCAAGCCAATCTACACAACTTCAATATCCACTCCACAACAATCTCACCCCCATCTCTAAGCATTTCACCACACACTCCATCAACTTAATCTTCTTCATCGCTTTCCAACTTAATCTTCTTCATCGCTTCCACTACTTCCGCCCTACTGATCTTTTCCTCCCTCCTCTCATCTCTTCTTCTCTCAGCCATTCCCCAACCACTTATACTCGCACTGCTCTCACTCTCTACATTCAACAAATCCTCAAAGTGCTCCTTCCATCTCCTCAATTTCTCTTTCTTCTCCACCAACAATATATTATTCCTATCTTTCACTCCCCTACTATTTCCCCTTTCACACTGCCTTACTTTCTTTACCTCCTTCCAAAACAATATCTTACTCTCCCTCCATTTCACACTCAGATTCCTCCCAAACTCTTCATCCACTTTCTTCTTACTCTCCTTCACCAGTCTCTTAACCTCTCTTCTCCTGCTCACATATACCTCTCTCTTCTCTCTCCCATCTTCTCCCCTACCTGTACTCGCTAACCATTCGCTATATGCCTTCTTCTTTTGTTCCACAGCTCGTTTCACCTCATCATTCCACCATGCTGTCCCTTGCACACCCTTGCATCTCCTCCTCACTCCACAAACTGCCTCACACACTGCGCCTATCTCTTCCGTGAATATCTTACATACGTCTTCCACCCATTCCATCTGCTCTAGCTCATACCTTCCCAATCTTTCTTCCACTATGCTCTTATACTCTGTCATTTTCTCACTATCTTGCAATTTCTCCATTCTTCTCACAGGAGCTGCTTCCTCCTGCCTTCCCCTTCGTCTCCTCAACCACTTTCTTTGCAGCTCTACCTTGGCCATCACTAAGTGATGGTCCGAGACTACATTCCCCCACCCTCTCCACACTCTTGTATCCAACACTTGTCTTCTCATTCATTCATCCACACACACGTAGTCTATCATTGCCTTTCGTTCAACAAGTTCACCATCCATCCTCCTCATTACTCTCCATGTATACCGGTGGATCATCTTATGATGAAAGTAGGTGTTGGCTATTGCCAACCCCTTGCAAGCACAGATGTCCACCAAAGCACTACCATTCCCATCTACTTCAGCTGGCACACCCCACTGACCAACCACTCCATCCACTCGTACATTCCCAACTTTTGCCATTCATGTCTCCAATCAACAGCACTCTTTCGCTCCTCTCAAATTTGTCCATATATGCTTCTACTCTCGCCCAAAACTCATCTTTCACTCTTGCCACTCGATCCTCTGTCGGGGCATACACACATACAATCGCCCACACTTGTATACCTACTTTCATCCTCACCCATACAATCCTTGCAGCCACTGTTCCATACTCTCTTATATTCTCCTTCCACTTCTTGCTTATCATCAGACATACTCCCTCTCTTGCCCTCTCATTTTCATTGACTCCCGCACATATACCTAAACCATATTCCCATTCTCTCACCCTTTCACCTTTTCATTTAGTTTCAGTCAATCCACATATATCCACTTTTGCATCCTCAGGCACCTGAACAATCCCTATCTCTTTCACTTCATCATTCACTCTCTCACATTCCATGTTCCCACCCTAAGAATGTCCTTTGTCCGTTCCTTAATCGTCAACGTATGGTCCGTCCGGGTCCGAGGTGCTTTATTCGTTTTTTTAGTTAGTTTTTTTTTACGGGGTGGGGCACTAACCCACCACGAATCCTTTTAGTCACCTCGTACGACAAGCAGGGATACTGGGGGGGTATTCTTGAAACCCCCCTACCCCCAGGGGATTATAAAAGCATTTATATGATAAGAGAGATGAAATAAGTAAAGCACAGATTTTATTGGCATTGCCGGAGGTATGTGCTCTCTGAGTGCTTTCTAGTTTTGTTTTATGTTGGTTTTTCATGTAACAGAGGTGTATTTAGGATCTTGAAACACTGGGGGCTTAGCCCAGCTCGGAAATCTTTAGAATTTCACTAGATAAATTTCAAGTTATTTTAGTTTAAAATGAATATAAGATGTGAGATAGTACTTTGCTTTACCAAAAGGTTCTGGTCAGGTGCTTAGGCTAACTTTTGCAACATGAAAAAAAAAAATGAGTACAGTCTGAGTTGTGACAAAACTGTGTTAACTCTGTTTCTTGTCCATCTAATACTCTTCTTTTCACCTCTCCAGAAGCTCCTTATGTGTCTCATCTGTCTGTCACACTCCTCATCTCCTCTGCTTTCTCCTTCTGTTCTTTCCTCCTCTCTCCTGTCCTGCTCATAAAAAGGATGCAGTCAGCATATGCCAAGCAACATCTAACCAAATCTTTCATTTTTTGATGTGATGCTTGGATCATAAATGCATGTTATTTATCAATTTATTTTATACATAGACTTAACATATTCAGTATTTTCTGGGGAGGATGGATCAGGGTGTGGCATCATGATTTTAGTTGGGCAAATGTGTCAATCAGTTTGTCATAATCAAGGCTTCCAACCAACGCTCTCTTGATTGACAACACTGCCAGATTGTTGAGCCTCTCCTGGCCCATGATGTGCCTAAGCCAAGTACGGTATGTAGTCGGTGATTGCTCACAACTGCAGCTATTGACCGGGATGGTAAGGGCCACCTGTAAGATCGTCGTCAGTGATGAGAACATCTTGGGACAAGAAGCTTGAACACACTCAGAATGTCTGGATGGCTTCTGGCCCCTTCCTGCTCAAAAGCTTTTCACCACCATGACCTCTTCTGGGACTAGTTGGATGTTGTATTGCGAGGCTAGGTTCTCTAGGGACCACATGCGCAGAAAGGTTTCTGAGGCTGGGTGACATGCTTGGATGCCAATCACGACTTCTCTCCCAACACTAGAAAAACGATTCTCCAGCTCATTGGTCATTTGATCGATGCAAGGGTAGAAAAGTCTCTGCTTGAGGTGTTCTGAATCATTAAGCAGGTCTGATCTAGTACCACAGGACACCTCCACAACAAAGTCATCCATCTTCTGTTTCCTTCTCAGACCGAGAGAAGACTCCTGGATGTTTTTCTCCTTACATGCTGCTTTGTCATGGCATAGAGCTCATCAGCCACCTGTGCATTTCGCTGGCTAACCAGGGTGTCATAGACTGCACTTTTGTAGTGCACTGCCTGTACCAAGTCAACGGTTTCTCTCTGCAAAACCTTGTGAACACTTCAGTGATGCCCAGCAATTTTTTAACACAACCAACAGGTAGACCACAGGGAGTTTGGATGATTTTGAAAGAAGACCTAGTGCTGTTGGTGTTCTGATCTTTTGAGGAGATTTCATAACAGCAGGAAAATTCTTCAGGAGTGCATTAACAGAGGACAACTGACATGACCATCGAGTGTTTGATATTTGTACAGGCCCCCTCTGCTGAATGTGGAGCTCTTCCAGAACAGCAGCAAACTGGTCATGGTTGACTGTAAACACACTGAAAAATGAGTTGAGGTTTTCAAGCAGATAAAAAAAAAATCACTGGCTTCAGGAATGGTCTTGCAAATGTGGCAGAGGATCAGGTTTAGGTCATGTGCATAGCAGTGCACATAGACAGCCTCTGGATGTTTTTCCCAGAAGCAAGCTTGCACCCCTCAAACAGATCCACTCGTCACTGGTGCACCATCATATGTTTGGGCGACAACTTTCAGGTCAGCAACGTTGTTTGACACAAGAACCTGCTCAACTGCATTTGTGATCACTTCTGCACCATAGCCATCCAGTTTCTTCAACCAAAGAAAACTTTCCTTGATGTTACCGCACACAAACAGCGAGTTGTTCTGTGTGCTCATCTTGGCTTCATCTTCCATTACCACAAACGTCTTTGATTTCTTTACTTCTTGAATAATCTGTGCCGTGACCTCCATGGAGCAACATCCGATTAATTAATTTTGAGAATAAGATGAGAGGTATCTACAATTGGCAGGAGCTTTGTATCCCTCCAGGAAAGAGTCGAAGTTTTGCAGCAACTGCATACATTGAAGGAAATTCCCTTGGTTGGGGCCGTCATCCATTTCAGTGTGGTCTGTGGCCACAAAATGAAATGCCCTATTTGGCTTGAAAGACAGTTCCCAAAATAATGCTGCATAAATACTCCCTTCTTTCACTTATCTCAGCTACACTAGGGGTTTGTAGCTGCTCAGCTACCTGACCATGAACTTTGCTTGCTTTATTGCTCAATCATGCCACCATGGAGGCCTTGTGAAATGAAGTCTTCTCATGGTCCCTAGACAAATCCAGAGCCCTCTTCCAGTTGCTGTAGCCAGTAGAGGCTAGACCATCTTTCTTTTGCTAACATTGCTGCTTGCTGAATAGTCTGCAGCAGAAGCAGAAGGCAGAATTTTGGCTGACTGTGATATTACAGTATCACAGTGAGTGTCAAAGCAGCTCCTCTGAATGGAGCTCTCCTGAAGTCCAAATTGTTTGGAAATCGTGTATTTGCTCTGGACCTGTGCTTCCTGAATGTGTCTCATTAGAGCCCTCTCCTTTTTTCCCTCCTCTTTCCTCCCTGGCTTATCTGTGAAGCAGCAGTAAACAACGGGTGTTAGGCCTTTACTTTTATCTACCCACAACAAAACTCACAACTCTATCAACTGTTTATTTGCTCTGTGACTTACCTACCTGACATTTTTTCTTTTATTTTTACATATGGTAGATTACAAGTGGAGAAGGGAGAAAAAGTGAGCAGATGGAGAGAACACTTTAAGGAATTGTTGAACATAGAGAATGAAAGTAATGCAAGTATAAGTGGCTGGGGAATGGCTGGGAGAAGGGATGTGAGATGAGAGGAAGAAATCAGTAGGATGGAAGTTGTGGAAGCAATGAAGTAAGTCAAAATAGGGAAAGCCCCAGGAATTGATGGAGTGTGTGGTGAAATGCTGCAGCATGGGGGAGAGATAGTAGTAGAATGGATGTGGAAGATGTGCAGATTGGCCTGGGAGGAAGGTAGAGTCCCAGAGGATTGGAAGTCAGATATAATTATTCCCTTGTACAAAGGAAAAGGGGAAAAAGAAGTGTGTGGTAATTGTAGGGGCATCTGTCTTCTTAGTGTAAAAGGAAAAGTATATGGTAGGACACTTATTGACAGAGTTAGGGAAATAACAGAGGAATTAGTTGGAGAAGACAGGAGGGTTTTAGGAAGAGAAGAGGTTGTGTAGATCAGATATTCATTCTTAGATCTTTAGTGGAAAAGTTTCTAGAGAAGGGAAAGAAGTTGTATGCAACCTTCATGGATTTGGAAAAAGCATGTGACAGGGTGGATAGGCAAGGATTGTGGAAAGTATTAAGAATATATGGTGTAGATGGAAAGTTGTTGAATGCTGTGAAGAGTATGTAAGGGTGCTAAGGCTGCAGTGTGTGTGGATAGTGAACTGAGTGAATGTTTCTATTTGAAGGTTGGATTGAAACAGGGATGTGTCATGTCTCCATGGTTGTTGAATTTGTACATGGATGGAGTTATAAAAGAGGTACAATGTAAAGCAGTGGATGTTAGAGTGGCCCTGGTGAGAGAGGGCAGTATTTGGAAACTTCCAGTACTGTTGTTTGCAGATGATACTGTGTTGTTGAGTGAAGACGAAGGGGATGAGTTTGGGAGAGTACGTAAGAAACAGAATCTAAAGCTGAATGTAGGGAAGAGTAAAGTTATGGTCTTCGAGAGAAGTGAAGTCAGTGAATGTACAGTGAGGCTGGACGAGGAGGAAATGGAAAATGTGAGTACATTAAGTACTTGGGTAGTGTGATGAGTAAGGATGGAAGTTTGGAGAGTGAAGTGCTTGAAAGGGTACAACAAGGAAGAAAGGTTGCTGGTTCCTTGAAAGTGATAAGAAACAGGGAAGCGAGCATGGAAGTGAAAAAGTTACTACATGACAGTATTGTGATACCAACTCTAACGAATGGAAGTGAAGCTTGGACCTTGTTGGAAGGACACAATTCAAGAGTGAGAGCTGTAGAAATGAGTTATTTGAGAGAAGGCTGTGGAGTCACATGGAGAGACAGACTGACAAATAAGGATGTGAAGGAGCGTTGTGGTGTAGATGTGATATGAAGCGTTAGGAGAAACACATTGAGGTGGTTTGGCCATGTGGAGAGGATGGAGAGTGAGAGACTGATGAGGAGAGTGTATGTGCGTGAGGTGGAGGGGGGGGGAGAGGGGGGGGGAGGCCAAGGATGAAATTGAGGGATGGAGTGGAGAGGTATATGAGAGAGGGGGATATGAGCTGAGAGCAGGGCAGTGAAGTGGCGGGGGACAGAGTGACATGGAGGCGATTTGTTTGTGGCCACCCTGTATGGGATTAAGGCGTCTGGCAGTAGATAGATAGATAGATAGACTAAATACTCTCCTTTACCCTGCATATTTGTTTTATTGTCCTATATTAGTCTACTTTTGATTTATTTCACACCTGTTATGCCACATGTCTAATTTAATCATCACCTTGTCTTTTATGCCTTTCATTTATATCTCTTTTATTCTCCTATATAAAATGCATTGAGCTACATTTTAGGTATTAAATGTGATGTGCTGTACAAATGAATGTATTATTATTAATTGCTTATTATGAATGTGCACACACACACACACACACACACACACAATAAAGACGAAAGGTAATTTAGTTTCCCAAATAGGGCAATTGATCAGTGGAATGCACTGCCAAATGAAATAATGTGTGCCAAAACAATTAATAAATTTAAGGAGATGTATGATGAAAATGGTTTAAGACACGGGACAGTACGAGCTTGACTCATTCCTGTAAAGATACAATTAGGTAAGAACACACACACACACACAGAGGGAGTCATCAGAGGTAGACGTCCGTCACCGGCGCTCCGTACCAGACCAACATGGCCAGAGGCATTACCTAAATTAGTATCTTTGAATGAGTCAAGCTCTGTACCAGGTTAGACTAAATGATTTTTCATTATTAAAAGGAAAAGAAATAATAAGTTTAAATAAGACTGGTTCAAACAGAACAAAGAACCACGATGCGTTGAGTCAGCTGGGTTTGTTTATACTACAGCATCACGGGGAAAGTGTACATACTCTGTAAGTACATACAGTAGTGCACCAACTTTCGCTACAGCAGGATTCGCGGAATCCACTTTCGCGGCATGCACCAAATATTCCCTAACTTCCACTTTCGCTTGAAAAAAATCGATTTTCGCACACAAATTTTGGGTTTGGGACAATATTTTGAACTTTGAATTTCCTGCACCGCCCGCCCGCAACCCACCGCCATCTTGAATGACGTCATGTCAACACTCTGTCCACCCATTCCCGCCATTGTGTACGAGCGTGCCAGCTCCATTGTGTTGGATTCTCACGGTTCAATGGCCTCTACTATACCTGGTAGTGTGGGGGGAGAGCCTGGTGGTGTGGGGGGAGAGCCTGGTGGTGTGGGGGGAGGGCCGGGAGGCAGTGGTGGTGATAAAAAGTGGCCAATACGTCTGGCGTGGCTAAATAAGCCCGCCACGCGCCTCGGATACTTACCCCCAACATCCATTAAACACCTCAACCTAGTCTCTGTGGTATGTTTCTCCTCATATAATGTGTACTGTACAGTTTTCATTGTTTGTATCTCACAATGCAATGAACAATAGTGATTTGATGTACTGTATTGCAAGTGAAAATGAAAATCTGATGTTACTTTAGGATAACCGGGAACCAATTAACCTTTTTGCCATAAAGACAATGCCCCAACTTTCGCTAATTCCACTTTCGCGCATTATTTTTGGACCCAATTAGGCGCGAAAATTGGTGCCCCACTGTACTCTGTTCATTTAGTATTACAAAATGGATACATACTTCAGTAAAACAAATTTGGAAAAGAAAAGGGATAAAAGTAAAAAGCAAAATGATGATTTCTACCAAGAACTGGTTGAAGTGGAGGCTCACAATAGACTGGTTGAACGTGTACACAAACTAGAAATGGCTTTCAAAAATGAAATTGATGAAATAAAGAAGCAAATGCACTTGCAAAAGGACGAGATAGAAAAACTAGGAAGGGAGGCCAATAAGAAAGACACAACCATCAGTGAACTAACAGTGGAATTGAGTACGCTTAGGAAGAAAGTGAGTGAAATGGCAAGTACAGTAGTCAGTCACGAGAGCGTTATGGAAGAGTTCAAAAATAACACAGAGACAATTAGGCAAGCAAGCAGTCTTATGGACCAGAGCAGTGATATTGAAGAGAAGATAACACAGGTGAATGAAGCTGTGCAAAGCTACAAAAATGATGTAGAAACCACGTATGCTGAAATGGTGAAAGTAAAGAAAGACTTAGAAACAAGGGTGGAGGAAAAAAGCATTAAAAAGGAAGTGAAAAGAATAATCCAAAACAATCCAAAGTTAGTCAGAGATTCAGTAGAAATAAATAAATCAATAGTAATCACTGGTATAGAAGAGGAAGAAGTTTAAAACAAGATCACTAGAGACAAAAAGGAGATGGCAAATGTAATGAGCTTACTGAAAGAAGTATCAGAGGAAATCTGTAGTAAAGACATAGGGGAACACAAAAGGTTAGGGAAATACGAGAAAAGCAAGACAAGACCTCTAAAGGTGACTTTCCAGAGTGTAAACACTGTGGAAGAGATACTAAAAAATGCAAAGAATCTTATGGAAAAAGAGTTCAAAAATGTATGGATAAAAAGATGCCTAACACAAGAGGAACTGGAATTACTGAAAGAGAAAAGGGAGGAAGCAAAAACAAAAAATGAGGGAAGATCAGAAGAGGAGAAGAAGAAATTTTTTTACAAAGTAATAGGATTGCAGGTACGAAAGTGGTACACAAACAGGATGGAAGAAAAAGGAGGAAGGTAGTAGAACCATGTGATGACAAGTATATAAACAACGGCCATACCACGTTGAGTACACCGCTTCCCGTCCGATCAGCGAAGTTAAGCAACGTTGGGTCTGGTTAGTACTTGGATGGGTGAGCACCTGGGAACACCAGATGCTGTTGGCATCCCTACGTGTCAAGTGGGGTTGGTGGAGGATTAGTGCCTCTCCCTGTAAAACAATTAACTCTAAGTCCTTGGTCACCCCATTTGGGATACATGGCGTCTGGCAATGATGATGATGATGATGATGATAAAGTTGATGTACTCAAATGTGGATGGAATGGTATCTAAATTACTAGAGATGAATGATTATGTCAGAGAAAATGAACCACAAATATTATGCCTAACTGAGACAAAATTAACACCAAGGATATCCAATGACATACTAAACTTAGAGGAATACAGTATATGGAGAAGAGACAGAAATTTAAAAAAAGGAGGAGGAATTATAATATTAACTAAGAAAAATATAAAAGTCAATGAAATAAAACTAGATATACCATCACAAGTAGAACTGATTGCAGTTGAGATCGACACATCTGAAGGTAAAGTAATTGTAGCCAATTTGTACATGCCACCCAGATCAAACACATGGGAAAGAGACGAATATGAGGACCTGGCAGAGAGTACAATTCAGAGTATAAGATCATTGCTACATAAAATGGAAGAGAAATCGGAAAGAATTATACTAACTGGGGACTTCAGTACAAATATAAATTGGAATACTCTAGATATAAATAGCCAAGAAAGCTGTTGGGACCAAAAGCTCCTGGATCTCGTACAAGAGTTTTTCTTAACGCAACATGTGAGGGAAACCACCAGAAAAAGAGGACTTGATGTACCTTCAGTGCTAGATCTAATATTTACTAGGCAAGAAAATGACAGTGACAGCTTAATATATCACCCTCCACTCGGCAAAAGCGATCATGCAGTACTAAATTATAACCTCAGGATAGCATATGACATAGTAAACAGCAATGACAGTTACAAAAAGAGCCTAAACTATAAAAAGGGAAATTATCAAGACCTAAAGAAGTATTTCTTAGAAGTTGATTGGGAAAATGAGCTTAGAGGACAAGATTTAAATGCTGTATATAAAAAGTTTTGTGAATTTTATGAAATAGGAGTCCAGAATTACATCCCACAGCACAAAGAAGCAGATAAGAAAATACAGAAATGGTTCAATACAGAATGTAAAAAATCAAAAGAAAGAAGAGATTTGTTGTGGAATAGATACAGAAGACACAATAGTGAAAGGACGTATAATAATTACAAACAGGCAAGAAACGACTATACAAGAATAAGGAGGGAAGCCCAAAAACAGTTTGAGGAGGATATAATAAATAAAAGTAGTGATCAACCAAAGCTGTTTTACAGCTATATCAGAAGCAAAACCAAAGTAAAAGATATAATACAATCCATTACGGACGAGAGAATCACTTATACACAAGAGAAAGATATTTGTGAAGCACTAAATAAGAATTTCCAATTAGTTTTTACAGAAGAAAAAAATTTTGAGAGGGACTATGTGGAACACACATGTCCACACATACTACCAGATATACAAATAGCAGAAAAAGTAATACAGGAGGAGTTAAGTAGATTAGACAGAGGAAAAGCAAGTGGTCATGATGAAATTTCATGTTGGGTATTACGAGAATGTGCAAAGGAGTTAAGTAAACCATTATTTTTAATTTTCAAGAAATCCTTGAGTCAAGGGAAACTACCTGATATTTGGAAAAAAGCAAATATAGTCCCCTTATTCAAGAAAGGAAATAGACAAAATCCTCTCAACTACCGACCAGTATCACTGACCAGTGTTGTAAGCAAGGTATTAGAAAAACTTATAAGAAAAGTTTGGGTAAATCATCTAGAAGAACACAGTATGATAACAGAAAGACAGTTTGGTTTCAGAAAAGGAAAATCATGTGTTACTAATCTGTTGAGCTACTATGACAGAGTAACAAACACAATACAGGAAAGGGAAGGATGGGTGGACAGTATCTATTTAGATTTCAAGAAAGCTTTTGACACAGTACCACACCAAAGACTTTTATGGAAACTGTACCAACAAGGAGGAATTCAAGGCAAACTGTTTTGCTGGATGCAAGACTTTCTCAGAAAAAGAGAAATGAGGACAGTACTAAGAGGAAACTACTCATCATGGAAAAAATTGACTAATGGTGTATCACAGGGTTCGGTGCTGGCACCAATCATGTTTTTAGTGTACATAAATGATATAAACAGTAACACTGGAAATGAAAGCTATCTGGATATGTTTGCAGATGATGCAAAAATACAAAGGAGAATTACTAGCACAGACTCTTGTAAAGAGCTACAAGAAGAATTAAATAAACTTCATGAATGGAGTAGTACATGGCAAATGGAATTCAATGTGGACAAGTGTCATGTAATCAAGTTTGGTAAAAGTGGAAAAAGACCTGATTGGGATTATAAGTTAAGAAATAAAACCCTATACACATCAGAAAGAGAGAAAGACCTAGGTGTGATTATCAATAACAGACTCTCTCCGGCTGACCACATCAGCGAGAAGGTACGGAACATGTATACACTGCTTGCAAATATGAGAATAGCATTCACATACATAAATGAAGACATGCTAAGAAGGATAATAACATCATTCATTAGACCAACCCTGGAATATGCATCAGTAGTCTGGAGTCCTCATCTCAAAAAGCATATAGACAAGATTGAAAAAGTTCCAAGGGCCGCTACAAGATGGATACCAAGCTTAAGGGACCTAAGCTACGAAGAAAGACTAAATAAACTGAATCTACCAACACTACAGGAGAGAAGGAAAAGAGGTGACATGATAATGCTATATAAGTGCATATCAGGAAAGGAGAAAATAGACATAAATGATTACTTAACATATGGAGAAGGATCAGCAAGAGGACACTGCAAAAAACTGCATAAGAAGAGAGGTGATAAAGTCATAAGGAAATTCAGTTTCCCAAACAGAGCAATTGATCAATGGAATGCACTACCGAATGAAATAGTGTGTGCCAAAACAATTCACAAATTTAAGGATATGTATGATAAATATGGTTTAAGACACGGGACAGTACGAGCTTGACTCATTCCTGTAAAGATACAATTAGGTAAGAACAATTAGGTAAGAACACACACACACCCCCACACACACACACACACACACACACACACACACATTAACCAACAAACTAGTCATCTTTGAATGGCACACTAATGTGTATGGGAAAATCATACAAAACATGCTCAAATAATGGGTAGATATTTATTCTTCTAGATAATTAAAAGTGGCACTGACTGATTAGACTTTTTTTTTCCAATAGGAAGATGGAGCAATTTACACTCATTATTAAGTGATCTCTCCTATATCCGATTTAATAGAGCCAATGGCTTGTCCGGAAAGTGGGTTTGTCCAGATACTGGGAAAATGCCTCCTTGACAGGTACTTATGGACCCTAACCCTGCCTAACTCAGGAAATCACCTACATAACTCCCAACCAGACATAGCACCTATTTAAGACCCTAATCGCTCAAGTAAGAGACAGAAAGCATGAAATAAATGAAAAGGAACCAGAGTATGAGGATTTAGAGGTGAGTATGGAAGATATTTAGCAGTATCCAGGGTATATACAAAATGTCTGTGGCCGTCCCAATGAATAACCTGCCGCCTCTCAGACTCTGACAGTAAGAAGGTGCACCTGACGCATAGTAATCCAGTGTTGCACTGCACTTAATCCTCTGCACTCTGAATTTTAATTTCTTAACACTGCACATTCTTTTCTCACTTACACTGCACTTGAAACTCACCAGTGTTGCACTCTGTAATTAAGCCTTTGCACTCTGAATTCTAATTTCTTACCACTGCACTTTCTTTTCTTTCTTGCTTTTGCACTTGAAACTCTCCACTGTACTGTAGTACTCTGCACTTAATCCTTTGCACTCTGAATTCAATTTCGTAACACTGTACATTATGTTCTTTACACTGCACAACACTGTAAATTCCCGTGTGGTTTAGTAACAAGTTTTTTCTGTTTATTCACTGTCAGAGTCTGAGAGTAGGTGTTACAGGTGGCCAAGGGGTGCGTCTCTGGGACGTGGTGATGGACTACCCACTGCAGACGACTCTGAAGATTGCTGCAAACTCACGTCCAGTAGCGACTCCACCGTTGTTGATGTGTTGGGCTGTGGCTCGGAGGTGGAAGGCCAGTCATGGGGAGGCAGTAATGTGGAGCCAGGGCTGGGCACGGCACGGGTCACGGGCCTGAAGAAACTGTCAATGGTTGATTGACATGAGGAACGGCATTTCTGGCGATTGATGATGCACTACCTAAAAGCACGCATTTCCTCCACAGCTTCCAGGGGCCCCATCTCCCTGTCGCAGTCCAGGTGCTCTAGGTAGTCAAGAACAAACTTGACCTGCTCCCGGAGTGCGCTCAGCTTGGGGATGACTGGAGTAGTGGCGCGCAGAGAGGTGTCCTCATCATCCTCACTGTCCTTGTCGGAATGTTCAAGCTGGGTACTTGTACCGGCAACTGAAGATGTGATCTCAATATCAGACATGATCTGATACAGTACCCAGGATCACCCTCGTCGTCATGCAACCACTCATGCCCTTCGTCCACATCAATCTCATCGCCAGCTGCACAAAGACATGCATGGAAGTCATCCACCTCAAAACCCAGAAAGTCGTGCACCATGTTGGCTCTGAAAAGCAGACGAGATCGGCCACTTCCCAGAGTCTTGACAGAGACTTCCCTCCATGCACTGGCTGAGTTGTAGATGGCTGACTTGATGTTGTAGCAGCGAAGGTTTTCCACAGTTTGCTGGCCTCGCATGTTCCATCCCTCCCTCCGCTCGTCCTCATCCTTGAGAACAACCATCGCCTTGTCCAGGAACATCCGACGGCACAGCCTCTTCATTGCCACGATCACTCCTTGGTCCATTGGTTGGATGAGAGCAGTCATTCTCAGCCATCAGCTTCTCGTCGGATGGATGCGCAGGTGCATTGTCCAAGAGAAGGAGGGTCTTTACCTGGTTGCACGAGATTCCCAGTGTGTTCATCTGGCAATGGATGACCCCCTTGATGAAGTGCTGGTGAAACCAGTCTTTGAAGATCTGTGAACCAAGCCTTCACAGAATGGTACCACATGACAGGAAGGACATCCATCTCCCCACGAAGGCACTGAGGCTGCTTTGCACAGCCAACCATAACAGTCTTGAGCCAGTGCATGCCGTTAGCATTGGCGCAACACAAAGCAGATATCCTTTGCTTTGAGAGCTTGCGGCCAGGTACATGCTTCTCGGTCTCCTCTGCTAGAGTGTTCGTTGGCAGCAAGCGATAGAATAGACCAGTTTTGTCAGTGTTGTAGACTTGGCCGAGAGTGAGGCCCTCCCTGTCGATCAAGCCCTTCACCTTTTGCCGAAACTCCTCTACTCCCTCCTCGTTGGGATCCAGAGCTTCTCCACGGGCCTTACTGTTGGTTAGTCCCATGGTGTAACTTGAAAATGAAGAGCCAGCCCTTGGATGCCTTGAAGTCTGGGGTGTCGTGTAGCCTAGCGAACTTCTCGGCAACATCCTTCAACTTCATGCCACGCACCAGCACACCAGTAGCACGTTGTTGTCAATACCAAATCAGCGTGGAGTGGTCGATTTCTGCAAACCTGGGAGTGTACATAACCTTCCTTTCCAAGTTGCATTTGGTCTTCAGTGTACTGGGTGAGTTTGTCCCAGGATTTCTTGATATCAAACAAGGTGGAGCGGGCCAGGTTGAATTCTTGGAGGATGTAAGACGTCGACTGTCCCGCGTCCACCTTCTCCAATATCTCCCTCTTCTTCTCCAGAGTCAGAACCACTCATTTCCTCTTCTTGGGTGGCAGGGCCATCGTCACACACAAGAGTAAGAGGCAGCAGAGGAACAATAGAGCCCACAGGAGGTAGGCACCACCACAAAACCGAACACGTGGGTGGCCATGGTGATGAGCGTGCACTCACGACAATGGGTAAGCCAGAAATGGGAAGGAAGCAGCATCACCTTGGCGTACTTCAGCGGGAGTACGCGGCAAAACACAGCTGGTCAGTGCCACACACCAAGTTCAAATTACGGGTGAAAAAAAATGTCAGATTTTTTTTGGCTTTTGTATGTTTTTCGGCCATTTTTGGGTTCTGAAGGCCCAGGCCCAAAATGTCCGGACACTGGGGTGTCCGGTTATTGGGTGTCCAGATATTACAGGGATTACTTACAATATCACAGTGTGTACAGGCTAGCCAAACCGGTGGTTCTGAAACTGGTTTGCCTTGGAATTATTCTTATTTCATGTTTGGTTTACATAGCTATAATCAAAAGTGTGCCATAAATACTTGGCGTGCCTTGTGCAACAAAAACATTTGACAACCACTGAGCTAGACTGGCTACTGGCTAGCAGGCTAAAGAGCCCTGTGCTTCACCAACCTGAGCTCGTAGACAGTGTAAAGGCAGCAGCACTCTACCATCCTGACTCTCCTGCTGCTACAGCAACAGCAGGAAATAACTCTTCCTCTGCCTCCTCTAGCCTTGCAGGCTGCACCTCATTGCCTTGGTCCCCTTTTTTTTTTTTTTTAAAAGCTTCTTGTATCCATAGCCTCAGGTCTTGCTAGCTACCACCAGATATCAGCAAGCCCTGTAACCTGTGCACTCTGCTCTCTCTCTCTCTCTCTCTCACATGCATGCGTGGTTTGGCACCACTGCATGACTGATGGGCGACTGGCGAGTGACCTTGAATACGTGATAGGAACGAACGTGAACCAGACGGGATCAAACCGAATGTTTTCTGCACAAGATCTGTCAATTCTAGTACTAACAAGAATTAAATTTTCTTTTGTCCCTGGCTGAGGCTATTATTTTTTTTTTTTGGGGGAAAAAACAAGCTATTTGGGATCTGGGGCTATTCATAAAACATTTGGGGCTGTAGCCCCCAATGCCTAGGCCTAGCTATGCCAATGTCACGTAGCATAACATTGGTAGGCAGGTTCTCTTGAACCTGTCTTGGTAGAGTGCTTTCAAGACAGGTTCTCTTGATAGCACTCCACCCTGTTCTCTTCTTTGCCAACCCTCTAGTACTGCCTTAGGATCTGATCACATGTAATATATCATGAAAGGTGAAATTAAGCAGAGCATGAAATAATATTGGTCAGAGGGGTACTCATTGTGATAAAAAAAAAAAAAATGGAGTGTTGGATAATTATGAGCCAATATAGTGGAGAGGTTTTGTTAGTAAATTGGGAACAGGAGAATTTAGAAAAATTATGGGGGCTGTATAATGTTCTGCTTATGATGCTTAAGGTGTGCTTTGTTTTATAAGAGGATGTGGAAGTACAGAGACTGTTGGTAGAGAAAAAGAAGTGGATGGAGTGGAGGTAAGAAAGGAATTTAGATGAAAGAAAAAAGGAATATATTGCAGGGAAGAATTATGGAAGATAGAAGAAGGTAAGTGTAGAATCAGAAGGGAAATGATTGCGGACATAAGAAAAAAAAATGTAATTGTAAGTGGGGGCGCTCACCATCCACTCACTCAATGTAGTGCTGCTGTCGGGTGTCTGCCCTTTCCTTTCCTCCATCCTTTTTCCTTCCATCCTCTTCTGTCTTTCTTTTCTTCATTCTTTCCTTGTCCTTCTGCCTATGGGTGACTCCCTCTTCTGTCTCTCTTTCCTTTATTCTTTCCTCTTCCTTCTGCTTGTGGGTGACTCTACACTGAGTGACAAGCCAAATGGTTTCCTGTACACCAGGAAACTATTTACTACTCTGGGTGGTAATGATATAACCAAATTATGGCACCTGGTGGTTTAGTGGGTAATTATTGCGCTCCAATCGGATTGAGCCGGTGAAGGTTTATATCCAAGGGGTGGTTGGGGTTGATTGCTCACGTAATACCACTCAGGGATGAGTGAGGCTGGTCACTCTCATCTTAAATGTCGGGACCAACTGCCTAGCCCCGGGCTCCTACGCTTCTCATGGGGCAACGTAGGATTGGATGATGATGATGATGATGTAATTGTTTTGGAAAGAGGTGCAAAAATGGAATTGGAATATGGGAAAGTGTGACAATTTAAGGGATGAGAGTAGAACAGTGCCCACAAATAAAAGTGAAATATAGATGAGATAGAGAGACTGTTGAAGTACTGATGAATGGCCACTGTGAAAAAGCTGAAGAATAAGACAACAGCTGTTCATCATCATCATCCGGACCTCCTTTCCTAGCCTTGGGCAGGGCAAGTAGAGTTATATTGAGAAATGATGAAATGTAGAGTAACAGAGTGGAATACACTGTTAATGGGAAATTTTCCACCAGTAGCCTGGATGTTTGAGGGTGTTCCAGTGGAGTGGAAGAAATAAGGCCATGATTTTAAATTTGTGTCAGTGAATATATCATGTCACTACTAAAATTATAGTGGAATAAATCTGTTGTGTTTTTCTAAGGTATATAGAAGAATGGTGGTGGAGGAAGATGGATGCCTTAATTATAGTGTCAGTAAACACTCTACTGTATGTACGGGTGGCACTGATTCACTGATAAGCCTTGACATATGTAATCCTTTGTAGCTCTTGAACACAGTGGTACAGCAATCCCTCACTTATCTGTAATAATACTGTAGAACCAGAGGCATGACCAGATACGGGCAGTGTCTGGATATAGAGCAGTATCCTCTACCATACCCATATCCTACCTATACCCATACCCAATCTATATGTACAATACTCCTCGTAATTTTTGGAAGTGTTCTGTGGTCTTTTGGCTGTTTTTAGACATCAGAACACATTGGAATACGCAATACTTAATCCTAAACACCAAGAAAACAATGCATAACAATAAAAACTACCAATATGCAAAACCCTACTAATATGTACAGTACCTCTTCTAATTTTGGCAGTGTTCTGAGGTCATTCAACTGTTTTTACACATCAGAACACACATTGCAATATGCAATATAATCCAAAACACTAAGAAAACAATGCATAAATAACAAAAAGCAAAAGAAAACCCTACCAATATGCACAGCACTCCTCCTAATTTTGGCAGTGTTCTGCGCTCTTTCAGCTCTTCTTAGAGATCAAAACACACCGAAATATGCAGTATAATACTAAATACTAAGAAAACAATGCATAAAAAATATATATACAATATGGAAATCCCTACCAATATGTACAGTACCCCTCCTGATTTTGGCAGTGTTCTTAAGTCTTTCAGCTGTTCAAAGCACACATTGCATCATGCAGTATAATTGTAATCGCTAAGAAAATGCATAAACAACAAAAAACAAACATTAAAAAAATCACTATCAATATGCACAGTACCCCTCATAATTGTGGCTCTCTTCTTTGGTCTTTCAGCTACTTAGACATCAAAACACATTTAGGAATATCCAGTATAATGCTAGACACTAAGAAAGCAATGCATAAACAACTACAACAACAAAAACACACTGAAGACAGTTGCAAAACAGTTAAGCTCCTGGGACACTGAGGGATGGTTGCTTCTGCAAAAAACACACACACACACACACACACACACACACACACACACACACACACACACAAGTAAAGGAAAAAAATCATAAGAGGACAGAGGAAGAATGTAAAACTTTTTTTGGAGAGTGATGGATATGAAAGTAAGGAAGTGGTATGTGAGGAAATGGAAGTGAAGGAAACTAAAGAGGATGGCTATGAAAGATCAGAAATTGAGGAAGTGGTACCGACAGAGAGAAGAGAGAAGAGGGTATAAAAAAAAAACATCAAATATAATTTGAAAGTGCTATATACTAATGTTGATGATTTAATATCGGCAAGGCTTGAAATTAACGATTTCTTGAGAGAACGTGAACCTGATGTTCATGTGCTTTGTGGAGACCAAGTTAAGAGAAGTTGTTGATGTTCATGTGGGAGATGGTAAATACAAACTGTGGAGAAGAGACAGAAAAGAAAAAATGGGAGGAGTGATGATAGCAGTGAAGAACAACATAAATGTAGATACCGTGGAAATGGGAGAAGGCAGGGCTGAAGTGATATATATGAAATTAGAAACTGGAGAGATTGGCAAGAGTGATACAGCAGTAGTGCATGTTCCCCCTAAGACGAGAGCATGGAAGGATGACGAATACCAGGAGATGTTGTCAGATATGGCTAGTTATTTACAAAAAATAATTGAGAAAAGCAACAATATAATTTTGGTGGGTGACTTTAACTATAAAGAGGTGAACCGGGTGGAATGGGACTCAGGAGACAGAAAAGATTCATGGGGCACTATATTATTAAATATAATAATGAATAATGTGATGACGCAATGGGTCAAAGAAGAGACACGGTTCCAAGGTGAGAACACACCAGCAAGGTTAGACTTACTGTTTACCAAAGAACCCAATGCAATAGAATCATTGAAATATTTCTGTCCCATAGGAAAAAGTGATCATGTGGTCATTGAGTTCCAGATGATAATAGGAAATGTCAAGCCAAGAGACGAACTTTATAGGCAGGGGAGATACAACATTGGGAAAGCAAATTTTACAGGATTGAGAATATTTTTCGAAAATGCGGATTGGAGAAAATTCAGAGAAACAAGAGAGATACAGAGAAAGGGGGATATTTTTCTAGACCTCTATAATTTGGGAGTGGAAAAATTTGTACCAGGAGTAAGGGGGAAAGAAAACAGGAAAAAGGAGTGGTTTAACCCTTACACCACGAGCATGTTTCCCAATGTTTTGTGTGTCCCGCGGGGTTATTCGGGCTCCGACAGACTCTCAAAAAATATTTGCCAAAAATCAGTTATTAGTCCTAGAATATTAAAATTACATATGTATATGGCACATACCTTCAGCTTTCTCCTGGGATGTTTGTTGAACCTTCGTCGATTACCGTAGAACTTGTGGAGACCTCTGAAGTTGGGTAATGAAGTCTCCACTTTACACTTCCCGACAACCCGTAATATGATTACCACAGCCAGATATCAACACTATAAACACTACTTTATGATTATCAAGTAGTTTGGGATCCATACTCCAAAAAAAAAACACTGTGAAAGCAATGAAAATTACGAGCGTGTATGACCTTCCCACTTGCGCTAGTTCGCTGTTGGTATTCTGTCATTTATTATTCATAAAACCCCTCACATTTTATATTTCTATTACTATATAACACGTATATATATATCTACAGTCTTTATCCATAAGTTTCCTTCAGTAGTATTAGTTTATTGTCACTGTAGGGATTCAATTTCTTTCAGTAAATACGTAGCATTCACTTTCTTGTCCTGTATACTAGCATTGAGAGTGAATGTCACTTTCACCTTCACTCTCATAACTCATAGTATTCATACATGCTAGAGTGAAACTTTCACTTTCATTACCCCTAGGGTATATACTCGTATTCTTATAAAACTACTCATTTACATTTCTATTTACGTTCTCTATTTTATTTACGTTATTTACATTTCCATTTTATTTACACTGTGTTATGGACTGTCACTTGAAGTAACTTATAAAACTATTTTCCACTATTCATGTATATTTACATTCATTACTTTCACTTGCAGTTTACACATTATTTACACATTATTTACAATTCCACTTCCACTGTTTTACTCAATAGAAAGATCGTAGTCACTCTTTTATCAATTGTCAACCCTTTACCTCTTTCCACACGAGGTTTAGTAGGGGGTTAAGGTCACAGGGCCCTTTCCATGGGGGTGAAAAGTGGCTGAAGTTAGCAGGAGCAAACAGACATACCTTCATATTGGAAGATGAGAGTGAACTGATAAGGGTGGGCCGGGGTGGTGGCCTACCTAGGGAAATGCATTACTGCCAACGTCAGCCTCTTGACAGCAGCTAATATATAGCAGTGAAAAGATTGGCAGGAAATCTAGACAATACATTATAAATTAGGTAGTTCCAGGTGAATGTAAATATCACTTAGGCTTCTCCCTTCCCTCCTTATATGTATATTTATTACGAAAATAGATTATACGGCATATTTCAAGGGGAAATAAACAGCGAAAATTAGCGAACGAGTGCACGTGAGGTGTTGTCAGGTGATCTATCTATCTATCTATATACCTAGGCTGCTTCCCCCAAGGAAAGGGAGGTAGCCGAGACAGGACGACTCACTCTCCATTTACTCATCCATTCAAACACATTCATTCGCATCTTAGCCCCAAAGGGGAGAACGGACAGATCCTCACCGCATCACACCGCACAAGGGTCAACTGCGCAATGCAAGCAGTGACATCCACAGCAGGGCCCGACAGCAGAACTGGTTTACCCCTGCCACATCATAACAGACCCATCCCCTTACCCGCACCTGACCTGACTAGCTGATCAGACCAAATGCGGGAGAATATCCCCTCAGGGCTGCGTCATCACTTATTCATTCACAATTTCTCTCCATTTATTTCTGTCACGCACAGCCACTCTTCCTTGCTCAACAGACATCCCTCTCGCATCCAGCGCTCTCTTCACACTGTCCATCCATCCTATTCGTGGTCTTCCTCTCAGTCTTACACCTCTCACATCAGATCTAGTTATCTTTTTCACCAATCGCTCATTATCCATTCTCTCCATATGCCCAAACCATTGCAACACCCTCTGCTCAACTCTACCAGCCATCTCCCGAACAACTCCAGTTCTCCTTCGCACTTCATCATTTCGCACTCGATCCATACGCGTCACTCCACACATACTCCTCAGACATCTCATCTCCATTACATTCAAACTTTTCCTCTCTGCTACACCCATATTCCATGTTTCAGCCCCATATAACGCAGTCGGTACCACAACACCCTCATACAGCCTTCTCTTTACATCCATTCTAAGCGAACGACATTTAAACACTTTTTTCATTCCTCCCAGCACCTTTCCTACTTCATTTATTCTAAACTTCACTTCTGCATCTATTCTTCCATCCACAGCAACATGTGACCCTAGATATTTAAAACAATCTACCTCCTCAAGCAACTCACCATTCAAAACTATATTCATCCCTCTACCATCTATCAACCTCGTACACTTCATCACTTTACTCTTATTCTCATTTACTTTCAATTTCCTCCTTTCACACACCCTTCCAAACTCCTCTACCAACTGTCTCAATCTCTCCTCTGAATCAGTCACCAGTGCAGTATCATCTGCAAACAGCAGCTGCTTCAGATTCCACTCTCCTCCATCAACATTTACCAGACTCAGACCACCTAAAACTCTTGCATTCACCTCCCTTACAACACCATCCATGTAAATATTAAACAACCAAGGCGACATCACACATCCCTGTCGCAGCCCCACTCTCACGGGAAACCAATCACTCACAGCATTTCCCACTCTTACACACGCTCTACTATTTACATAAAAACTTTTCACCCCTTTTAGTAACCTACCATCAAGTCCATACAATCTTAAAACAGTCCACAAAGCCTCCCTATCAATTCTATCATACGCTTTCTCTAAATCCATAAATGCCCAAAACACATCCTTGCCTTTCGCTAAATACTTTTCACACACTTGTCTCACAGCAAACACCTGATCAACGCATCCCCTCCTTCTCCTAAAGCCACACTGCTCATCACTAATCACTCCCTCTGTACCCTCTCTAACTCTCATAATTAACACTCTACCATACACTTTACCTACAACACTCAACAGACTTATACCCCTAAAGCTAGTACATTCATACTTATCACCCTTGCCTTTATACAACGGGACCACACAAGCACTTGCCCAGTCAATTGGCACCATACCTTTCTCAAAGCACACATTCAATAATCTTACTAACCAGTCAACAATAGTCACTCCACCACCCTTCAGGCATTCCACAGCACACCCATCCATACCTGCAGCTTTCCCTGTTTTCATCTCCTTTACTGCCTTCTCCACTTCCTCCTTTGTGATCAAAGAATCATTCAACTCTCCCAACACATTTATTCCTTGCACCCTTCTATCTGCCACAATCTCAGCCACCCTTTCCTCCTCTACATTTAACAATCTTTCAAAATACTCTGCCCATCTCTTCCTTACTGCATCCATCTCAATTAACATCCTTCCATCCTCTGCTTTTACTCGTTCTTCCTTCCCAGACTCTCCCTTTCGCACCCTTTTCACCTCCTTCCAAAACATTTTCTTATTCTGTTGAAAATTCTCTGTCAGCCGCCTACCCCACCTCTCATCTGCTGCCACTTTAGCATCACGCACAGCCCTTCTCGCTCTATTCCTCTTTTCCTTATACCTTTCATATGACATCTCATCCTTCCTCTGCAGCCACACTTCATATGCACGTCTCTTCTCAGCCACAGCCATACTTACTTCCTCGCACCACCATTCACTTCCTTTTCTTACACCACCACCCACACGTCTCACACCACACACCTCTTCTGCATGCCCCACCACAGCACTCTTAAACAACTGCCATTCCTCCTCCACGCTGCCATTTTCCCGATCTTTCACTGCGTTCCACTCATCTTTCAATTTCTCCTGATACTCTATCTTTTTCTCTCTTTTATCCAACTCACTCACTTTCAAAACCTCCCTGCCACACCTAACCCTCCTAGCTCTCACCCATCTCTTACCTACTCTTAACTTTCCCTCCACCAGGTAGTGGTCAGACATACCTCCACCCTCCCCTCTCAGAACTCTCACATCCAACAATCTTCCTATTACATTCCTAGACACAACCACATAGTCCATCAAGGCTCTATCAACAACCCTTCCACCCTCCTGTCTCACCCATGTATACTTATAAATATCTTTCTTCTCAAACAGCGTATTCCCAATCACCATCTCTCGCTCAACACACATCGCTATCATTCGTTCCCCATTTTCATTTCTTCCAGGCACACCATGCATACCAACTACGCCTTCAACTGCTACATTTCCCACTCTAGCATTCAGATCTCCCATCATTACCACATTCACATTCGCTCCAAAATTCTGCAGACACTCATCAACATCATTCCAGAAAGACTCCCTCTCTTGTTCATCCCTTTCACTACCAGGCCCATATGCACTCACAAACACCCACAACTCACGTTCAAATTTCACTTTCACCCACATCAGTCTCGATGACACCTCCTTCCATTCAATCACACACTGCTGTACTTCCGGACTCACTAACAAGGCCACACCTTCTCTTGCCCTTCCTCTATCAACACCTGACAATCTTCCATTCACACTTCCAAACATAGATTCCCCCTTCCCTTTCATCTTCGTTTCACTCAAAGCTAACACATCCAACTTTCTTCTCACAAACATTCTCCCAATCTCCTCCCTTTTAGCCTCAATTGTACTACATCCACGCACATTCATAGACCCAATCTTCAGGGTACGGGGATAACTCCATCCCCCGTCCCTTCCTCTGGCCTGTCTCTTTTTAGGAACTAAAAACAGAGGAGGGGGTCCCTAGTCCCCTCACCCCGCCCCTTTTAGTCGCCTTTTACGACACGCAGGGAATACGGGGCAGTATTCTTCCTAACACAACCCGGCCGCAGAGTAGTAGCACCACCCCATAGTGCGGCCAGGTTGTGTCCCCCCCGCCACAGGGGGGGACACAGGTGATAATTAGCCAATTCTAGGTGTATGGCACTATCACTTACCTTATTTCTTTTTTGTATATATTATTTGGTATAAGAATTGGGCATAGGGCTTATTTCAATGGATGAAATCAGTGGAAAATTCCAGAGAAGTTTTGCTTAGCGTAGAATACAGTGTGGTGGCCTGCAATAATTAGGTAGTTCCAGGTGAATGTAAATATCACTTAGGCTTCTACCTTCCTTTCTTATGTATATTTTTATTATGAAAATAGATGATACAGCATATTTCAAGGGGAAATAAACAACGAAAATTAGCGAACGAGTGCACGTGAGGTGTTGTCAGGTGATAATTAGCCAATTCTAGGTGTATGGCACTCTCACTTACCTTATTTCTTTCTTGTATATATTATTTCGTATAAGAATAGGGCATAGGGTTTATTTCAATGGATGAAATCAGTGAAAAATTCCAGGGAAGATTTACTTAGCATAGCACGGCTGGGCAGGTGAGAGGATAGGGTAATGGGGGGGGGTAGGGAGGGGAGTCAAGAATGGGGAGAAATGGCTAAATTGTCAACAATGGATGGGAGTACAGATGAGATTAGGAGTGCTGACTAGTGCTGGACATTGGCAGTACTGATAGATGATACAAGCCACCACTTGAAAGCCCGGGTGAATTCAAAATAACACAGAATCACAAAAGTGACGCCCCGCGGTATGATCCCTTGCTCCCAAGCGTCACGAAAGTGACGCCCCGCGGTTAAGGGGTTAATAGAAGGTGTATGATAGCAAAAAAAAGAGAGAGATAAGGCGTGGAACAACTGGTGAAAGAGAGGCAACAACAGAACAAAGGAAGAATATAAAAGAACTAGAAATGAATACTCACGAATACGTAGAAAAGAAGAAAAGAATTTTGAAAAACGTATAATAGACAAATGCAAGGATGAACCCAAACTGTTTTATAGATTTGTTAATGGTAAACTGAAACAAAAGGAAGGAATCACCAAACTGAAAGTAGAAGGAGAGGTCTATAAAGATGCGGCAATGCAAGGAGAAATAATGAACAAATGTTTCCAGTCAGTTTTCACTACTGAAAGTGAGTTTGTGGAAGGGGAGGGAGTGACTAGAAATGTAGTGATAAAAGATATAAAAGTGGAAGTACAGGAATTGTATAACTTACTGGAAACTCATGATGTAAGGAAAGCCCCAGGACCAGATGGAATCTCTAATTGGGTATTGAAGGAATGCCGAGAACAGCTGGTGGATAAAATTCACAGTTTAATTGTGTGTTCTCTGGAAGAGGGGAAAGTGCCACAAGAATGGAAGAGGGCAAATGTGGTACCAATTTATAAGGGAGGAAACAGGGAAGAACCCTTGAATTATAGACCAGTGTCTCTAACCAGCATGGTTGTAAAATTGTGTGAGAGAATCCTGAAAGACAGATGGATAAAATATCTAGAAGAGATGAATATTTTGGCTGAATGTCAGTTTGGATTCAGAAGTGGAAGGTCATGTGTTTCCAACTTGTTGAGCTTTTACTGAAGAGTGATTGATGTGGTACAGGAGGGTGATGGTTGGGTGGATTGTGTGTGCTTAGACTTAGAGAAGGCCTTTGACATGGTACCTCATAAGAGACTAATGTGGAAACTTGAGTATATAGGAGGACTGAAGGGGAAACTCCTGGAATGGATGAGAGACTTTTTGAGAGACAGACAAATGAAGACAGTCATAAAGGATAGGTTGTCTGGATGGAGGGAAGTAACAAGTGGAGTCCCTCAAGGCTCGGGTGTTGGCGCCAGTAATGTTCCTGATTCACATAAATGATATGGTAGATGAAGTGAACAGTTATGCAAGTCTGTTTGCTGATGATGTAAAGATCTTGAGGAAGGTAGAGGTTGAGGTGGATTGTAAAATGCTGCTGGAGGATCTGGATAGGATACATGATTGGAGCCGGATGTGGGAAATGAAATTTAACGTAAAGAAATGTAAAATATTAGAAATGGGTAAAAGTACCAGGAGTCCGTCACTGAATTATTTGTTGGGTAATGAATTAATCACAAAAAGGAGAGAAGAGAAATATTTGGGAGTGCTGGTCCAAGATAGTTTGTCACCTGAAAAACATATTAACATGATAGTTAGAGAGACGTATAAACTCTTGACTAACATAAGAGTAGCATTTCATTATATGGATGAGGAGATGATGAAATAATTGATAGTGGCCATGATCCACCCCAGGTTAGAATATGCAGCGGTTGTGTGGTCCCCACACAAAAAGATATAAACAAGATTGAGAGAATACAAAGAACAACAATCAAGATGGTACCCCTGGCAGATCTGTCATACAGAGAGAGGTTGGAAAAGCTGGATTTGCCTTCCTTAGAGGAAGGAGAAAGAGGGGAGACATGATTGCAGTGTTCAGGACCATGATAGTAGATAAAATTGACCGAAAAGATCTGTTTGTATGGGATAAGAGAGCAACAAGAGGACACGGAATGAAATTGAAGAAGTCAAGCTGCTTGAAAGATATCAAGAAATATAGCTTTCTTATAGAAGTATAGACCTGTGGAATAGCCTGGACAAAGAGATCATCCAGTCTAAAAACTTAAACGAGTTTAAAGCTAAATTTGACTTCCTGAGAAACAACCACAGGAACCCACGAGCATAGCACTTTTCATGTATATCACAATTAGGTGTAATAGGTAAATACATAAATATTTGGAATGACTTAGACGAGGAGGTGGAGCAGGCGAAAAACATTCACGTGTGTAAAAGTCTATCTATCTATCTATCTATAGCCCGACGCCCTAATCCCGCAAAGGGTGGCCGCAGACAAAACGCCTCCAAGTCACTCTGTCACCCACCATTTGACTCCCCTCCCCCCAACTCACCCCCCCCTCCCTCATATACCTCTCAACTCCATCCCTCCACCTCATCCTCGGTCTACCCCTCCCTCTCCCTCCCTCCACCTCACCTACATACACCCTCTTAGTCAGTCTTTCATTCTCCATTCTCTCCACATGTCCAAACCACCTCAGTGTATTTCTCCTAAAAGTAGACTAGATAAATGTGGATATGGAGACAGGACAACACGAGCATTGCTCAATTCCTGTATACTATAAATAGGTAAATACACACACACACACACACACACACACAAAATCCAAGGCCAAATGTTTCCCTGAAAAATAGTTATATTGGCATAAATTTTATACCATCATCTTCACTGGTGTTTATACTATAAGGTAAGCTGATAAAACACACAAAACTTATGAGTGAAAGTACAGAAATACAATGGAAAGTAAACTTATTCAAGAGTAAAAAATACCTTCAAATAACTTTCCACATCCTAGCGCAAAATTTTGCCCACATTATGCAAGACCTAAGCATATGTCTAGATGTAGAATTTCATGAGCTCCCTCGTGGTGTTTTTGGAATTTTTATATGACAATATCATTTTAATAAATTGCCCAAAACTTTAAAAACTCACTGGTGGATGGTAGTCGGCATGATGGTGGGGGTAGAACCGAGGAAGAGGGTTGGGAGGGAGAAAAGCCTGGGCTCAGAGAGCAGGGAGCATGGAAGGGGATGGAAGAGAGACAATGTGAGAAGCAAGGCTGGCTAGGGAATTTTCCCCATTTGGTGAGGAGGCAGAAAGGCGTTTTTAAGTCAGCTTGTGGGTTGCAGTTGGTATTACTTGCCTGGCGATGGTGCGTTTCGAATGATCCTGGTGGCCAGACGACTGACCATTCCGTAGGGATATGTACAGCCATTGATGCTCAGCTTGTGGCTCACACTCTACCTTCCTGGCATGCTGCCGGTATGTTACTGGTGATTGGGGTGGCTGTGGGATTTCGACCATTTGGTAGGTAGCTGTGCAGCCTTGTTTGTTCTGCTTGTGAGTTATGGTTTATTACCCACATGTGGATAGAAAGGCCGGTGAGCAACCCAACGGACTTTTTTTTTTTTTTTTTTTTTTTTTTTTTTTTTTTTTTTAGTAGGCAGGCCAGCTGCTGAAGTGGGAGCTTTTATGACCGGATACATACAAATACAGTAAATCCGGTTACTGGTATAATAGAACAAACCTCTAATGAACGGATATGGAGCATGACTGGCTATGGACCGTCCGGATAATAAAGTGATTATGGTTTAACAATTAAATCAGTTAGGTAAAAACCCATTGTTAGGCAGGGTATCGTATATTGAGGTAGATTTAACATGTAAAGTAATGGGTTGTGTTCTTCAGCATTGGGTTTCCACCCTATCCATGTCCAAAACTCACCCAAATGGATCCCAAAACAAGCCAGTCTATATGGCGTAACAGCTGTTAAAGAAGCTAACCTAAACCTAACACCTGTAAATAACTCACAAAAACCAACAAATTAAATCTGAAAATTGTCAAATATAAGTCTGGAAAAAATCAGGCTTAGTAAACTGTACCCCAAAATGACAATGTTCACCCTACGTATGGCTAAAACACATTAATCTAAGTTTTAAAATGGTTTATAAATCAACCTAAACAATTTTAGTCTAAAATATCATCAAAATTGGAAAAAAAAAAATAAATAAATAAATAAATAAATAAATAAATGTTAAACTGGAGTTTGGCCATCGTTAGGTGGGGTATGGTGGTATTTGTACCCCCACTGTTAAACCGGGGTATTGCGTCTATCCTTAATGACCTAGAGCAGCTTGTACAGCACCCTACCTGTGTCCTTGACCGCCTTGGAGAGAGCTCCAACATACTTGACCTCGTCCTTACTACTAATCCTTCTCCTTACACTGTTAATTTTTTCTCTCCATTGTGCTCCTCCGATCACAGCCTTATCACCTTAACCTGTCCTATCGCTCTGGTACGGCCTGTGGACCCTCCAAAGAAATGTCATCCGTGGCACTTTGAAGCTGCGGATTGGGAGGCCCTCAGGCATTACGTCTTTGATTTTCCCTGGAATGAGTATTGCTTCCATGGCCGGGAGCCATTTGAGCATGCCTCGTGCATTATGGAGGTTATTCTCTCGGGCATGGAACCATACATTCCTTTCTCATATCCCCTGACTAATGCAAAAAAGCCTTGGTTTAATCATGCTTGTTCTAATGCTGTCCGCAACAAGGAGAGGGCCTATAAAAGGTACCGGAGCCAACCCACTCCTGAATCACATCTTTTATACGTTTCTCCCTGGAATCGTGCTAAGTCTGTTCTTCGCTCTGCTGAAAATAATTTCATCCATACTAAATGCTCTCGACTCTCCAACTCGAATTCTTCCTGCTCCTTCTGGCACCTTGCCAAAAACCTTTCAAGCAACATTACCTCATCATCCTTTCCTCCTCTTTTCTACTCTGATGGCTCTGTAGGTATTTCTTCTACTGATAAAGCAGATCTCTTTGCTCAGACTTTCTCCTCCAATTCCACCTTAGACGATTCCGGTGCTGTTCCTCCATCACTTCCCCCCTCTGACTTCCTAATGGCTGACATTAAAATTTCTTCAGCTGATGTATTTTTGCCATTGCTGACCTCAGTACTAATAAGGCATATGGGCCTGATGGAGTCCCTCCTGTTGTTCCCAAGAACTGTGCTTCTGTGCTTACACCCTACCTTGGCAAGCTCTTTCGCCTTTGTCTGTCAACTTGTACCTTTCCTTCTTGCTGGAAGTTTGCTCTCATTCAGCCTGTCCCAAAGAAAGGTGACCGTTCCCAACCCTCTAACTATCGTCCAGTTGCTTTAACATCCTGTATCTCAAAAGTTTTCTAGTCAGTTCTTAGGGTTACTCACGCGATTCGCGTCTCATGTGGATCGTTTGAAAGATGTTCAGTCACTCGAATCGCGTTCCTAAGCAGAAAAAACGCCAATAAAAGAAAAGTTTTCGGACGATTTACATCAAATTTTGGTACGTTCCAGTGTGTGCATCTCTTTTCCGAGGTAAGCATTTGGCAACACTGTGACTGCTCTGACGAGACAATGCGTAGCAGAAATATCTCAGTATCTCACGACCAGCCGGGCAGGAGAGTAGCACAGCTGTCAGCATCCCTTTAAACCCTCCATTTTCCCCCTCCCACCCGAGGCAGAAGCCATTATTGAAATATTGTGATTGTACAGTGTTTTTTACTATAATGTGAAGTGATTGTGTCTATGGAACGTAGATATATTTTCTGTAAATCATTGGGGCCCATTATCAGCCGTTAAGCCTACAGGCAGGAGTGTGGTTTGTTATAACGGTGTTTCCACTCTGCTTCACCCTGCCCATAAATGATGTGAGTATTTTGCCTTTATATAGTGAAGCCAATACTTAGATTTGTGAAACATATAGTGCCTGGATTGGTGAAATAACTGACCTACCATAGCAGGCATTATGCACACCATAGACATATGCAACAGTCGCTAAGGAAACAGGCAGTCACGTATGCCATAGAATTGGAAATAATAGACGAGGTTGGGATGGAATCATGTGATGGTGTTTTATATTGCGTATGGTTTAGTGTGAAATATACATATAAAATAGTGCAGCAAGTGTTCACAGAGAAATATTTCATGCATTGACTGACTTAGCTAAAACGTAGCACAAGTGTAAGAGACAAGAAATATGCCTCAGCCACATATACATACGTATGTCGTGTAGCGAGTGTTCGTGGAGAAATCTATTGTGTGCATCACATGTGTTTTAGGCAAATGTATTGCAAGGAGAGAAGAAAATACGCCACAGCCACAGACACACACACTCACCCACACCCACACCTCCCCACACACACACACACACACTCACCCACACACGCTCACACACTACATAACTCCTCATCTTCAAGCTACTGCCAGCATCTCTACACCTCTGGAGGAAGTGAGTTATCCGCATTTTGTTGATTTGTATATTTACCTATTTCTATAGTTCAATATTTTTTACACAAATAAGTAATATTTTTTACATACACACATATGAGATGGAAGAAAGTTCAGCTTCAGTATCAGAACCCAGCAAAATGACTGGTGGTCATGTCGAGTTTCTGACAGGTCTATCAAAAGCCTTATGATATTTTACATGTATACTTTGAGTAAAAAAAGAAAATAATAAAACGTAATGAGCGAAAATATGTAGCTGTGGGTGAGGCAGGGAAAGAATGTTTTTTATCTCATGTGCGGGTGAGGAGGAGTATTCTACGTTTGTCGTCTAATTACTGCAAAACTATTGGATGTATCGATTTCTCGTAAGAACCATGATAAAGAGCAGTAAATTCTATGTATGTTCATTTGCAGAGTATAAGCCTTTGGGAGCATTTTCTGTTGCAAAAGTTGGAGGAACAGACTGTTTTGGTAAAGTCGAAAGCGCTCGGAGGAGTAATCTCACTTTGTCGGCCAATTACTCGAAAATTATTGGACGTATTGATTTCCTGTAAGAACCATGAAAAAGAGCAGTAAATTCTACATATGTACAAGACATAACAATGTAATATCTATAATAAGAATTTGTTGTTATGGAGGCGGGATTGTTGCGGATGCTGTGCGCACATCACGAAAGTGACGTATGGACGTGAGTTCCCAGTCATTTTTGGCGATTTACTCAAAAACTATGAGGCGTATCGAAACCATTTTTAGGTCATTAGAAAGCTTGTGAAATTCTGCATAATATTATGCAATAAAAACATAACGTGCAGGAAAAGTTCAGTATTAGAGCTCCTTGAATTTTTTCAAAAATGGCTTTCAGTTTTTGGATATTTTCTCAAAAATACAAAACATATCACAACCGGATTTGTCTCTTTAGAAAGCTGATGAAATTCTTTATCAAAACTTCTAATAACATTTTCCTGTACGATGGAAAACATTCGAATGGTGAAGTTGGGAAGTGAACGTGACGTAGCGAAATGTTTATTCACGGCCACCTAATGTTGTTTTATTTGTGTTTTCCTGTTTTTTTGTGGTACTAGAACAAACATCGACAAAAAAGATGACATAGGTTTCATGGCAGTATATCAATGTTTGGGTGGCGAAAATAAGGAGAGAATACGTGTTATTTGTCGCGCGTGGGCTGCCAGGCTGGGCGGCCTCGCAGGAAAACTTACTGAAACTTATCGTGCGTGAGAGGGTTAATAGAAAATTTTTAAAGCATCTTTCCCATCACAACCTTCTTTCTGATCGTCAGTATGGGTTCCGTCAGGGACGCTTCACTGGCGATCTTCTCACCTACCTGTCAGGCTCCTGGTCATCCTCCTTTCGGGACTTTGGCGAAAGCTTTGCCATTGCACTTGACATCTCTAAGGCATTCGATCGAGTCTGGCATAAATTTTTAATCTCCAAACTGCCCTCTTACGGTTTCTGTCCTTCTATCTGTGCCTTCATCTCTAGCTTACTTTCTGGTCATTCTGTAGCCGCTGTTGTAGATGGCCATTGTTCTTCTCCTCGATCTATCAACAGTGGTGTTCCTCAGGGCTCAGTCCTATCACCAACTCTCTTCCTTTTATTCATCAGTGACCTTCTAAGCTGTACATCTAACCCTATCCACACCTATGCTGATGTTTCCACTCTTCACCTTTCCATTCGGTTTCTGCAACGTCCATCTCAGCAGTTACTTCAACAAATAAGGGATGGGGCTATTGCACACCTAATGTCCGATTTGGCTCGTATCTCTGACTGGGGTAAAAATAATCTGATTGTTTTTAATGCATCAAAGACTCATTTTAATGCATCAAAGACTCAGTTTTTACACCTATCAACCCGACAAAATCTTCCACAGGTATATCCACTGATTTTAATAATATTCAGCTTAATCTTGCATCATCCTTGAACATGCTTGGGGTTTCATTTACTCGGGACATATCTTGGAAAGATCATATTACATCTCTTGTAAAATCTGCTTCCAAGAGATTAGGTGTGCTAAGCTGACTCCATTCCTTCTTTACCCCTGCACAATTGTTGACTGGATACAGGGGTTTTATTCGCCCCTGTGTGGAGTACAACTCTTATGTGTGGGGAGGCCCCTCACATACAGCTCTTCTCAATAGGGTGGAGTCAAAGGCTTTTCGTCTCATTAACTCTCCTTCTCTTACTGACTCCCTTCAACCTCTGTTTCTTCGTCACACTGTTGCATCTTTATCTCTTTTTTATCGCTAATTCAGTGGTACTATACAGGGAAACTATGTTAGACATATTACCTAAGATAAAGTAAACCAACAAGATTATGGCTTTACTAGGTAAATCAACAAGGATACTGTGTGGCTTAACTAAACCAACAAGAATATGGCTGCTTACCTTTACCCATTATTGCTTCTTGGGGGGGCAATGTCACGTACTCGGGGTAACCCCAGATTTGGGCCACTCTTCGCTGCCCATCTCACTTACAAGGCGTTCATTTTGCATACTGGGGGGGGGGGGGACGCGTACAAGGGGGATCGTGTTCTCGGAACTTGCGTACTGTGATGATGTACTGTATATATATATTGATGGTAGGTGATGGTGACCTTCATCCACACACTTGATGTAGTGCTGCCTAATACCTCCTTAGCCTTTATCATTCTTTTTCTGTGCCCGCCCTCCTCTTTTCCTACTTCTCCCATCTTTCCTGTCACTTCTTATTTCTCTTCTTTCCTTGACCTTCATCCACACACTTGATGTAGTGCTGCCTAATACCTCCTTAGCCTTTATCATTCTTTTTCTGTGCCTGCCCTCCTCTTTTCCTATTTCTCCCATCTTTCCTGTCACTTCTTATTTCTCTTCTTTCCTTTACAGGTGGCTTTACATTGAGTGACAAGCCAAATGGTTTCCTGTAAGCCAAGAAACCATGTACAGCACTGAGTGGTAACCATATAACCAACCCATACGTGCTCCCTACGTGTCAACAAGTGGGTTGGTGGAGGGTTAGTGCCCCTTCCGATAAACAGATAACTCGGAGTCAAATGGCCACCCCTTACGGGATTATGGCGTCTGGCAATATATATATATATACAGTAAGACCTCACTATAACGGACTAATCGGGGCTGAAACCATTCCGAAAAATGCGAAATTCCGATAAAAGCAACATCCTGACTTCCCCCTGCTAATCCGGACTTTTTCCGATGTCAGACATTAGTCCGGATTGCATGAACGGTTTTTAAACTGTTTTAACTACCATTGTGGTACTGTACTGTGTTATAACTTCACTACATTAAGCAAATGGTATTATATATATAATAATACAGTACACCCTCATTATTGACGGGGGTTAGGTACCTATGATATCCGTCGATGCCTAAAACCGTCAATACCGATTTTCGTCTGATCAGGTACCCTCTTGTTTATAAGTAATCCCTCTAATATCCGAATGCCCAATATCCGAACATCCCCACTAACTGGACATAATCGTCCTGGGATCCAATATTCCCAAAATGGGCCAAAAACCGCAAAAAATTCGAAAAAAAATCTGACTTTTTTCCCTCCCGTAATTTGAAATTGCCGCGTGGCGCCAAACAGCTGTTACACCATGGTCCCTTCACCCCTTCCTTCCTCCCCCTTCCCCCTCCCCTGTCAGGGTTGCCATTTGGTATTTTCATTACCAAGTGTGGGCCAATTTGGTAATGAAAAATTCGTTTGGTAATGAATCAGAATAATGCATTACCAAATGGATTTTTCACATGTATGAGGATACACAGGATGCAGATGGTGGATTGTTTGCTGTCTCTGATTAATCTGCTACCCTACATAGTGTGAAAATAATCAACATGGTGTTAATTATAAGGAGAGTGATTACATGTATTTCCACTTGTATATATAATTAGTGAAGAATAAATGCTAGCTTTACGAATTTGGTAATGAAAAGTTAAATTTGGTAATGAAAGTTGAGGAGATTGGTAATATGGCCGTTGCGATCTGGCAACTCTGTTACCCCGCCATCATCAACAGTCACAGCCAAACTCCAATCGAGAGCAGATGCTCATAGCAGTGCAAGCCACAGGTGCTTGTTTTTTGTGAATAAACAGTGAATAAACTGCAATACCTTGCCACTAGAACACACGGGAATTTACAGTGTTGTGCAGTGTTAAGAATTTAGAATTTAGAGTGCAGAGGATTAACTATGGACTCCAAACTGGCTGTTCAAACCAGTCCAGGAGCTAGGGACTTGTAAGTACCCAGAACGTTTAATATTGTATAAACTCACCTCCAAAACCTCATTTTTTGTTTCTTTTGCATTTATTTCAGTCTTTTATGTCTCATATTGGTGTGATTTGGGTCTTAAATAGGTGCAATGCATGTCCAGAGGGAGTTGTATAGGTGTTTTTCTGAGTTAGGGTCCATAAATACAAGTCCAGGAGGCTGGGGCCCAATATCCGGACAGGATCACTATTCGGACATGCCTTTGGCTCTATTACATCGGATATTGGAGGGATTACTGTATTTTGGTATCCCTTCAATCACTCATATGTACAGTAATATGCAATTTTGTTTTAGTGTTTCTTAGAAATAAATTAGTTAGGCAATTGAAAAACTGAATATCATAATAAAACTACTTATATTAAGTAAATAATTATGGGAAAAATAGCATAATCTCTGATGCTGATGTGTAGTGGTGGTACACTGGACCTCAACTTTTAATGGCTGCCGTATCGTCACTTCTCTCTCCACCTGCACCTCACTCCATCTAAAAATAAAAGGCGAAACCAGCAGTTGTAGCCATCCATACATTCACATAAAACCGAGTGTGTAAAAAAAAAAAAATGAAAGCAGCAGTGGTGGTCATTCATATGTTCTAATAACTGAGAGTGTGAGGCAAGTGTTATGTTGACTAGATCAGCTGTTCGCACCGATCTTCACAACACACGCGTGGTGCTGCTAGCTCATACCAGAGAGACCACGCTCTCCCCTTAACTTTCATTCTTAAGAGCTTCCTTTCATCCTTAAGAGCTTCCTTTCATTCTTGTATTCCATTTCTCCCAGACCTAAATTTTCACGACTGTATGGTAGTTTATGCAATCAAAAATGAACCTTAGCCTAGCTTTCGCTAGGATCTTCTTTTAGGAAAATTCAACTCTTCTTATGCTCATATATTTCATATTTAATCTCAGCTTAACTTTTGCCTAAAGGTGAATGTAGGGAAAAGTAAAGTGATGGTCTTTGAGAGAGGTGAAGTTAGTGAATGTACAGCGAGGTTGGATGGTGAGGAATTGGAAAATGTGAGTACGTTTAAGTACTTGGGTAGTGTGATGAGTAAGGATGGAGGTTTGGAGGGTGAAATGCTTGAAAGGGTACAGCAGGGAAGAAAGGTTGCTGGTTCTTTGAAAGCAGTGATAAGAAACAGGGAAGTGAGCATGGAAGTGAAAAAGTTACTACATGACAGTATTGTGATACCAACTCTAACATACGGAAGTGAAGCTTGGACATTGTTGGAAGGACACAAGTCAAGAGTGAGAGCAGTGGAAATGAGTTATTTAAGAGAAGCCTGTGGAGTCACGTGGAGAGACAGGCTGACGAATGAGGATATAAAGGAGCATTGTGGTGTGGCTGTGGATGTGATAGGAAGCGTTATGAGGAACACACTGAGGTGGTTTGGCCATGTGGAGAGGATGGAGGGTGAAAGACTGACGAAGAGAGTGTATGTGAGTGAGGTGGAGGGGGGAAGAGGGAGGGGGAGGCCGAGGATGAGATGGAGGGATGGGGTGGAGAGGTATATGAGAGAGGGGGGTGTGAGTTGGGAGCAGGGCAGTGAAATGGCGGGGGACAGGGCGACTTGGAGGCGATTTGTTTGTGGCCACCCCAAACGGGATTGAGGCGTCTGGCAATAGATAGATAGATAGATAGATAGATTAACTTTTGCAAGAAATATCCTTTATTGACAAAAAATCCAACTCGTCTTTAACATTATAACAAATTCTATATCTTAAACAGTAAACTATACAGAAATGTAATTTTGCTCACCATTCAATTTATTGTAGTGCTGTCAGTTTTTGGAGACTGGTCTGAAGAAGTGCTCAATTTTGGTCTGAGGTATTTCCCTCCTCATAGATCGCCGAATCTCCACTTAGGGCATCATGGCACTTTCCTGCAACCTCTTCGTTTTAAGTGACCTCTCAAGTGATGGATCTATTTCAAACAGATGATCAGTGAGGGCCTGTGCCATTCTTAACACTTCTCCTAGGTTTTCCAGAGTAAGTGTGGGGAGCTGTTCCTCTTCTTGTTCATCCTCAACCTTCTCTTGAACGTCGATGAGTTGTTCTAGTTCCTCATCTGTCAGGGCTTCACCAGCGTGTCCCATAAGTTCATCTTCTATCTCCTCAGGTCGTAAATTTGAAAAACCGTCACCACCAACTTCATGAGCCAGCATCATGATGTTGCGTAACTGGGGAACAAGAGAGGGGAATCCTTGGAAATCGTTTACGACGTTAGGCCATAATTTTCTCCAACACGAGTTCACACATTTTGTTGTCAACTCGTCGTGACTTTCTTTAATGAAGGCTATGCACTGGGCGATATTATACTGCCTCCATATTTTGCTGCTTGTGGCCTCACTTTTCTCATCAAGAGACTCCCTGATCATGGCAAATGTTTTCTCTGCATATTTTGCTTTGAAAACGGCGATGACACCCTGATCCATTGGTTGCAAAATTGAGGTTGTATTCTTGGGGAGGAAGACAACCTCAACGTTGGGGTGGGCAAATTTTAAACTTTATGGATGCCCAGGGCAGTTGTCCAAAACAAGTAAAACTTTAAATTCCATTCCCAGGTTTGCCAGATATTTTTCCACCTCTCGGACAAAACAGTTGTGAAACAATTCAGCTTTTATCCATGCTTTCTTGTTTGATCGGTAAAACACAGGCAGGAGGTTCATGTCTATATTTTTTAAAACACATGGACGTTTCGAATGATACAGGAGCATTCATATGTCTTGCTGCATTACCACACAACAGCACAGACACACGATCCTTTGCTGCTTTAAAGCCTGACGCACTTTTCTCCTCCTTCGAAATGTACATTCTTTTAGGCATTTTCTTCCACCACAGGCCTGTTTCATCTGCATTAAACACTTGTTCAGCCCTGTACCCTTCTCCCTTATAAGTTCAGCAAAGTCACATGGTTACGATTTTCCTGCTATCTGATCTGCTGTGGCTGCTTCTTCAGTCATCCTTATGTTATGTAGACCATACCTTTTCTTAAAATTCTCGAACCAGCCCTTGCTGGCTGCAAATTTCTTTTGCCTAGAAGCACCAGCATTACTAGGCCTATCACCATTGTCGTCATTACTTTCATCACCATCATCACTAATTTATTTATATACCAGTTTATTTAGCAAGTACACTATAGTCACGGCGTGTGACTCTGAGGTTGTTATTATCGTGCCCTGGCAACCTACCATTCAAAAGTGCATCTGATTACATGTATAATATGAGACGCATGTGATTCGTTTATAATATGTTCGTGTATAATAATGTTCGTGTATAATATATTCGTGCATAATAATATGATTCATGTATGATATGATACGAAATCGGACGCACTTTTGAATGGTAGGTTGCCAGGGTACGATAATGACAACCTCAGAGTTGTGCACAACAGCTATAGTTTTTTACTTAAATGAGTTATAAAGTCTCCCTGAGAATTAGTTATTAAAGTATTAATTAATCAATAATAAGTATATTTGTAGAATGACGGGGAATCATCCAGGGTGTGAATTGACCTAACGGAGAATTGTCCATGTTTTGACGGTGAATTGTCTCGGAACCATATGTTTGGGGTGAATGAGTCAACTGTTCGTACAATAAAGAAGGCAGAATGTAGCATATGGGAGGCAGTGAGAGCTAGTGCACCAGACTGTGCTAAAGTGTCTCCACCTACGCTTGTGCTTGTCAGCTTTCAGTAAGCGTTAAATTTCTTACATTTTTGTTGTTTTTCATACTTTATGCTAGTTTATTAGGTGTATGTAGTGCATAAACAGTATTATTCAGATGTAATACACTTAATACACATGTGTAATTACCAGTGGTGAGCAGCACAAATGAAGAAGGACCTTGCGCAAGTGCAAAGCGCAATCCACAGTTCACTACCTTGCGCAAGCACAAATGTGCAATCTGACGAATTTAGCTTGCGCAATGTTGCAAGCGCAAACCATTTGCATATATTTTTGGGAATTACTGAAAAATATTGAGATATTTAAATAAAACAGCATAACTACTTACGTTTATTTATTATTATTTTCTATTATTTGTAATTTGCACAAGTGCGCAATCTAACATTTAGCTTGTGCAATGTCGCAAAGCGCTAGCACAAATCATTTGCATATATTTGTGGGAATTACTGTAAAATATATATTGGTATAATTAAATAAATTACTAAATCAGCAACCTGCCCACCACCCTCGGTGATTGAGGTTCAGTAGGTCATTGTCCAGGAAAAACAGCCGATATTTACCAAGGCATTGGCAAAGATCACGTGATTACTGTATCGTCAACTCTCTCTCTCTCTCTCTCCGACAGAGGAGGGAGGGAATGGAGAATAAGAGAGAGAGGAGGGACGAAGTTTATGCCTTATCTCCTCACTCAGAGGGACGCTTCTTTGCCATTCCCATATTTATTCTCTCTCTCTCTCTCTCTCTCAGAATAATGCTCTTTATCTCTCTCTCTCTCTTGTTTTGTCAAGACAATTTATTTAATAATTCAATATAGATATACAATAGCATATGTAATTCGTTACAAAAAATAAAAAAATCATGAAAACAGAGTACTGTATTTAAATCAAATATCTACAGCCTAATAAATTATTAGACTGTGGATATTTGATTTAAATAATATGTTTTAATGGTTTTTGTAAGGAATTGCATATGCAAATCTTAATAAATAATGTATATTTATTATTATTTACTAATAATAATAATTTAAAAAATATTAAAAATACATTATCTCTGTTGAAGCATATTAAGAAATGCTACTACCCCCTTCCCTCCCGCCTCCCCCCACCAATCCACCCTCATGACCTGCCCCAGCCTCCCCCATCCATTGTCCAGCCATGCGGGAAGCTCCCAAGACCACATGTCCCCTGGAAAACCACGTGTCCTTTGGATTGCGCAGTGTGCAATCCACAGGGCAGGTGCGCAAGCGCAAATTTAGTTGTGCAAGCGCAACAAAGTTTGCGCTTGCGCACCTGCCTTTTCATGTGCGCAAGCGCTAAATTGCTCATGGTCTCGTGCGGTGCTCAATGCGCAAACGATGTCACCGGTGCGCAAGGGTGCACAATTGCGCTTTGTGCAAGTCTTTGCGAACCTGCCCAGCACTGGTAATTACTTGCACACGTGCAGAACGTATACGTGAATTTACCACATACGCGAAGGGTCTGGGAACGTAACCCTCGTGTAAATCAAGGGATTACTGTATATATATATATATATATATATATATATATATATATATATATATATATATTTACAGTAAACCCTTGATATAACGAACTAAGTAGGGGGAGGGGTGGGTCATTATATCCGAAAGTTTGCTATATCCAATGATCATTATTAACTGAGTGATTACCGACCCAAGGTCGCTATATCCATTGAGTCGTTCGGTCCTATGTGCCCAACCACAACTTATTCTATGAAGTTTCACGTGGAGAATTCAATGGTCTGTGTAGTTATACAGTACAGTACATATACAATAAATACCATCCTGTATGAAGTTGTACACATAAATACAATGCCTATAATATAATGTAGCACTGTTACAATACACTTACCATGCCAGGGAGCGAACTTCCGGCAGATATACGGCAGAAGTTTGCTCTGGAAATGTTGGGTCGTTATATCCGAAGTTCGCTATTAAAGGATTTGTTATATCAAAGGTTTATATATATATATATATATATATTTATATACATTGCACTCGCCTAACTCACTGTAATTTCCTTCTGAACTCATGCCATGAGTTGGAAAAACGTGAGTTAAAAAAAAAAACGCGCCCTATAGGGAAAAATATATTTGGTTCTGCCATGGTGTCAGGTAGTCTAGTATAACATTAACAGAACCCCTAACACTACTTAACACTAACATCCTGTCTCAGAAGTATGTACTGCATAGCTTATAATGATAATGAACAATATTAAAAGACATTACATATCCTTGTATGATAATAAAAAATACAGAAAAGCATTTACCTAAATCCTAGTGATGATAATGCTTATGTCGACGAGAGACGGGTAGCGGTTTTAGCACACTAGCCTAGTTGCATTACTGGCCACTAGGTGTAGGTGGCGTGGGTGGAGAAAGCATTTTTCTGATTGGCTGCACAATCACAAGGACTGTGTGCTTAAATATGATTGGCTTCCAGTTGCGAGTTGCAGCTACAATACCGTGGGTTAAACATCTCCTCAGAAATAAAAACCATTTTCTAGTGGAAAAACGCGAGTTAAAGCATTTTCCGTGAGTTTGGTGATGATGGCGACTTAGATAAGGACACCGTGAGTTAGATAATTCACGAGTTAGAAGTCCATGAGTTATGCGTGTGCACTGTATATATATATAGATATATATATATATATATATATATATATGTATATATGTATATACAGTGCTGGGCAGCGCAAACGAAAAAGGACCTTGCGCAAGCGCAATGTGCAATCCACAGTTCATTACCTTGCGCAAGCACAAGTGCTCAATCTGACAAATATTTAGCTTGCGCAATGTTGCAAAGCGCAAGTGCAAACCATTTGGATATATTTGTGGGGATTACTGTAAAATATTGAGATATTTACATAAAATAGCATATTTACTTACTTTTATTTATTATTTTTTAATATTTGTAATTTGCACAAGTGCGCAATCTAATATTTGGCTTGTGCAGTGTCGCTAAGTGCTAGCGCAAACCATTTGCATATATTTGTGGGAATTACTGTAAAATATTGAGATATCTAAACAAATTAGCATACTTACTTTATTTATTATTATTCTACCTATCTACCTATTGCCAGACGCCTAAATGTTAAACATCTTGAATCCAGCAACTTAATTAGTGATAGACTACGGTTTTCGCCACGAAAGATCCACCATTGACATACTCAATCTCGTAACTCATACCATCCATCAATCAATTGATCTTTTTGGAGAAACTCATGCAGTAGCTCTTGATATCTCTAAAGCTTTCGACAGAGTATGGCACCGTTCCCTGCTGTCCAAACTCCCTTGCTATGGACTAACGTCTTTTGTTCCTTTGATTTCTTCTTATCTTAGTGACAGGAAAATAAGAGTAAAAGTAGATGATGTATATTCGAATTTCCACTCAATTAACGCCGGCGTGCTGCAGGGATCAGTTCTGGCGCCAACCCTATTTCTGGTTCATATTAATGATCTCTTATCTGTCACTCACAATCCCATTCACTCATATGCAGATGACTCAACACTACATAGTTCATTCACACTCAGACATCCATTTACAAAGTCTAATATCTCTACCTCTTAGCTCAGTACAGCCATCTCCATAAATCAAGATCTATCTACAATCAATGAATGGGGACAAAACAACCTTGTCTCTTTTAATGCTAGTAAAACTAAATATATACAGTTTACTAATAGACAGATATTGCCAGATTCGTACATTACCTTCAGTGCTACTAATATTCCCATCTCCAAAAGTATTGAAATTCTTGGTGTCTCACTTAACAGTGCCTTCAGCTGGACCTCTCACGTCAGATCACTTGCTAAAACCGCCTCAAAGAAACTTGGATTATTGTACAGAGTCCGTAACTTCTTCGCCGATGAGCAGTTGGCTATAATTTATAAGAGTCATGTGCGCTTTCAGCATGAATATTGCTCACCCATGTGGAATGGTTGTGGAGAGGTTGCATTAAGACAACTGGACAAAATTCAGAATAAAGCTGTTAGAATCATTAACAACCCTGCCATTACATATAAACTACCTCCCCTGCAAGTAAGAAGGAATGTTGCCTCCTTTGCATTATTTTACAGATATTTTTTTGGCAAATGCTCAGACGAAGTTGCGTCCATGGTGCCACCTCTCCATGCCTTCCCTCGTGCTACACGGGCATCTGGTAGCGCTCATGACTGGAATGTCACTCAACCATATTGCAGAACTTCTGCCTATCAGAATTCTTTCATTCCCCGAACTGCATCTCTCTGGAACTCGCTTCCCCAGAGTTGTTTTCCTCCAAATTTCAACCCACAACTGTTCAAGTCTAACTGTTACAGATATTTTATGAACAGGGGACACCAGTAATCTGTTGTATGGATTATTTTTTTTTTACCCATTTGTTTTTCCCTCCTCCGTTCTGTTATTTATAAAAAAAAAAAAAAAAGAATATGATTACCCATGATCGGCATCGGAATATTGCCTTTTTTGTTTGTTTGTTAAAGACTTGCTGTACAGCTTTTCCACAGTACTGCATTTCTAAGTTAAATATGTACTGTTCTGGTATGTACTTGTAAGTTAAAGCACTCAAAAAAGATAAAGCATTAAATAAAGCCCTGGTACCAGTTAACCTGATTTATATGATTACCTATGATCGGCGACGGAATGTTTCCTTGTGTTTACGTATTTGTATGTTGAAGTTTTGCTGTGGAGTACTGTATTTGTGAGTTATAACATTAAATAAACCTTCTAACCACTTAAAGTGCTTTCTAGTGATTACCAGTGACAGATAACAGCAAAACAACACATTTGGGGGGGTCTAGGGAGCAAAATACGGAGTAGTTTAAATATACGCAATTTCGCACCAAACGCGGCACGGTAGGAATGAAACCCACGTGTTCAGTGCGAGTTTCCTGTATTATATATATAAATATGTATACTGTACATACCGTATATATATATATATATATATATATATACACTCAACCCTCAGCTATCACTCCCAATTGGTCCCGCTATGGCTGCGCTATAGCAGAAACCGTGATAGCCGAATTGAAGAACTTATGGTAATAATTCTAATTGGTGCCATGACCTCAATATTTACCCCTAAGATACCTTTTTTGTACCACATATTGATATATAATAGTCTAAAAATGAGCATGTTTTATGATGTGATCACGATTCTTATAAATACCCCTCACAGTTGATTCATTGATGTTATGTTTCTTCTCCACACTTCGCTTGGTCTCACCATTCTCTATAAGTTTCACATTTCCAGTTTATCTGCATAACATAGGTTCTTCCTCTTCTTTATTTCCCTGCCAGGTGCCGCAGCATTATGTTGGGTGATGGTAGGGGTACGGGGAGGGGGTACGTTGGCCATGGTCATATCATAAAAAAGGTTATTGTTCTCGCTATCACTGTTCACGGTCTGAGGGCGTACACTTGAATGGTTTGGCGGGCAGGAGACTCGGTCAGGCGGCCAATCAGTGCTTGGCTGGCGCTGATGTCACACGACCAATCACAGAGTGAAGCTTTCGTTGGCTGGGTGGAGCACTGGAGCCTGGCCTTTTTGAAATTTTCAAACATTTGCGGTGCGTGATAGCAGGCATTTAGTGCGTGATAAAGGTATTTGGGTAGTTTTTTATATAAGCGTGATAGCGAGATACGCTATAGCAGAACCCGTGATAGCCAAGGGATGAGTATATATATATATATATATATATATATATATATATATAGTAATCCCTCCAATATCTGACGTAATAGAGCCATAGGCAGGTCCTGATAGTGGTCCTGTCTGGATATTGGGCCCCAGCTTATGGACTTGTACTTATGGACCCTAACTCAGAGAAACACCTATACAACTCCTTCTGGACATGCATTGCACCTGTTTAAGACCCAAATCACACCAATAAGGGGCATAAAAGACTGAAATAAATGCAAAAGAACCATAAAATGAGGTTTTTGAGTTGAGTTTATACAATATGAAACATTCTGGGTACTTACAAGTCCCTGGCTCCTGAACTGGTTTGAACTGCCAGTTTGCAGTCCACAGTTAATCCTCTGCACTCTAAATTCTAATTTCTTAACACTAAATTCCTGTGTGTTCTAGTGGTAAGGTATTGCAGTTTATTCACTGTTTATTCACAAAAAACAAGCACCTGTGGCTTGCACTGCTATGAGCATCTGCTCTCGATCGGAGTTAGACTGTGACTGTTGATGATGGCAGGGTAACAGAGTTCCCAGATCACAACGGCCACATTACCAATCTCCTCAACTTTCATTACCAAATTTAACTTTTCATTACCAAATTCGTAAAGCTAGCATTTATTCTTCACTAATTATATATACAAGTGGAAATACATGTAATCACTCTCCTTATAATGAACACCATGTTGATTATTTTCACACTATGTAGGGTAGCAGATTAATCAGAGAGAGCAAACAATCCATCATCTCCATCCTGTGTATCCTCATACATGTGAAAAATCCATTTGGTAATGCATTATTCTGATTCATTACCAAACGAATTTTTCATTACCAAATTGGCCCACTCTTGGTAATGAAAAATACCAAATGGCAACCCTGATGGGGGAGGGGGGAAGGGGGAGGAAGGGGTGAAGGGACCATGGTGTAACAGCTGTTCGGCACCAGGCGGCAATTTCAAATTACGGGTGGGAAAAAAGTCAGATTTTTTTCGAATTTTTTGCGGTTTTTGGCCCATTTTGGGAATATTGGATCCCTGGACGATTATGTCTGGTTAGTGGGGATGTTCGGATATTGGGCGTTCGGATATTAGAGGGACTACTATATATATATATATATATATATATATAAGTATATATACACTCAAACCTTGAGTACCGCGGGCAATAGGGACTGGACAAGGACCGTGGTACTCAAATCCGTGTCACACAGACAATATGTTTACATGTATAATGGTACAATGTGTTCTGGCAACTTTCCAAAACTCTCACTTTTACCCCTTCTTACCACCTAACCCCCACTTGCACCCACCATCAGGTAAAACATTGAAAGAGATATAACTGTTGTAATTAAAAACATTAGTGGTATTAAAAATAGCATTAACAAAAACAAAAGTTGGGCTACGTTGATACGTAGCTCCCCGGTATTTTCCTCCCATCCCCCAACCCCAATGTTGTTGTCAAAGTTTCGCCTTCTCTCATATCATGTGGCTTTCAGGAGAGACTTTAGGCCATATGGTTAGACAAAAATTTATGGGTCTGGCAGTTTTAGGGTATGAAATAGAACGAAAATTTGTGCTAACAAGAAAATATTACTTTCATCTGTGTGTTCTCGTGAGTTAGCGTTCAGTTTCACATTTTTCGTTTGAAATCGCGTTTCCCAACGCATTTCTGATAGACTAATCATATGGCTAAACTGCTCAATCAGTTCGAAATGTGTTGGGAAGAGCGATACCGAACGAAGAATGTGAAACGGAACGCTAACTCAGGAGAACACATGGATAAAAGAGTACCTTTTTTCTGGTTTGCAAACATTTTCGCTCCATTTTGTTCCCTAAAACAGCCAGACCCGTAAATTTTAGTCTAACTATACGGCCTAACGTCTCTCCCGAAGGCCACATGACATGAGAAGGCAAAACTTTGACAACAACATTGGGGTTGGGGGGCGGGAGTAAAATACTGTGGAGCTACATATCAACAAAAGGGTACTCAGTGGAGGTGGTGTTGACCCAGTCCAACTTCTGTTTTTGTTAATGCCATTTTTAATACCACTGATGTTTTTAATTACAACAGTTATATCTCTTTCAGTGTTTTACCTGATGGTGTGTATAGGTGGAGGTAAAGTACGTGGGGTAAGGTGGTAAAAAGGGGTAAAAGTGAGAGTTTACTTTCTCTGACGCTCCACATAACACCCTATAAGCTTCTCAGTCAGTTTCAGGACAACATATAAACCTTCACAGCTGCCAGGATTGCATCACTTCCTATGCACGATCTTTATCTTCTCCCGGTCCTTCCAAATCGTTATGATGGTGCTTTCTTTTATGCTTTTTTTTTTTTTTTTTTTTGTGTGTGTGTGTGTGTGTGTGTGTGTAAATGTACGCTTTACTTAAAGCAGTGGAAGAACTTTACCAATTCAGTTCATATTCCTCCAGTTTGTTTTCTGTATTTTTCTGACTATTTTCAAGGTGGTAAATTACCTTTTCCTGCTGAAAAATTTCCCACTTTTTTTCATCATGTTCCTTAAGCCATAACATGATTGTCTTGATGTACTCAAAGGTGATTTTCGTGTCCCAACTTCCCAACTGGATGCTAGGTTAGGTTAGGTTAAATTATAAGGTATGGTTAAGCTAGGTTAGGTCAAGTTTAAACACTTAGGTTAGGACAGGCCCTAATTTCGCCATAACCCTGACGTGTCAAACAAGTTGACAGCGGAACACAGCTTAAAACAACGGGGGAAACAGATTTAGCATGAAACGTTTATTTACCTCCCAGAAGTAATACATAAGACTATCAGGAAGAAGAACGAAGAATGTGAAACTGAATGCTCACTTACACGAGCACATGGATGGAAGTATTTGTTTGTGTGTGTGTGATTAGCAAACATTTTTGTTCAGTTTCATCTCCTAAAACTCAAAACCCATATGACTGTGAGGTAGAGTCTGTGACACGTGAGAAAGGACTTGATAGCCGTATGCTCAGTCGGTCCTAATTGTGTTGGGAAGCACGAAACCGAACAAAAAATGTGGAACTGAACGCTAACTTACGAGAACACATGGACGAAAGAGTAACTTTTCCTCTAATTAGCATTTTCGTTCCATTTCGTTCCTTAAAACTGCAAAATCCATGATAAGTGTGGGTAAGAGCTAGATGAGGCATGAGAAAGGACTGATAACCATATGCCCAGTTGGTCCAAAATGTGTTGGGAAGCATGAAATCAAACGAAGAATGTGGAATTGAACTCAGCTTACGAGAACGCAAGGATTTTTTTTTTTTTTTCTGATTAGCATACATTGTTGTTCCATTTTATCCCCTGAAATTGCCAAAACCCATAAAATTTTGTCAAACTGTTCGGCCTTGAGTTTGCCCAGGAAACATATTTCCATTCTGTATGCATATTCATAAAAATCACCAGGAACCCTCAGCCAGGAACAACGCTTTCCCAGTCGTTTCAAAACTAACCATAGGTTTTTCACGAAAATATGCCCACTGTGCTTCAGTACTTGACGTGTCAAGTGGGGTTGGTGGAGGATTAGTGCCCCTCCCTGTAAAACAATTAACTCTAAGCCCTTGGCCACCCCGTGTGGGATACATGGCGTCTGGCAATGAAATGGCTTCCAAGGCAAAATTTCAGCAACCTAACCTATCCCATCTCACTAGGGCTGTTTGGCTGAGGTGGCTGGCTGTGGTACTGAGATAAATACCCATACAGAATGGAAATATGCGCCCAGGAAATGTACCCAGAGTTTAGAGAGTGACGTCATAGCGTGCGACTTTCAAATTTCGTCCCCAAGCCAGCTGACTTCCCGCGTGAACTCGAGTTTTTCCGTGTGTTGACATGACTTGTCTCATTATGCTGACCGCGTTAGAACAAAAACGTGTTACTCAACCACGTGTTACTTAACCCGCGGCGTCCCGTCGACGTTCTTCCACATCCTCACGTTTTGTCACTGCCAATCCCGTCGACGTACTTTAACGTCCTGCAATTGCAAGGTTCATAATTTCCACAATTTTCAAAATTCGCACGAGATTTTCGATTCGCCCACCTACCCAAGCCTCCCCTACCTGCCGCCAGGCGGGCAGCGTCCCAGACCCTGCGTGACCCGCGCCCGCCCTTGTCTCGGTCACTCACCTGTTAGCAGTGACCCAGGTCAGAAATGGCGCGTAAAGGTCTCTCAGACGACGAAATACAATCCGCCCTGGATGCCTTCACTGGAGATAGTGATTCTCCACTTGACGATGAAGTGGTGGATCGAGATTATGTCCAGCCTAAGGAGGAAATAACAAGCACTGATGAGGAGGTTCCTTCGCCCCGGAAAAAGTGGTATGTCACGTATCGGAAGGCAAGGGAAGGCCAGCCTCACCCAAAACACCTGCAAGGACCTCTCTCCATCCCCTAGAGAGAGATTCTGATGAGGATGAGGACGATGACGATGACGGCGGCTTAGGACGTGATGTTGCCTCGTGGTCGGGGAAGGAAAAAGCTCACCCCGAGGATCAGAAGGTGGGGCGAGAAGGCAAATAAGGTATGGTCCTAGTGTTTTGTCTGGGGAAGGCGAAAGTAGTGTGGTGGGAGTGCGGGGTGAAAGGGAAAGTGGTGTGGCGGGAGCGCTGGGTGAAAGGGAAAGTGGTGTGGCGGGAGTGCGGGGTGAAAGGGAAAGTGGTGTGAGGGAGGCAGCACGAACACGTGGTGCACCTAGGTGGCTGGATGAATCACTCTTGCGTGATAATCAAAGACGGTGAATAAAACCCACACTTGTAGACGAAGAATATAATTACCAAACAGTTTCGGTGGACACTGCCACCATCTTCAGTGGTCAAGATAGTGAGAGGGAATGACATATTGACTATACAAGAGTTCCTTTTTATGCGTGTGTGTGTGTGGAAGGGGGGGTAAAGGTGGGGTGGGGTAGATTGTAAGCGGGGATAAACCCCAGGGGGGACATTACCGGGCAGGTCAGGTGTAATTCCTATCTGACCCTACCTGTGTCTTAGCAGGAAGGGACATTTCCACTAGGGACCTCATTATTGGATCTAGCTTGTACATACCTTCACTAAGGTTGAAATTCTCGTATTTCTGGATACACATGGCTTCAATAATCTTTCGTTTCCGAAAGTCATGACTTCTGTACAATAGATGGCTACCTTGCCAGTCAATTCTGTGGTTGGCTTCACAAACATGGTTAAATATTGCATTATTTAAATTACATGTTCTTATGGCATACTTGTGTTCCTTAATCCATGTTTCCAAACTACGACCTGTTTCTGCTATGTAAACTAGTTCACAATCTTTGCAAGGAATTTTATATATGCCTGCTTCTGAATATGTTGTACATTTGTTCTTTACTAACATTGCTCTGATGGTGGAGGTATACCTAAATGCTATATTTACCTCACTACTGTAACCTATTAACTTTAACATATTCAAGTCTGCAACATAAGGCAAAGTGAGGAAACGTTTCTTTTCTGTGGTGGGTTCTTTAGGTACGTAGTAAGATCGCCTAGCGCGGAGGTATGCTTGTTTAATGAACCATTTGGGATACCTTAAGTTTTGGAAGATTTCCCAAATGAGATTGTTTTCTTCTTGTATATGTTCTGGACTGCATATTCTAAGGGCTCTAAGGAACATTGATGAGATAACAGACAATTTTGTGGCAGAATGATGATACGAAAAATAATGAATGAACAAGTTACAACTGGTTGGTTTCCTATACACCTTAAAGCTAAGTGAATGATTTTGCTTCATCACCAGCACATCAAGAAAGGGAAGAACACCCCCGGTCTCCCACTCATCTTTAAATTTAATGGAGGGAGCAAGATTATTTAGGTGTGTGAAAAACTCGTCAAAATTATCAAGTGCTGAAGGCCAAAATGAAAATATGTCATCAACATAACGAAACCAAATGAGTTGAGGGGGAGAAATTCGTGGCAGTAGTTCCGTTTCATAATACTCCATATATAAATTGCTTAAAATGGGTGACAATGGAGAACCCATACCCATACCAAAACGTTGCATGTAGAAGTTGTTGTTAAATGAAAAAGCATTCGAAGTCACACATAATTTTACAAGTTCTATGAAACTGTCAGCTGGCATACCTAAGTCAATATCACATTCTGGCAATTTGTTAGCTAGAAATTCCAAAACATCATTAATGGGAACTTTGGTAAACAATGAATCAACATCGAAGCTAACCATTTTACCGGGGAAAAAGTCAAGTGATTTAATTTTCTCTATAAAATCCGAAGAGTTCTTTACGTGTGCTGGGGATACTGTACCTACTACAGGGGCTAATTTATTGGCAAGAAACTGAGATAACTTATACGTAAAACACCCACACCACCTTTACCCCCCCTTCCACACACACACACGCATAAAAAGGAACTCTTGTATAGTCAGTATGTCATTCCCTCTCACTATCTTGACCACTGAAGATGGTGGCAGTGTCCACCGAAACTGTTTGGTAATTATATTCTTCGTCTACAAGTGTGGGTTTTATTCACCGTGCACCTAGGTCTAGGGGAGAGGAGGTGGAGCCACTCCCCAGCACGTCTTTCGCCCCACAATATTCCCAAACTTCCTCCCCACAGGATGTGGGGAAAGGAAGGAAAGGGAAGGGAAAGGGTAAAGGAAAAGGGAGAGGGAAGAGAAGTGCGAGTGATGAAAGGCGCCGCTCTCCACCTCCCCAACCTCCCCCACCACCCTCACCTTCCCATCCTGACGAAGGCGACGATGGGGACGCGGCTGGAGACGGTGGTGTCTCGTGGAACTGGGAAGATGGGAGTGGTTTTACTCCCATCATTCACCCTTTCACTGAGGAGTGGCGGTCTGGTTGCATGGCTCCAGATGTGCATGCTGGTTCCACTAGGGTGGATTTCTTCCACCTGTTCTTTGGGGAGGCGTTTGTGGGGCGCATAGTGGAACAGACAAACATATTTTCACGAACACAGCGCCGTGAAAGTGAATGTTTGGGAACAACGAGCATTCATTCCCAGCAATATGACTATCCTGTGACAATTTCTGAGATGTTCTTATTTTTTGCCCTGGTTCTCTTGATGGGTGTTGTAAGAAAAAATCAATTACCTGCACTGACCCAATGACCATCACACCTTTCTTTGGAAAGGTGATGAGTCGTAATAGATTTCAGCAGATTCTCAGCCGCCTCCACTTTTTTGATGCAGAAGATCCAGCTAATGCTAATATCACTGATAAAATGAGGAGAATTAGGCTTGTATTTGATCATTTACGGGAAATGTTCCGCTCCTCATTTTATCCTTACAGAGACCTCGTCATAGACGAGAGTCTTGTGTTGTGGAGAGGCAATATTTCCTTTCGCCAGTACATACCCAGCAAGAGACACTGTTTCGGGTTAAAGATCTTTCTTATGTGTGACTGTAAGACTGGTTATGTGCAAGACATAGTCTTGTACACGGGCGCACAGACAGATATAACAGAAGATCGTAGTATAGGACTCTCAGGGGCCGTGGTGAAGCCAATGATAGAGGAGTACCTTCATCGTGGTCATGTGTTGTACCTGGACAACTGGTACACTAGCCCTCTTCTCGCTAGGTACCTCCACCAACACAACACCGGAGTCTGTGGTACAGTCAAGAGAAACCGTCGCCATATGGTCAAGATAGGGAGGAAACTTGACAAGAACGAGGTGGTTTTCTTCCAGGCAAAAAACATCCTTGCCACCCTGTGGAACCACAACAGGGAAGTTTGCCTCCTATCAACTGTACACAGCCCCCTGATGCACCACACAGACTCCGTTGATCACCGTAGCGAGAGGAGGCTCAACGTCTGGAAACCCGAGTCTGTACTGGACTATAATCTGAACATGAGGTAAGTGGATCAGTCAGACTCGATGATTTCCAGTGTTGACTGTGCCAGGACCACGATGAAGTGGTACAAAAAGCTCTTTTTCCACTTGCTCGACATCACGGTCCTGAACACACACTACCTGCACGCCATGACAATGGGAGTATCAGAGACCTTTGAGGGGTTTGTGAGGGAGCTGGCACGTGAAATAATCGCCAGGCATGCCCAGGACAGACCCACACACCGCACCCGCACCCCCATGGCTGCCCAGACTCCCCTACGCCTCGCAGGACGCCACTATCCTAGCACAATCCCTTCCGAACCAAACCATCGTAAACCCCAGTGCCGCTGCCATGTATGCAAGCACTCGACAGTCAGACCAGCCACTCAGAGAAAAGACACAAGGTACGAGTGTGTAGAGTGCAATGTTGCGTTGTGCCTTCAGCCATGTTTCAGAGAGTACCATAACTTCCTACACTACTGAAACTGTGTGGGATGGCGATATGACGCTCAGTATAATGGTAAGGCCAGTCAGTATCGGCTAAGTCTTATATAAAGTTGAAACGGGTGTAATGTTTGCAGGAAAGTAATTTATAAGTTGAGAAATAGTGTAAGTTGAAAGAAGCGATATCAAAACTACACCCACTGTGTAAATCTGCAAAAATATGACGCTCAGTATAACACTCTGGTCAGTAAATATGTGATAGCAAGAATATAAAGTGGAAACGGGTGTAATGATAGTAGGAAAGTGATTTATAAGTTGAATACTAGTGTAAGATGAAACAAATGATATCGCGATAACACTCACTGTGTAAATATGTGATAATATGACGCTCAGTAGAATAGTAAGGTCTCCAATTATGTGATAGCAATTATATCAAGTGGAAACATGTGTAATGTTAGTGGAGAAGTATTATATAAGTACAAAAATAGGTTGTAAGTTGAAATAATAGTCATAGCGACATCACCCTCTGTGTTATTATGTGCTATTATTACGCTAAATATTTACGTAAGGCCTGAAACTATCTCAAAACAGTTCTCAAAAGTGGAAAAGTGTATAATGTTATTAGGAAAGTATTATGTAAGTTGAAAAAACACAATACGAGTTGAAACAACAGTCACAGCGAGTTCACTCACTACGTAAATGTGCGCTAACATTACGCTAAATGTTATCGAAAGGCCAGTGAATATGTAAAAACAGTTCAGTAAAATGTAAAATGGTATAATGTTATTGGAGATGTATTATGTAAGTAGAAAAAATGATATGTATCATGATTCAGCAATGTTAGCGATTCATCATGACCAGTCTGGCCGATTTCGCTCGGTTCGCACGATGGTACAATGCTTATTTCAACTCTATTTTTGTATAAAATCCAATTTACTCTTGTATCACATGTTTTTATGTTTGTAATAAATACATATCTACTTACTTTCATTGGTTTCCCAGACTTATGATACCATAGAAAACGTGAGAGCCTCAGACCACCTACACAGAACACGGTACCAAGTGTAACGAAGGTATACCTGTTTAGGCCACTTATGGACTCCGGTGAACACATTCTTGGTGATTGACCATTGTTTCTGACCAAAAGCAAAAGTTTTAGCAAAAAAAATTTGGGTCCAAAAATGGTCGGGATTAGGGGGTACCATTGGTGAAAAAGTGGTCGAGACAGGGCGGGTTAAGGATGGAGTGTATATATATATATATATATATATATATATATATATATATATATATATATACAGGTAAGCCCTTAATTCACGCGAACTTTTTTCACGCGATTTCGGTTATCCACGAATTTTTCGTACAATAATTAAAACATAAAATTATAGTATTCAGATAAATAATTTTAATATACAAGAGAAATAAATATAATATAAAAATGCCTACATGCTGCTTGTTTGCATACATATGTGTGTGTGTGTGGGAGGTCGGTATACCACGCACCACACAGTCAGTTTGAAGCCGACGGTCGAAATATGCGTGACTTGTGAATCGTAATTTATGGCTTATTTTTCTGCCTTCCAGTGATTGCTTGCCTTGTCTGCCAACATGGGGCCTAAGCGTAGTGCTAGTGATGCATGTGGTAACACACCAAAATGGACTAGTAAAGTGATGTTGCTGACAGAGAAAGTTAAAGTGTTGGACAAACTTAATGGAGGAATGTTGGCGACAATTCTCTGTCAGGACGATTCCCCGTCATTTATTTACATACCAGTTTATTTAGCAAGTACAGTACACTAGTTTTTTACTTATATGAGTTATGAAATCCCCCTGAAAATTAGTTACTAAAGTATTAATTAATCAATAATAAGTATATTTATAGAATGACAGGAAATCGTCCATGTTTTGATGGTGAATTGACTTCGTCGTGAATTGTCTTGGAACCTTGTGTTTGGGGTGAGTCAACTGTTCTTGCAATAAAGAAGGCAGAACGTAGCATACGGGAGGCAGTGAGGGCTAGTGTACCAGACTGTGCTGAAGTGTCCCTACGCCTGTGAACTGGCTTGGAACCGTATGTTTGGGGTGAATGAGTCAACTGTTTGGACAATAAAGAAGGCAGAATGTAGCATATGGGAGGAGTGAGGGCTTGTGCACCGGACTGTTGAAGTGTCTCCACCTACTCCTGTGCTTGTCAGGTTTCAGTGTTGAATTTCTTACATTTTTGTTGTTTTTCATACTTTATGCTAGTTTATAAGGTGTATGTAGTGCATAAACAGTATTATTCAGATGTAATATACTTAGTAGACATGTATAATTATGTGCACACAAGGGCAGAACATATACGCGAATTTACCACATACGCGAAGGGTCTGGGAACGTAACCCTCGCGTGAATTAAGGGCTTACCTGTATATATATATATATATATATATATATATATATATATATATATATACATATATATATAAAGCATATATATATACAGTATCCTCGCGTCCAACACGTGTTTGTCCAGCATGATTCGCGTCCAGCATAGAGAGCAAAAAATTAGTATGATTTAATATGATTTAAGTATTGTAAAACGGGTGCATAAGCATAACTTGGACGGAGCTCCAAGAAGTGGGCGAAATCGCAGAGTTCGCCTCTAGCACGATCACCTCTGGTCCAACACGGTCATACTGGATGTTCCCGTGACGCTGAGAGCCAATCAAAACTTCCGATCAAGTAGCCTCCCTCGCCCGCTATCGTGACGTGATCGTGATGTCACCTAATGAAAAACGCTTCTGCTGTCACGTGATGTTTTGTTTAAATTTCTCCCGCCACAGCGCCACTCAGTCGCATAATTCGCATTGGATGGTGCTTTTTTTCTTGCTTCATTTTCTGCCCTTGCTACTGCATTTTACTCAGCTCATGATGCCTAGGAAGCATTCTGGGAACCCCAAGAAGTCTCGGCACCTCCCTCAGGCCACCAAGCTAGAATTCATCGAGAGGCAGAAGAAAGGGGAGAGGAATTTCAAAGGATTTATGAGGGAGGTTGAGGAGGAGCAGCAGCCATTATCCGCTAGTGATTCCAGCAGCCATCCTCCGGGGACCCAGTAGGACTACCTACGGCCTCGGATACCACCTTCCTTTCCCAACAAGCCCACCAACATTATCCTAAAAGGTTATTTATCATTCATAGTACAGTACCATTCATTATAATTACAGCATTATTAATATATGTATAGGTATATGGTAGGTATATAGGGTGACTTTTCTTAGGGTTGCTGACATAATTCATTTTTCCCCATAAGCTCTGTTGTTTGTCCAACACGTTTTTGGTCCAACATGGGACCCATGCACGACAATATTACTGTGTTGGACGCAAGGGTACTGTATATATATATATATATATATATATATATATATATACACACATATAAAGCATGGAGAGCTGCCATTCGGTGACCAAGGCCGACGCATGCAAGCATGTTTGAGCCTTTAACCCCTAAAACGCGGATCGTCGCGTTTGCGACGCTCGGCCATAAGGGCAGGACGGCGGGTCGTCGTGTTTGCGATTTTAGTAAATTTTGAATAACCGCGGGCAAGCAGGCTCCAGCTGGTATTGTCTATCAGTACCACCACCCTCTAGCTACAACAAGCATACTTTACCTTTGTACTACTGACCTCAGTTGTTGCCAAATATCGCCTTTTCCCCCCCGTCCCCCCCCCCCACGGCCCGGCCAGCCTGGTTGTGATACATGGCAGCGCTCTGAGCGCTCAGAACTGTAAATCTGCGATCTCCTCGCACAAGCAGTTTATGCTACTAGGAAACACTTGTTTCCCCAGTTGTAACACTAGCTTTTTTTCTCACGGTTTGCCTCTGTTTAGCGTCAGTTTACTGCAGGCTTTCAAAGTGAGATTATGGCGAGTTCTAGCTCTTCCCAGTCAGTGCAAGCAGCCGACAGGAACGAGAATAAAGTGGCGGACGTAAGGCAGAATAAAAAGCGCGCCGTGGTGATCTTTTGGGAAGTAATATGATTGAAAATAATGTAGTATACATGTTTTTAGCTGTGAAAATGGAAATGTTTGTTGAGTGACGGGAAGACCGCCGCCACAGTGCATGTCGGCCGTACACTCTGTTGATTTTAGCCTTATTTTCAGTGCTTATTGTACAAATACGGATTCCTAACTACCTTTACATTGTAGTATAAAGTTTACTGTGACAGAATGAGGCTGTGGTAGAGGGGAAACCGGGTTGCTGGAGGTGTGAAAGTGAAGATTTGGTTACCCAACTTTGCAAGTCTCCACAAGTCCTTGGGTAGTCCACGAAGGCTCAACACCTGTCTCTGGAGAAAGCTGAATGTAAGTACTATCTGCCATACCAAGTATAATGTTCTAGGGTTAATCTCTAATTTTTGGCGAATATTTTCCTACAGGTACTCAGACCGCGATAGAACCCCGCCACTCGGGGGGGATCGACTGTACACAGCCGCGTTTTAGGGGTTAAAAACAAAATGAAACGAAATGATAAAGCATATATATATATATATATATATATATATATATATACACAGGTAAGCCCTTAATTCACGCAAGGGTTAGGTTCCCAGACCCTTCGCGTATGTGGTAAATTCGCGTATATGTTCTGCCCTTGTGTGCACATAATTACGCATGTCTGTATGTATATTACATCTGAATAATACTGTTTATGCACTACATACACCTTATAAACTAGCATTAAGTATTAAAAACAACAAAAATGTAACAAATTTAAAACTGAAACCTAACAAGCACAGGCGTAGGTGGAGACACTTCAGCAGTCTGGTGCACAAGCCCTCACTGCCTCCTGTATGCTACATTCTGCCTTCTTTATTGTATGAACAGTTGACTCATTCACCCCAAACATGCGGTTACAAGACAATTCACAGGCGTAGGTGGAGACACTTTAACAGTCTGGTGCACTAGCCCTCACTGTCTCCCGTATGCTACGTTCTCCTTCTTTATTGTATGAACAGTTGACTCACCCCAAACATACGGTTCTGAGACAATTCACCATCAAGTCTATTCACCATCAAAACATGGACAATTCCCCATCATTCAATTAATATACTTCTTATTGATTAATTAATACTTTAATAACTAATTTTCAGGGGGATTTTATAACTCATATAAGTAAAAAACTAGTGTACTGTACTTGCTAAATAAACTGGTATGTAAATAAATGACGGGGAATCGTCCTGACGGAGAATTGTCGCTGACATTCCACCCTGAAGTTTGTCCAACACTTTAACTTTCTCTGTCAGCAACATCACTTTACAAGTCAGTTTTGGTGTGTTACCACATGCATCACTAGCACTACGCTTATGCCTCATGTTGACAGACAAGGCAAGCAATCACTGGAAGGCAGAAAAATAAGCCACAAATAACGATTTGCAAGTCATGCATTGTTCGACCGTCGGATTCAAACTGACTGTGTGGTGCGTGGTAAACCGATCTCCTAGGCTCCCACACACACATAAACACACACACATACATATATGTGTGGACACAGGCAGCAGGTAGGCATTTTTTATATTTCATTTATTTCTCATGTATATTGAAATTACTTATTTGAATACTATAATTTTGTTTTAATTATTGTACGAAAAATTTGTGGATAACCGAAATCGCGTGAAGAAAGTTCGCGTGAATTAAGGGATAACCTGTATATATATTTATATATATAAAGCATATATATATATATATATATATATATATATATATATATATATATAAATATACAGTACAATCCCAGTTAACCGGGCAGCTTGGGGATTTCACCTTCCCGGTTACAGATTTTTCCCGTAGTTCTGATATTCAGATCTATACAAAGGCGATCATTATCACAGCAGTAAATACAATTCAGGTACTCGCCACTCACATCAGGGGGCACACTAAGAGATTCCACCTGAAAAATTGCCTCGTAAACACACACCATGGTCATAATGCACGTGCATGCAATGCCTTGCAGTACCGGTACTGCAAAATGCGCAAGTCCATTCTGTTAACTACCGAATAAAATCTTGTATGTACTGTACTCGTGTGGAAAACTAAAGAAATAAAATCCTGAATATTTATTGGTAAATTATCACGACACCTGTGTGCCCCCACATCTGCTTTGTTTACGATCCCAGCCCCAACTGACCACCACCATTCCGCCACTGTTTTGCACCATTCTGTTAACTACCGAAGTATTTGTTGTATGTACTGTACTCATAAAAGTGGAAAAATAAAGAAATAAAATCTTGAACATTTATTGGTGAACTGATGTTAAGACTGCACTGTAGAATTGTCACACCTGTGCCCCCACACAAGCTTTGTTTACGGTTCCGGCCCTGACTGACCTCCATCATTCCACCCTTCACCTGCCGCCAATCAGCTGTTTTGCACAAAATAAAATACATGATGTACTTATGAAGTGCAAGCATATATATTTTTTTTTCTTCCAACAGAGTAAACCTTCATTCCTATTAACATTTTTTTTTTTTCATCTCTGCCAGCACACATGCGTTCTAAGATGAATTTATGTGGTGCAAGTTAGAGTCGGTCCGTTAGGAAGAAAAACACCGGCGTTTGCTGATTTGCTCTCTCCCGAGATGTCTGGCTTACAAATTCCATGCCTGTCTTTGAAACGATTTAACCATCCAACACTGAAATGACATTCGACTTCTGTATTCATTTTATTGTGAAACTCTCTTGCTTTTTCTTGGATAAGAGGACCAGAAATAGGTGCTTCCCTAGATCTTTCTAAGAAAACCACTTGAACGATGAAGAGTATGCCTTTTTTCAATGGACTTACTTGTCTCGCTTTTCATGAAAAATTCATTGAGCTTGGATGCTTGGGTCTTTATATAAATCATTGGATTTCCTACATTATATTTGGTCATCAGTGTTTTATAATGTTTGCCTTTTTCAAGTCTATTGCATATGTCCAGCTTCTGTTTCAAGGTAGGCACGACACGCTTACGTTTAGTTTGCTCTTTAGTCATTTTGGAATGTTGAAATTACCGTCCATCAGAGCAACACAACAGCAAGAGAGCTTGTTTACTGTCTGGTGGTAAAAAGCAGACTGGTGATTTGTGGAAATTGTGGAGGGTGTGGAGGATGACTGAATTCGAGTAGGGGAAGGAGGGAGGAGGAGGGCTGGTTAAGAGGATTTACTAGGGATTTACATTAGCCAGAAATGCCTTCACCTCACTTAGTCCGACTTCACCCAGCCTCGCGTGACACGATAAAACGGCGGTTTGGCGGTCCATTCAAAATGGCGCACAGTTATAACTTACTGACGTTTTTACCAGCCCTTGAATTTTCCCGTTTTTCTGAGTATTCCGTTTGTCTGGATACCGGATAGCAGGGATTGTACTGTATATATGCTTTATATATATAAATATATATATATACATCATCATCAACGTTGAGTCTGGTTAGTACTTGTATGGGTGACCGCCTGGGAACACCAGATGCTGTTGGCATCCCTACGTGTCAAGTGGGGTTGGTGGAGGATTAGTGCCCCTCCCTGTAAAACAATTAACTCTAAGCCCTTGGCCACCCCGTGTGGGATACATGGCGTCTGGCAATGAATGAATGAATGAATGAATATCATCATCATCATCATCATCATCATCAGCCGTTTGAGTATCCACTGTAGGACCGGCCTATCCCGACCGAAGTCGGGATGATACAGCCAATGTATCTCTAGCAAGTGGCTTAGGCTGTCTGGTACAGATTGTATGTAGGGTGAGAAGTGCTTGTAAGTGTAATTGTAGAGTTGGAGTGGCTTTGGATGTGTGTGTAGTCTGTGAACCAAGTGTAATCTGCCCACGCAAGCCGACTGGGTGCAAGCATACTTTATAGTAAGCAACACTGGTTCCACGTACTGCATTGGCGGACACAAGGGGTATATGTATATATATATATATAGATAGATAGATATTTATAAAATATACATATATATAAATTTATTAAATATACATATATATATATAGATAGATAGATAGATAGAGGTAGATGTTATCTATCTATCTATTGCCAGATGCCTCAGTCCCGTTCGGGGTGGCCACAAACAAATCGCCTCCACATCGCCCTGTCCCCCGCCATTTCACTGCCTCGCTCCCAACTTATACCCCCCTCTCTCATATACCTCTCCACCCCAACCCTCCATCTCATCCTCGGCCTCCCCATCCCTCTTCCCCCTTCCACCTCACTCACATACACTCTTCATAAGTCTTTCACCCTCCATCCTCTCCACATGGCCAAACCACCTCAGTGTATTCCTCCTAACACTTCCTATCACATCCACATCTACACCACAACGCTCCTTTATATCCTCATTTGTCAGCCTGTCTCTCCATGTGACTCCACAGGCTTCTCTTAAGTAACTGATTTCCACTGCTTTCACTCTTGACTTGTGTCCTTCCAGCAACGTCCAAGTTTCATTTCCATACGTTAGAGTTGGTATCACAATACTGTCATGTAGTAACTTTTTCACTTCCATGCTCACTTCCCTGCTTCTTGTCACTGCTTTCAAGGAACCATGAACCTTTCTTCCCTGCTGTACCCTTTCAAGCACTTCACCCTCCAAACCTCCATCCTTACTCATCACAGTACCCAAGTACTTAAACGTACTCACATTTTCCAATTCCTCACCATCCAACTTTGCTGTACATAAACTGACTTCACCTCTCACAGAGACCGTCACTTTACTCTTCCCTACATTCACCTTTAGATTCCGTTTCATACACACTCTCCCAAACTCATCCACCAAGCCTTGCAGCTCTCCTTCGTCTTCACTCAACAACACAGTATCGTCTGCAAACAACAGTACAGGGAGTTTCCAAACACTACCCTCTCTCACCAGGGCCACTCCAACATCCACTACCCTACCTTGTACCTCTTTTATTACCCCATCCATGTATAGATTGAACAGCCATGGAGACATGACACATCCCTGTTTCAACCCAACCTTCAAAGAGAAAAATTCACTCAGTTCATATATATACAGTATATATATATATATATATTTATATTATTATTTTTTAATTATCTATCTATCTATCTATCTATCAATCAATCTATCTATCTATTGCCAGACGCCTCAATCCCGTTCGGGGTGGTCACAAACAAATCGCCTCCACGTCACCCTCTCCCCCGCCATTTCACTGTCCCGCTCCCAACTCACACCCCCCTCTCTCAGATACCTCTCCACCCCATCCCTCCATCTCATCCTCGGCCTCCCCATCCCTCTTCCCCCTTCCACCTTATTCACATACACTCTCTTCATCAGTCTTTCACCCTCCATCCTCTCCACATGGCCAAACCACCTCAGTGTATTCCTCCTAACACTTCCTATCACATCCACATCTACACCACAATGCTCCTTTATATCCTCATTTGTCAGCCTGTCACTCCATGTGACTCCACAGGCTCCTTAAGTAACTCATTTCCACTGCTCTCACTCTTGACTTGTGTCCTTCCAGCAACGTCCAATTTTCACTTCCATACGTTAGAGTTGGTATCACAATACTGTCATGTAGTAACTTTTTCACTTCCATGCTCACTTCCCTGCTTCTTATCACTGCTTTCAAGGAACCATCAACATTTCTTCCCTGCTGTACCCTTTCAAGCACTTCACCCTCCAAACCTCCATCCTTTCTCATCACACTACCCAAGTACTTAAACGTACTCACATTTTCCAATTCCTCACCATCCAACCTCGCTGTACACTCACTGACTTCACCTCTCTCAAAGACCATCACTTTACTCTTCCCTACATTCACCTTTAGATTCCATTTCTTACACACTCTCCCAAACTCACTCACCAAGCCTTGCAGCTCTCCTTTGTCTTCACTCAACAACACAGTATCATATGCAAACAACAGTACAGGGAGTTTCCAAACACTATCCTCTCTCACCAGGGCCACTCCAACATCCACTACCCTACTTTGTACCTCTTTTATTACCCCATCCATGTACAGATTGAACAACCATGGAGACGTGACACATCCCTGTTTCAACCCAACTTTTAAAGAGAAAAATTCACTCAGTTCACCATCCACACACACTGCAGCCTTAGCACCATCATACATATTCTTCACAGCATTCAACAACTTCCCATCTACTCCATATATTCTTAATACTTTCCACAATCCTTGTCTATCCACCCTGTCATATGCTTTCTCCAAATCCATGAAAGCCGCATACAACTTCTTTCCCTTCTCTAGAAACTTTTCCACTAAAGATCTAAGAATGAATATCTGATCTGCACAACCTCTTCCCTTCCTAAAGCTTCCCTGTTCTTCTCCAACTAATTCTCTGTTCTTTCTCTAACTCTGTCAATAAGTATCCTACCATACACTTTTCCTATCATACTAAGAAGACCAATGGGCCTGTGATTACCACACTTCTTTTTCCCCCTTTCCTTGGTACAAAGAAATAATTATACCTGACTTCCAATCCTCCGGGACTCTACCTTCATCCCAGGCCAATCTGCACATTTTCCACATCCATTCTACTACTATCTCTCCCCCATACTTCAGCATTTCACCACACACTCCATCAATTCCTGGGGCTTTCCCCATCTTAACTTTCTTCATTGCTTCCACAACTTCTGTATCCATCCATCCATTCATCCATCATCCAATCCTACATTGCCCCATGAGGAGCGTAGGAGCCCAGGGCTAGGCAGTTTGTCCCAACATTTAAGATGAGAGTGAGCAGCCTCACTCATCCCTGAGTGGCATTACATGAGCAATAAACCCCAACCATCCCTTGGATATAAACCTACAATGGCTCAATCCGATTGGAGAGCAATAATTACCCACTAAACCACCAGGTGCCAATATTTGGTTATATGGTTACCACCCAGCGTAGTAAATGGTTTCCTGGTGATCAGGAAATCATTTGGCTTGTCACTCAGTGTAGAGTCACCCACAGGCAGAAGGAAGAGGAAAGAATGAAGGAAAGAAAGACAGAAGAGGGAGTATAAAGTCACCCGTAGGCAATGTCCAGCATATCAGCTCTCCAAACCTCATCCACTTCATAAGCCATGATGGCTTCCTTGAGTACCTATGCCCAAGCCAGGGTATTATTTATGTGAGCCATGGTCATAACTGGTGCTGTGGTTCATGCCTCAGCCTGCTCCTTTGTCTCACGATGTTCCCTGCCTAGGGCACAATGTGGTGGCATGGTCAGGTTGGGTCAGGTGGCCAAAAAAACTAGCAAAGATCACACAGAGCACATGTGGAGCCAGAGTGCGGGGAGAGGGTAGACTCAGCTGAGGCAGGAATGCCCAGTGGAAGGTATGACATCCCACACAGACATGTGACAGCCATACATTGTAGGCTGATGCAACCTATGCTATGGCTATCATTGACTGCATTGCGTCTGTGCATTGCATCTGTTCCCATTACGTTATGACCCTAGTTTGATGCATTATAACTGTTTAAACCATAATTTGGGGCCTCTGGCTGCATTATGTCTTTCGTCGCCGCGTAGTGTGGTGTTAAAAAAATTGGTCATCATCCTCTGCCAGTGTAATGTCTGTCATTTTCTTGTTTTGACTAAATTTGGATATCAAATTTTGGCTTCCTTGTTATGTGAGTTTCGCGTTATAGGATCGCACGTTATGTGAACGCTGACTGTACTGTATATATGTAATATAATAATCTATATACACCAGCCAGTTGACACTACGACCTCTACAATGGCACTGGAGAATAAGTACTTGCCTTTTTGTGTGTTTGTATCATTTGTGATTGATTTGTAAGAAAAAAATAATTTTGGAAAATCCCAGTTATGAAAATAAGCCTGGTTTTGGGAAGGGGATAAGGTGCAGGGAACCCAGCATCAGGGGGTTAATCATCCATCCAATACATTGAAGTATATATGTATATATATATATATATATATATATATATATATATATATATATATATATATATATATATAAAACACACACACACGCACATGAAGTCTGTCCAAAAAGGAATCAGTCTTTCTAAATAGCACACCCACTAGCCAGCCTAGTGTGATCACGATGGGAGTGCTGTGTAGCAGCAACTTTGAGCTTTAGTCTAACACTAGCCTCATGATGCCACGCGATTTAGTTATCCAGGTACAAGCGCTTCAGGGAACTTGTGTTTAGTGCCCTTGGTAAATTTTCTTCTAGCTCATCATTCATCAAAAATCTGTGCCCTTTCACAATGGATTTCAACTGTGTGTGTGTGGGGGGGGGGATCTGTCTGCAAGAACCAAATCCAGAGTAGGGTGGCTGGGGGATGATAGTTGTCTTGTGCTCAGACAAGAGTCATGGATAAGGAATGACATATGAGCAGGTGCATTGTCATGGTTCAGTATCCAGGTATTGATTGTTCATGCCCCAGACCTCTTCCTTCACACTGCCTCCCTCAAATACTTCATGATGTGCATGTAAAACTCTTTATTAGCTGTCTGACCATGTGGTGTTTCATGATGAAAAATGTCTTTCCAAAAAAAAAGGGTGATCAACATCACCTTCACATTTGAGCATCTGGCACGCTTTTACTTTTTGGTCACGGTCAGGGCCAGATTAACCCTGTTGTGGCCTGGTAGGCAACGCAGACAGTTGGCCTGCAACATATACATCTCTTTTTTTCCATTATTTCCAGTGAAATTCTGGCATGACCTATAATGGCCTTTTTTGATGGCTTGATGGGTGCTGGCCCTTATTTGGACACTATACAGTAAAAGTCCTCTAATTTGGCCACCAATATTCCAAAAATCCCAATACAGTACTCCGAATTCATCAAGGCAAAGTTTTTTTTAATTTTTCTAGCCTTTTTTCAAATTTTGGGGGGATTTTTCTAATTTTTCTGGGCTTTATCTAAGGCTTTACCTGGCTTGGACTTGCCCTTGGACTTGGATATACCCCCCTACAGCTCTTATCCACACTTCTGCTCATTTTCGGTGTCTATAAAAATAACCCATATCATTTTAAGTGTTTATTTAATGATGATGTACATATTTCTAATGTTTTCAAAGGGCCCTCCCAATAGTCTGAAAAAACCAATAGTCTGAAAGACCCTCAGTTCCCTGTAATTCGGATTACAGGACTTTTACTGTATTTGTTCTGCTCTGGAAGTCTGGATGGCCTGTGGCAGGCCTTGGCCTGGTAGGCAGTTGCCCATTTTGCCTATACTTGGTAATCCTGCCCTGGTCGCAGTAATGATGTTCCAACCCACTGCAATAACCGTCATTTTGTTTTGACATCATAGCCATACCTTAACACCCTTGTTTCATCACCTCATTATATTTTCCAGAGAGTACAATAAACCACAGATATAAGGAACTAATTGGTACCAGACCTTTGATGTTAAGCCAAAAGTTCATCAAAATCAAACACCATGCTGTTTGGTAATTTTCGAGGCATCATGGCTGTTACTAAAAAAAGATGGTTAAATATAGAGCGTCATTCGGCTGTTCATTGGTAACAGTAACATACAGCTAGGTGAGATTGTTGTGGAATGGAAATGGGAGTTGTGTAGATTGGCTTGGGAAGAGGGAAGGGTTCCAGAGGACTGGAAATCAGGGATAATTGTTCCTTTATATAAAGGAAAAGGGGAGAGAGAAGTATGTGGTTACCATAGGGGTATTTGCCTTCTTAGTGTGCGTGGTAAAATATATGGTAGAATACTCATTGATAGGGTTAGGCATATGACAGAGGACCTAGTTGGAGAAGAACAAGGGGGATTTAGGAAGGGAAAAGGGTGTGTAGATCAGATATTTGTTCTACGATGTTTAGTGGAGAAGTATCTAAAGTAGGGAAAGAAAGTGTATGCTGCCATCATGGACTTGGAGAAAGCTTATGACAGAATAGATAGGCAAGGTATGTGGAAGGTATTAAGAATATATGGAGTGAATGGGAAATTGTTGAATGCTGTGAAGAGTATGTACGAAGGAGCTAGGGCTATGGTGCGAGTGGATGGTGACCTGAGTGAATTTTTTTTGTCTCAATGTGGGACTGAAACAGGGTTGTGTGATGTCTCCATGGCTGTTTAATATATACATGGATGGGGTTGTAAAGGAGGTGCAGGGTAGGGCAGTGGATGTGGGGGTGGCTCTAATGAATGAGGGTGAGATTTGGAAGATTCCGGTGTTGCTGTTTACTGATGATACAGTATTGTTGAGTGAAGATGAATGGGAGTTGCAAGGTTTGGTGAATGAATTTGGGACAGTGTGTAGGAGGAGGAAGCTGAAAGTTAATGTAAACAAAAGTAAAGTTATGGTGTTGAGAGGAATGAAGTCATAATGTACAGTGAGATTGGAGGGTGAGGATATGGAGAGTGTGAGTGCATTCAAGTACTTGGGTAGTGTGATGAGTAAGGATGGAACTTTGGGGGATGAAGTGCGTGAGAGGGTACAACAGGGAAGGAAGGTTGTTGGTTCACTGAAAACAGTGATGAGAAATAGGGAGGTGAGTATGGAAGTTAAGAAGTCACTGCATGATAGTATTGTGATCCCTACCCTGACGTATGGAAGCGAGGCGTGGACCTTGCAAGAGAGGAACAAGTCAAGAGTGAGAGCAGTGGAAATGAGTTACTTGAGAGGAGCGTGTGGAGGGACATGGAGGGACAGGTTGACGAATGAAGAAGTGAAGGAATGTTGTGGGGTGGATGTGGATGTGGTTGAGAAGATTAGGAGAAATACACTGAGGTGGTTTGGACATGTGGAGAGAATGGAGAATGAAAGACTGACTAAGAGGTTGTATGTAGGTGAGGTGGAGGGAGGGGTAGACTGAGGATGAGGTGGAGGGATGGAGTTGAGAGGTATATGAGGGATGGGGGGGTGAGTTGGGGGGAGGGTAGTCAAATTGTGGGTGACAGAGCGACTTGGAGGCGTTTTGTCTGCGGCCACCCTTTGCGGGATTAGGGCGTCGGGCTATAGATAGATAGATAGATGGATAGGTTTACATTGCTCATTTTCTTGATGAATGCTCTATTTTTTAATTTATGTGTTTATTCTTATCTTTCAGGAAGTAATTGCATAGCAAGAAGCCCTTGGATAAATCTATGTTCTTTCTTCGTTCAGTATTTACAAGGAAAGCTTGGGTATAGAAAACTCACACTGTACATTAACCGTTATACAGTAAATACTACAAATTAGAAAATAGCAAGCAAACAGTACTGAACAGCTGCATGTACATTAAACATCCAAAAACTGCATTTCACCACTTGCACAGTCAATGATAACCACCACAATCCTGCACTATACTTTACACTGCCTATATACCACTGTACATTTGTCGTTCCTTATTTTCAGGGAAAGTGTGGGCAAAGAAAACTCACTGTACATTAACTGTTACATTACAGTAAATACTGGTGGTGCTTATCATGCATCCATTCTTTTACTGAACAAAATTCTTTAAATAAACATAAAGTTCTGCCAGTTCAGGGTAATCATTTAAACCAGAATTCATTAAAAGAGGGTTTGGTATATTGAGGGTTAACCATAAAAGCTTTTCCCAATTTGAAACAGAATTTCATGTAAACACATTGCCCTGCAAGATCCTCCTTTGTTCAACATGCAACAAACCTCCTAGTGCACTAAACACACATACTGAAATGCGTGTACCTCAATGACTATGTGACATGGTGTGATGCAGCTAGTGTTAGACCAAAGCTAAAAGTCACCGCTACACAGCAGCCACATCACAGTCACACTAGGCTGGCTAGTTGGTGTGCTATTTAAAAAGTTTTGTTTCTTTTTGGACAAACCTTGTACCTTTAAAACATGCACTGAAATATAAGTGCTCAACCCACCCACCAGTTCCACATGCCCATCCTACCTGCCTGCCCACTCTGCCCTCCTACCCATTTCACCAGCCAATAGGAAGATGGGGTGTGGAGGGAAGGAATAGGAGTGATGAGTCTTTTTTAGAGGTGCGTGCAAAAAGATAGGTGTTTTTTTGCTAATGCGTATTTTGAGCATGAGTTGATTCATAGATATACTTTGCAGAGAAAGGAACATGAAAATGAAAAAGCAGTTATATATTATGTAGAAGAAGATGAATGGTTTAGAAGGAGAGCTATAGATGCAAATGCAGTTAAGGGATTGGTAATGAATTCAGATGACTTTGCAGTACAAATGTACCAGCAAAAATCAGAAATAGAAACAAAATGGAAATATGAAATTAAAGAGAGATTAAGGTTAGAGAACCATGAGGACAAGGGAGTTGCTGAAAGATTTAGGTTCAAGTTGAAACGAAAAAAAGGAATTTGAGTGTGGACCTAGATATGGAGAAAGAAGTAGAAATGTTGAAAGTGCAAACAGGGGTATGATGAAAGCAGCAGAAGCATTATATAGTAAGAAAATTGTAAACTGATGTAAGAAGAAGTGTGATGTTTGGTTTAATTGTTATATAGGTGTGGCTTTGAAGGAGAAAAACAAGCCAGAGAAGTGTACCTCAGGAAGTGAGAGAAAGAAGGAATTAACAATATTGGATAATGAAACAGAGAGTAAAACATGATATGAAGCCATAAAGGTAGTGGATGATGAATATGGAAGAGAGGTAAATTATTATTACAAGAAAGATAAGAAAAAATTCTCTGATACAGTAAAGTTAGGTAGAGGATTGAAGGGGAAGGGAGGGGAGGGAGATAAAAAACTTTGGGATAAGGATGGTAGGGTGCTAGAAGATGAGAATGATATAGTTAAGAGATGGAGAGAGTATTTTAGCTCTCTGGCAGTGGCAGAGAAGAAAGAACGATTGTTAGCTGTTAGGGCATGGGAAATGATAGACCAGTGGAACAGGAACCAATTAGTAGAGAAGGTAGAGAAGTACAGCAGTTAATAAGCTGAAGTCACAAGGCATCAGGAGAGGATGGCATTAGTGGAGAAATGCTGACGTATGATAGTGTTGAGGCTGTCAGTGCAATGTACAGATATTCCCTGGTTTAATGATGTAGTGGGTCAAGTAAAACCCCACCGTTAGGCGGGGTATCATATATCGGGGTATTTTTAACATGTAACGTTATGTGGACCGTTTACCAGCCTTGGGTTTCCCCCCAAACTAAGCCCAAAACCCACCCAAATGAACCCCAAAACAAGTTTAAAGCCAATCTAAATGGCCTAACTGCTGTCAAGGAAGCTAACCTAAGCCTGACACCTGTAAATAACTCACTGAAACCAACAGATAAAGCCTGAAAATCATAAGGAATAGGTTAGAAAATATCAAACACCTCTCATCACTTACGTCTTATAAGTTTATGTCTGGTCTTGGCCATCATCCTTGCTTTCACCCCTGAGGCTAAGGGACATGTGGTGCTCCCTACCACTCAATCCTCCTCCTCAAAGCCCTCAAACCCCATCTCTAGGGGAGGGTCAGAGAGGAGGGAAGCCTGGTGAGGTCGGGTGATCGTAGCGGGAGACTTATTCACTGGCTCTGGGGGTGGCAATGTAGTGTGATGCGATGAGGCAGGCGGTGGCGATGGGGTGTGATGCGATGGCTCAGGTGGTGGCGATGAGGCACGATGTGATGGCTCTGGGGATGGCGATGGAGTGTGATGCGATGACAGAGTAGGTGATGAGGAAGACAGCTACGATGACCAGTGAAATGGGGAGGGAGACCGCTGCGATGACTGATGAGGTAGCGAGGGAGTCAGTCATAGTGGCTCACGTCGTGGCAAGGGAGACAGAGAGAGTGGCCGAAGTGGTGAGGGAGATGGAGGCCTGGGCAAGGAAGGCAGTGATGGAGTGGCAGAGTGCTCTAGTGGAGACACAGGCTACCTTGGAGACGGGTATCGGCTGGAGGTTAGGTCCAGCACTACGGGCCGAGCACGTCCTCGGTGGGAGGAGACCCTGGGTATTTCTCTACTGGTCAGTGGCAGGGGAGATGCTCTGCTGGTTGAAGGCAGGGGAGATGCTCTGCTGTTTCAAGGCTGGGGAGATGCTTTGCTCATTGAGGGCTTGGGAGATTCTTTGTGGCTTGCTGGCATGGTGGGGGCCTGTTTGAAGAAGGCAGTGTTTGTTGTCTGCCTGGCTACCCTCTTCTTCTCCTCCAGCATCGTCCTGTACACCTTCATTCCCTCTTCTAGCCGATTAGATGCATCCCTGCTCGTCCTGGGAGAGGGTCACGTGTGCATCAGTGCAATGATTTCGTCCAGCTTCATTAGCATCTCCCTCAGGATTGTCATATTGAGAGCTCACACTTCAGGGACAGCCTCTACCTGCTGTGCCTCCTGGTGCACCCGCTGAATCTCCATATTGAGGAGCTCCTCGTTGCTGAGCTCCTCCCTGTGGCTTTCCAGGACCTCCTCCACATCATCTTCATTGACCTCCCTGAAGCCTGCCTCGTGCGACAATACCACTGTGTCCTGCCACACACACTGCACCAGTGGAGCTTGCATGCCCTCGGGAAGCTGGTGAAGGAGTGCATGCTCTCTGGTCACAGCTTCCGCCACACACCGTTCATGTTAGCCTGGCTAACCTCATGTCACGCTGAAGTGATGTTCTCTAGGGCGTGGTGTATATTGTAGCCCTTCCAGAACTGCCACCCTATTGTCCTATCATCACTGTCACAGGCCCTCATCACTGTCACAGGCCCTCACCAACTGCTGCATAGTGTGGCGGAGGTAATACGCTTTGAATTCAGCGATCATCCCTTGGTCCATTGGTTGCAACAAGGACGTGGTGTTGGGGGGCAGGATCACCAGCTTTATGTTGCTTGCCCATTACTTCATCATGGGAGGGTGGCTAGGCGCATTGTCTACCACCACGAGAAATCTGTTTGCAAAATTCTCCCACGAGGCATACCTTTTCAGGACACGAGAGAGGTACAAGTGGAAATATGATAAACAGATATTGGAAGTCAGCCAGGCCTTCTTGTTTGACTTCCAAATCACCTCGAAGTTCTCTTTAACATTCCCCACCAGAGCCATGGGGTTCTCGGAGTGGTAGGCAAGGAGCGGCTTCAACTTAGGGTTACCCTCGGCGTTGCCACCCAGCAGGAGTGTCAGCCGGTCCTTCAAGGCCTTGAATCCTGGCGTAGACTTTTCCTTTGTTGCAAGATATGTCTTGGAGAACAATCTCTTCTTTAACATTCTCTTCCAAAAGAGCCCAGCCTCGTCAAAATTTAAGACCTGCATTGCACTGTAGTCACCCTTCGCAATGATGCATTTCAGTTCGTTAGGAAACGCTGCCACCGCCACCATATCTGCACTTGCCACCTCACCGTACATCTTCACATGGTGGAGATTAGCTCGCCTCTTGTGGTCAAACCACTCATGGCATGCCTTGAAGATGTCGCTGTCATCAAGAGCCCGCCTCACCTTGATTTCATCCCATAGTGAGAGAGCCTTAGTGCAAATAATTGCCTGGCTCATGGGTGCCTTCTGCCGGTTCTGGTCTTCCACCCACATTCACAGAATCCGTTCCAGCTCCTCCATCACAGGCTCTCTCTAGTGGGTGATCCGGGAGGCAGATAAGGTTGCAACCACCCCAGCAGCAGCCGTAATGGCCTCCTTCCTCTTGATGATGGTGGAGACAGTCAACTTGGCCAGGTGGAGAGCTGAGGTGATAGCACATGCACCTCTGCACTTAAGGATATCTAGCTTTACTTCTAGAGACACAGTTTTACACACATGCTTCGCGGTAAGATCACCAGCATCAACACTAGCAGGCCGCTTATCATCCAGACTAGGGCCTCCACTAGCACCACCCTTAACCCCACCACGTGCAGCCCCCTTACCAGACATGATCACACTTATTTAGGCTAAAATTCACAGAAAATCGCACTCCACACACGATTAGTATCACTTCCCTACTCACGGCACCGCTTGTACACAGTTAACAATGCACCATGATAGCCAAGATGCATGGTGGGTGAGTGTAAGAGAGTTCTCTACTCTGAGATGGCCGGTGCAAGAAGAATGATATGGGTGAGTGATGCCTGTGGGGCCTGCATGTGCATTTCTGTGCATCCTGGGAGGTGGGCGGGCTCAGCTGGCCGTGGGAAAGCGCGGAATTCAAAATTTCGGCCTATCGCCTGTGGACGCGATGTCGGAGGGCCCATCATTAAACCGGGGCTCGGCCATAGTGTAACAGGGTTTGATGGTATTTGTACCCTCATCACTAAGCTGGGGTATTGTATCTAGGTGTATCATATATCGGGGTATTACTGTACAGTGTATGTAGACTGGCATGGGAGACAGGGAAAGTTCCAGAAGACTGGAGGAAAGTGATAATAGTTTCATTGTATTAAGGAAATGGGAGGATGTAAGCATGTAAGAATCACAGAGGGATTAGTTTTCTGAGTATACCAGGAAAGGTGTATGGTATGGTGCTTATATAGAGGGCGTGTAGCATAACAGAAGGTAACACAGGTGAGGAATAGGTTAGGGGATGTGTAGACCAAATATTTACAAGGAGGTCTTTAGTGCAGATGTACATAACAAAACATAAGAAGCTGTATGTTGCATTGATGGACTTGAAGAAGGCTTATGATAGGGTAGAGGCATATATGATGGATGAGGGAGTTTGTTGAGGGCATGAAAATCCGTTTATGAAGATAGTAACACATTTGTCAAGGAGGGGAAGAAGTTCAGTGATCCTTCCCATTAACCCCTTAACTGCGGGGCGTCACTTTCGTGACGCATGGGAGTAAGGGATCATACCGTGGGGCGTCACTTTTGCAATTCTGTGTTATTTAGAATTCGCCCAGGCTTTCAAGTGGTGGCTTGTATCATCTATCAGTACTGCCAATGTCTAACACTAGTCAGCACTCCTAATCTCATCTGTACTCCCATCCATTGTTGACAATTTAGCTATTTCTCCCCGTTCTTGACTCCCCTCCATTACCCTCTCCTCTCGCCTGCCCGGCCATGCTACGCTAAGTAAATCTTCCCTGGAATTTTCCACTGATTTCATCCATTGAAATAAGCCCTATGCCCTATTCTTATACCAAATAATATATACCAAAAAGAAATAAGGTAAGTGAGAGTGCCATACACCTGGAATTGGCTAATTATCACCTGACAACACCTCACAAGCACTCGTTCGCTAATTTTCGCTGTATATTTCCCCTTGAAATATGCCGAATAATCTATTCTCGTAATAAAAATATATATAAGAAAGGAAGGGAGAAGCCTAAGTGTTATTTACATTCACCTGGAACTACCTAATTATTGCAGGTCAACACACTGTATTCTACGCTAAGTAAATCTTCCCTGGAATTTTCCACTGATTTCATCCATTGAAATAAGCCCTATGCCCTATTCTTATACCAAATAATATATACCAAAAAGAAATAAGGTAAGTGATAGTGCCATACACCTGGAATTGGCTAATTATCACCTGACAACACCTCACGTGCCCTCGTTCGCTAATTTTCGCTGTTTATTTCCCCTTGAAATATGCCATATAATCTATTCTCATAATAAAAATATATATAAGGAGGTAAGGGAGAAGCCTAAGTGATATTTACATTCACCTGGAACTACCTAATTTATGATGTATTGTCTAGATTTCCTGCCAGTCATTTCATAGCTATATATTAGCAGCTCTCACGAGGCTTATGTTGGAAGTAACGCGTTCTCCCTAGGTAGGCCACCCCGGCCCACCGGTATTGGTTTACTGTCGTCTTGCAAGGTGAAAGTATGTTGGATTCGCGCCTGCTAACTTCCATTGCTTTTTAGCCCCATGCAAAGGGCCCTGTGACCTCTGCCCCCTACTAAACCTCGTGTGGAAAGAGGTAACGGGCTGACAGTTGATGGAGAGTGACTACGATCTTTCTGGTGAGTAAAACAGTGCAAGTGGAAATGTAAATAATGTGTAAATAATGTGTTAACAGCAAGTGAAAGCAGTGAATGTAATTATAAGTGAACAGTGGTAAATTGTTTTGTTACTGCAAGTGACGGTACCTAACACAGTGTAAATAAAATAGATGTGTAAATAATGTAAATAAAATAGCGAACGTAAATAGAAATGTAAATGAGTAGTATTATGAGAATAAAGAATACGAGTATATATACTAGGAGTAATGAAAGTGAAAGTTTCACTCTAGCATGTATGAATACTATGAGTTATGAGAGTGAAGGTGAAAGTGACATTCACTCTCAACGCTAGTATACAGGACGAGAAAGTGAATGCTACATATTTTACTGAAAGAGAAATTGAATCCCTACAGTGACAATAAACTACTGTTACTGAAGGAAACTTATGGATAAAGACTGCAGATATATATAAGTGTTATATAGTAATAGAAATATAAACTGTGAGTGTTTTTATGAATAATAAATGACAGAACACCAGTGGCGAACGATGTCAAGTGGGAAGGTCATACGCCCTCGTAATTTTCATTGCTTTCAGTGTTTTTTTTTTGGAGTATGGATTCCAAACTATTTGAGAATCATAGAATAGTGTTTCTAGTGATAATATCAGGCTGTGGTAATCATATTACGGGTTGTTGGGAAGTGTAAAGTGAAGACTTCTTTACCCAACTTCAGAGGTCTCCACAAGTCCTACGGTACTCGACGAAGGCTCAACAAACACCCCAGGAGAAAGCTGCAGGTATGTGCCATAAGCATATGTGATTTTAATATTCTAGGACTAATAACTGATTTTTGGCAAATATTTTTAGTCTGTTGGAGCACGAATATGCCTGCGGGAGCCGCAAGTCAAAGCAAAACAAGCCCGCGGTTAAGGGGTTAATGCAAGTATAGATGTATGATAGGGATGGTAGTTCAATATACAGAGGGAAGGAGTAGTGAAAAAGATGAATGTGGACAGTAGAAATAGCCGCAAAACTGAAGCTAAAGGAAATTGAATGGAGTCTCATAACCTGGTTGTACACTGATGATGCTGTTTTAATGGTAGAAAGTGAGAGTGACTTGCAAAAAGTAGTGAATGAGTTTGATAGAGTCTGTACAAGTAGAAAATTGAAAGTGAATGTGAAGAAAAGTAAGATAATGGCAGTGTTGGGGACCGATAGCTTAAAAGGAAACATTGATAACGATGATCTGATAACCCCAATTTTTTAGTCCTATGTTAAAAATCCAATAGTAATAATACCTAGTTATCGGAAGTTAACCCACCCCATCCCGACGTTTTCTGGGGAGTGCCCCAGTCCTGACATTTTTTAACCTTTTTTTTTTTTTTTTTTTTTTTTTGCTCAAACATCCACTTTTGGTGAGAAACATTGAAAATTCATAGAGAAATCGCTCACCTGAGGCTTAAAATACTTGATTTAGGTACGAGTACTTCCTTACCTGACTGGGTTTTCTAACAGGCTGGCACCAAAGAAAACGAGTTCTATGGGAGGGTAACTATTTTATCCACTCATAAACAGTATTTATTTATTTACTTGGTACGAATTTATATGTAGTACAAGAGTATATTGGTTTTCAAACAGTAATATAGGCATTATAAGCAGTGTTTCACTCACTAACTCATCACCATTCATGACCTTTTTTTCCCACATTACCTGATCATCATTTCTGACTGTTTCTTCCTCTAATGCTATGTAAACTTTGTCCTCCACATTGTCATCGATTGGGGAATCACTCTGGCCCTGAAAGTCTTTATTGGCCAGGTCACTGGTAACAGGTGAATTGCCGAGACAATGGCGTGCAGGGGGGGGGAGAGGTTATGCGGTGTAAGGCATTGTCCCTGCTTGGCATCTTGTAGAGGAATAGAGGAAGGTGTCCCGTGTATACGTGCCAAAAATCACTCGCAAAATCACTCGCGAAAATTGAAAATTGTGCAAATTAGGGACCTTGCAATGTTGCCACGTTAATTCATGTGGGACATGAGTGCACATCATGTGCGGACGTTAATTCATGTCGCCAGGACGGCGCAGGTTAAATGATAATCCGATAATAATAACATTTTAAATAAAAATGTTAAAAATCTAGGAAAAAAGCTTCAAAACCCATGGAAATTGCACTTTTTTTGCAAAATCCAAGAATAAGTAAGCATTTCTTTCAAGTTTTTCAACCTTTTTGCCTAATAATGTTTTTAATTTTCATTAAAAAATGTACTGTTTTAAAACCCCTGTAACCAATTCAGTGCCATGAACTAAATCTTTATTTACCAGATAATTATTACAGTGGGAGGTGAAAGGTAACAAGATCCATGAACATGGCATATAACCTTGCACGGTACCTGTTTGGTATGGGAACAGTATAGGGGAGGGAAGGGAGGGGGGGACTGGGGGAGCTAGCAGTGGGATCCGGGAGGGAGTCAGTAGCGGCGTGTTTGGTGACTTAACTATTATTAGTATAAAATGTCAGGTGAAGATTAATCTGTTTTTAATATTTGCCTGTATTATTTTGCAAACCATATAATTTTGATTATACAGAAATAATAAAAATTAATCATTGCATGATTATGTTGGACGTACAAAACAAGTAAACAATATGTCTGAGCTATGTATTTTATTTATATAGCACATATATACCTGCAATTGACAGCAGCTGGAATGAAAAAGTACCAAAAGCCTTGATAATGCTGTCCTCAACAAGGAGAGGGCCTACAAAGGGCACCGGAGCCAACCCACCCCTGAATTGCATCTTTTTTTTACGTTTCTGCCCGGAATCGTGCTGAGTCTGTTTTTCGCCCTGCTACAAATTTCATCTGTAATAAATGCTCTCAACTCTCCAGCTCAATTTCCTCCTGCTCCTTCTGGCACCTTGCCAAAAACCTTTCTAACAACTTTACCTCATCATCCTTCCCTCCTCTTTTCTACTCAGATGGTTCTGTAGCTATTTCTTCTACAGATAAAGCAGATTTCTTCACTCAGATTTTCTCCTCCAATTCCACCTTAGATAATTCCAATGCTGTTCCTCCATCACTTCCCCCCTCTGACTTCCTCATGGCTGACATTAAAATTTCTTCAGCTGATGTATTTTCTGCCATCACAGGTCTCAATACTAACAAGGCATATGGGCCTGATGGAGTCCCTCCTGTTGTCCTCAAGAACTGTGCTTCTGTGCTTACACCCTGCCTAGGTAAACTCTTTTGCCTCTGAAGAGAGAACCCTGTTTTGTACACAGGAAAATATTGGATGATGTTTCACCTCTGTGTATCAACTTGTACCTTTCCTTCTTGCTGGAAGTTTGCTCTCATTCAGCCTGTCCCAAAGAAAGGTGACCATTCCCAACCCTCTAACTATCCTCCAATTGCTTTAACATCCTGTATCAAAAAGTTTTCGAGCCAATTCTTAATAGAAAAATTTTAAAGCATCTTTCCTATCCCAACCTTCTTTCTGATCGTCAGTATGGGTTCCGTCAGGGACGCTCCACTGGCGATCTTTTCACCTACCTTTCAGACTCCTGGTCATCCTCCTTTCGGGACTTTGGCAAAAGCTTTGCCATTGCACTTGACATCTCAAAGGCTTTCGATCAAGTCTGGCATAAATCTTTAATTTCCAGACTGCCGTCTTACAGTTTCTATCCTTCTATATGTGCCCTCGTCTATAGCTTCCTTTCTGGTCGTTCTATAACCGCTGTTGTAGATGGCCATCATTTTTCTCCTAGATCTGCCAGCAGTGGTGTTCCTCAGGGCTCTGTCCTATCACCAGCTCTCTTCCTTTTATTCATTAGTGACCTTCTAAGCTGTACATCTAACCCTATCCACTCGTATGCTGATGACTCCACCCTTCACCTTTTCATTTGGTTCCCGCCGTGTCCATCTCAGCAGTTACTTCAACAAACAACACTCTTCAGACCATACAGAACAAGGCCTTAAAAATAATCACAGGCTGCACAGCTACTACACCCACAGACCACCTACATCAAGAAACCAAAGTCCCCAAAGTCAGATATCACCTAGACATGAGAGATACCCAAATTCTTCCTGCAGCCTCCACAAACCCACAACATCCACTGCACTACACTACATGGCAACATACCCACACATCAAGGAACATCAAAACAACACCGAGCACACGATATCATACACAAATATTGTCATCTCTCCCCCCTCGCCTGCCTCAGACCAGCTTCCAGAAGCATATCCATACTCAGATCACTCGTTGCTCCATGTAGTCACATAAAGACAACACACAGCAGCATGCACGGCCTCCTGATATCCGCCCCTCCGAATTCTGTCTCCCTCGTGAGGACAGGGTCCACCTGGCCAGGTTGAGATGTGGGTATCATCCAGCCCTCTTAAATTACCAGAAGAGGCTGGACAACTCCGTCACTGATGCATGTCTAGAATGCAACACAGCACCCCATACTATTAAGCACATTATGGAAGACTTCAGTGCACACAATTACCTACGCCAGCAACACAACATACACACCTTGAGAGCTCTGTGGGAAAGCCCGGTCTCGGCCATGGCCTTCCTTAGGGACTTGGGGCTGTTCGGCCAGACTGCCTTGGGAACAACTACTACTACTACAAACAAGGGATGAGGCTATGGCACACTAATGCCTGGCTTGGCTCATATATTTGACTGGGGTAAAAATAATCTTACTGTTTTTAATGCATCAAAGACTCAGTTCTTACACCTATCAACCCGACAAAGTCTTCCACAGGTGTACCCGCTAATGTTTATTAATATTTAGCTTAATCCTGCATCATCCTTGAACATGCTTGGGGTTTCATTCACCCGGGACTTATCTTGGAAAGATCATATTGCATCTCTTGTAAAATCTGCTTCCAAGAGGTTAGGTGTGCTAGACTGACTCCATTCCTTCTTTACCCCTGTACAATTATTGACTCTGTACATTGGTTTTATCACCCCTGTGTAGAGTACAACTCTCATGTGTGGGGAGGTTCCCCACATACAGCTCTTCTTAATAGGGTGGAGTCAAAGGCTTTTCGTCTCATTAACTCTCCTCCTCTTACTGGCTCCTTTCAACCTCTGTCTCTTCGCTGCGCTGTTACATCTTTATCACTTTTCTGTTGCTACTTCAATGGTCACTGCTCCTCTGAACTGTCTGCTTGCATTCCTCCACCTCTACGACTGGTGCATAGCACCTGTTTAGCAGCAAACTCTCATCCCTTTTCTGTTCAGCTCTCTAATGCAAGAGTTAACCGTTACTCCCAGTCCTTCATTTATGCAACAGATCAGCTCTGGGATTGTCTCCCTCTGTCTGTATTTCCTGCTTCCTATGGTCTCCAGTCTTTCAGACTCAGTGTGTCCAGGCATCTCGAAATGATCAGATCATGAATTTGTCTCTCTCTTGTATTTTGTTTTTCTCTTGGAAGGAACAGTTATTGTGGGCTCGTGGCCTTTGGTTCCTATTTCCTAGCATTTAAAAAAAAAAAAAAAGAATGGACATCAGTATATTCGCTTTTATCAGATTTGAGGAGCCAGGCAGACTAAATTCTTGTATGTCGGGAAAAGTCCGAGGTTGATGAGTGATAAGTGAGATATACTGACCAAGTAAACATCTTCAGTTTGTAAGATCACAAATAATAAGGTGTATGAAGCGTACAGTATAGTATTTGAAAAGTGTTTAAAATTAAGTTGTAACAATAAAGTATTTTCTAAGTGCTTCCCCTCTCCCTTGGTTAGAAACGAGTGTGTCTGAGCAGAGTTGTGGTGGTGTATGCAGCCCTCCCAGTCCTCCCTCCATCCTCTCTCTTCTTCCCCCATCTCCTTCATCCCAGCTATCGGGGGCTTCTGCCCAGGCACAAAGAAAAAAATCCGCAGCCAAATCTGCCCCTGGAAATTGGTTATGTTGGTATAAATTGTATACCATCATATTTGGTGGTGTTTATACTATAAGATAAGCAAATAAAATCATGTAAAACTGATGAATAAAAGTGCAGAAATGCAGTGAGAATAAAACTTTTTCAAGTGTAAAAATAGCTTCAAATAACTTCCCAGCATCCTAGGCCAAAATTTTGCCCACACCATACTAAAGCAAAACATGTATCCGGATGCAGAATTTCATTGGCTTTCTTGTGGTGTTTTCAGAATTTCGATACAACCAATAGTTTTCAAGTAAATCACCAAACCCTAAGAAAAAAAAAAAAAATCGCCAAGCGTGGCAGGGGATGGAGAAGGGACGGGGGGGTTGGGGACGGGGGAAGAGGGGGGGGGATGGAGGGAATATGTGTGTGTGTGTGTGTTTACCTAGTATTTACCTTGTTGTGATATACAGGAAATGAGCTATGCTCGTGGGATCCATTCTCTATTTCTCGATAAGTAAGAGTTTGCTTTGAATTTGTTTAAGCTATTAGACTGGAAGTTCTCTTTGTCCAGGCTATTCCACAGGTCTATGCATATATATATATGGAAAACTAGAATTCTTTATATTCTTCAAGGAACTTGGCTTTTTCAGTTTCATTCTATGTCCTCTTGTTGCTCTCCCATCCCAAACAGATCATCTCTGTCAATTTTTTCTACTCCCAACATGGCCCTGAACACTGCAATCATGTCACCCCTCTCTCTTCTTTTTCTAAGGAAGGCAGATTTGGCTTTTCCAGCCTTTCTCTGTATGACAAATCTGCCAGGCTAGGGACCATCTTGGTTGCTGTTCTTTGTATTCTCTCGATCTTGTTTATATCTTTCTTTTTATTTGGTGACCACACTACTGCTGCATATTCCAACCTTGGGCAGATCATGGCCACTGTCAATTTTTTCATCATCTCCTCATCCATGTAATGAAATGCTAGTCTTATATCAGTCAAGAGATTATACGTCTCTCTAACTATCATGTTAATGTGTTTTTCCGGCGACAAATTATCCTGGACCAGCACTCCCAAGTCCTTCTGCTCTCTCACTTTTGTGATTAGTTCATTACCCATCAAGTAATTCAGTGATGTTCTCTCGGTACTTTCATCCATTTCCAATATTTTACATTTTTTGCGTAGAATTTTATTTCCCACATCTGGTTTCAATCATGAATCCTATCCAGGTCTTCCTGCAGCATTTTACAGTCTTCAACTTCTATTCTCCTCATGATTTTTGCATCATCAGCAAATGGACTCGCATAAATGTTCATTCCATCTACCATAACATTTACGTAAATCAGAAACACTACAGGCGCTAACACCGAGCCCTGTGGGGTTCCCCATGTCACTTCCTTCCATGCAGGCATCCTGTCTTTTATTACTGTTGTCATTTGTTTCTCTCAAGAAGTCTCTCGTCACTCTAAGAGGTTCCTCTTCAGTCCTTCTATGTATTCCAATTTCCACATTAGTCATTTGTGGGGTACCTTGTCAAAGGCTTTCTCCAAATCTAAATGCACATAATCCACCCAACTCTCTCTCTCCTGTAGCACGTCTGTCACCCCTGTGTTGAAGCTCAACCTGTTGGAAACACACAACCTTCCACTTCTGAATCCAAACTGATTTTCTGCCAAAATGTCCATCTTTCCAGATATTTTATCCATCTGTCTTCCAGGATTCTCTCACTTAATTTTGCAACCCTGCTGGTCAGGGACATGGGTCTATAATTCAGGGTTTCTTCCTTGTTCTCTCTCTTATAAATTGGTACCACATTGGCCCTCTTCCATTCCTGAGGCATTTCCCTTCTTCCAGAGAACACACAATTAAACCGTGAATCTTATCCGCCGATTGTTCTCTGCAATCCTTTAGTATCCAGTTAGAGATCCCATCTGGTCCTAGGGCCTTCCTCACATCTTGAGTTTCTAGTAATTTATACACTGCTTGCTCTTCAACTTTTACTTCTTTTAACACTACATTTCTAGTCACTTCCTTCTCCTCCACAGAATCACTTTCTCAAGTGAAGACTGATTGGAAGCATTTGTTCATTATTTCAGCTTGCATAACTGGATCTTTATAGACAATTCCTTCTACTTTCAGCATATTCCTTCCTTCTTTTTCTCTCAGTTTGCCATTAACAGACCTGTAAAACAATTTAGGTTCTTCCTTACATTTGTCAACTACCGGTATACCCTTTTTGAAGTATCTTTCTTCCTCTCTATGTATTCTTGTATATTCATTTCTAGTTCTTTTATTTTCTTCTTTTTTTTCTATCATTACCTCCTTTCACCATTTATTCTATACCTTATCCCTTTCTTTTTTTGCAATCATACACCTTTTGTTGATCCAGTCATTTCTCCAGTTCTCTTTCCCACTAACTTTTGGCACATACTTTTCCATACATGCATTATAGAAGTCTAGAAAGATATCCCACTTCTTCTCTGTCTCTCTTTTTTCCCTGAATTCTCGCCAATCTGCTTCTTTGAAAATTTTTTTCAGTCCTGTAAAGTTTGCATTCCCAGAGTTATGTCTTCCATGTCTGTATAGCTCATCTCTTGTCTCTCCAGTTCCTTCTATCATTTGGAGCTGTATCACTACATGATCACTTTTTCCTATAGTACACAGATAGTTCAGAGATTCAGTTGCATCAGGCTCTTTGTGTAGAATTAAATCTAGTCTTGCTGGTGTTTCATCACCTCTAAATTTTGTCTCTTCCTTGACCCACTTGGTCATTACATTGTCCATTGTTATACGGTATTTAACAGCATACTGTCCCATGAATCTTCACTGCTTCCTGAGTCCCACTCCTCCCAGTTTACCTCTTTACAATTAAAGTCCCCCATCAGGATTATGTTGTTGCTTTTCTGTCACTTTCTATAGGTAGCAAGCCATGTCTGACAACATCTCCCAATAATCCTCTTCATTCCATGCCCTTGTCTGAGGGGTACATATGCTGTTGCAGTGTTTCTCTTGCCTTTCCCTCTTGTTTCAGTTACCATGTTTCTCACTTCAGTTTTACCTTCCCCCAGTTCCACACCATCCACATTTAGGCTGTTTTTCACTGCTATCATCACTCCTTCTCCCATTTCTTCTTTTCTGGCTCTCCTCCGTAGTTTGTATTTCCCATCTCCCATTTGGATTTCAGTATTCTTTCTTAGCATGGTCTTCCCAAAGCACATATTGTTTGGCTCATTTACCCTCAAGAAATTGTCTGTGTCGAGCCTTGCTGAGGTTAGACCATCTACAAAAATGTATGCCACTTTATATCTTTTTGCATTGTTTTTTAGTCTGTCCCTCTCTCTCTCCTTCACTCTTTCGGTACCACTTCCTCAACTTCTGATCCATAACATTCCAATAGAACTCTCTCTTTTCCTCCATTCTCTGGTCATTTTTTTCCTTAGCTTCCTTAACAAGTTCCTTTATTTCAGCTTTCTCTTCCTCATTTGCATCTTTCCTTATCCAGATATTCTTGAATCCATCCCTATCTGCTAGCTTCCAAGTCTTGTTGATTATTTCATATACTATCTATCTATCTATTGCCAGACACCTTTATCCCCTAAGGGATGGCTGCAAACAAATCACCTCCATGTCGCCCTGTCCCCTGCCATTTCATTCCCGTGCCCCCAGCTCACACCCCCCTCTCTCATGTGCCTCTCCACTCCATCCCTCCATCTCATCCTCGGCCTCCCCTTCCCCCCCCCTTCACCTCACTCACATACATCCTCCTCGTCAGTCTCTTACTCTCCATCCTTTCCACATGTCCAAACCACCTCAGTGAGTTTCTCCTAACACTTCCCATCACATCCACAACCACACCACAATGCTTCACTTCCTCATTTGTCAGTCTGTCTCTCTATGTGACTCCACATGCTCCTTTCAAATAACTCAACTCATTTACTGTGACCTGAAATTGAAATTTTACTTTAAGTGGTCTTGCCCCTCCCTCCACATATTTTCCCAGCCTTAACACTTCTTCAGTCTCCACTTGGGCTTTGTCATTTCCTTCCATAACTATTGACACTATTTCCTTCACCCTTCTTAGTTCTTCCCTTCCTCTTTCTGACCTCTCTGACATTGGTTTTTCTTTCAAACCTGAGATAATTACTCATTTTTTCTCATCTGCTGCATCTCTGACAAGTGATTCTTTACTTTTTAGTACTTTTGCCACTTCCTTCTCCATCTTTTCCTGGTTTTCCATTCTCTGTTGTTTTAAAAAGTGTGCCTGTGTGTGTGTGTGTGTGTGTGTGTGTGTGTGTGGGTGTGTGTATTTACCTATTTTAGTATACAGGAATTGAGCAATGCTTATGTTGTCCTGTCTCCATATCCACATTTATCAAGTCTACCTTTACACACATGAATGTTTTTCTCATGGACCACCTCTTTGTCTAAGTCGTTCCAAATATTTAAGTATTTACCTAATATACCTAATTGTGATATACACGGAATGTACTATGCTCGTGGGTTTCCGTCGCTGTTTCTCAATAAGTCGAATTTAGCTTTAAACTCGTTTAAGGTTTTAGACTGGACGATCTCTTTGTCCAGGTTATTCCTTAAGTCTATACTTCTGTAAGGAAAGCTATATTTCTTGATATCCTTCAAGCAGCATGACTTTTTCAGTTTCATTCCGTGTCCTCTTGTTGGCCACTATCAGTTTTTTCATCATCTCCTCATCCATATAATGAAATGCTACTCTTATGTTAGTCAAGAGTTTATAAGTCTCTCCAACTATCTTGTTAATGTGCTTTTCTGGTGACAAACTATCTTGGACCAGCACTCCCAAATCTTTCTCTTCTCTCCTTTTTGTGATTAATTCATTACCCAACAAATAATTCAGTGATGGCCTTCTGTGTGTGTTCTTACCTTACCTAATTGTTCTTACCTAATTGTATCTTTACAGGAATGAGTCAAGCTCGTACTGTCCCGTGTCTTAAACCATATTTATCGTACATATCCTTAAATTTGTGAATTGTTTTGGCACACACTATTTCATTCAGTAGTGCATTCCATTGATCAGTTGCTCTGTTTGGGAAACTGAATTTCCTTACGTCTGTATCACCTCTCTTCTTATGCAGTTTTTTGCAGTGTCCTCTTGCTGATGCTTCTCCATATGTTAAGTAATCATTTATGTCTATTTTCTCCTTCCCTGATATGCACTTATATAGCATTATCATGTCACCCCTTTTCCTTCTCTCCTGTAGTGTTGGTAGATTCAGTTTATTTAGTCTTTCTTCGTAGCTTAGGTCCCTTAAGCTTGGTATCCATCTTGTAGCGGCCCTTTGAACTTTTTCAATCTTGTCTATATGCTTTTTGAGATGAGGACTCCAGACTACTGATGCATATTCCAGGGTTGGTCTAATGAATGATGTTATTATCCTTCTTAGCATGTCTTCATTTATGTGTGTGTGAGTGAGTGAGTGAGTGAGTGAGAGAGCAATCGAGCAAATGAATGAGTGAGAGAATGAGTGAGACAGGGTGGGGGAGGGGGTAATAGGGAAGTTTGGCTTTCTTGTCTCTCTCCCTGTCCCCCCATCCTTCCCCACTCCTGCTCTTCTCCCTTCCCTTCCCCCCACCCTCCCTCACCCCAATTTGTCTCCCTCCTCACCCTCCCCCACCCCTGCTTGTAACCCTCCCCGACCCCAGCTTGTCTCCTTCCCATCCCTTTGCCATCTCCTGCCCCTGCGTAGCTCACTGCCGCCTGCCTGGCTGTAGCCTGTCAATTGCCCTCCCACCACCTCACCTACCAGCATGTGATGTTTGCTGTCTCATTTTTTTGTAGTGATATTGTTTATGAGGATGATAATATTTCCTATGATGTTTCTGTGTTAGTCTCTGTTGATTAAGGTCTATGAAAGTTTGAGTTTTGGCCTGGAACACATCTCTGGCATTTTTTCAGTGTCTTATGGGGAAAATTGCTTCGATATGTATATTTGGTAAAAGCCCAGGTTAGCAGGGGAAGTCCAGATGTTGTTTTTATCAGACTTCTGTTTTTTTTCAGAATGGCTTGGGGCCCAAATAGTCAATTGTAGTGAAGTTTTACTGTATATTATGTAACCAATTATAGTTTAAACTTTCCTGTTACATGAAGTAGAATTTAATATATATATATATATATATATATATATGTACTGAAAAACCTAGGAAGAAAATGCAAAACGATAAAGATTTTATCAGACAAAAAATTAACAGACATCAGACTATAGAATCGAGTTATTGAAAGTTAACTGGTCCAGTGACGATTATGGAAGTTAACTTCCGATAATAGTCCGATAGAAAAAATTAACTTTGACAATCATCTGTTATCGGATTATCGCTTTAGTGTCCAACTTTGGATGACAGTATGTGAAAGTTAAGAGTAGGACACAGTATCTTAAGTATCTGGGGGCTGTATTGTGTAAATGTTGCAGAATGGAGAGTGAGGTTTAGGAGAGATCACTTTGGGGGAGAGGAGTCACTGAGGAGCTTAGTTGTGTTTTGAAGAACAGAAAATTTAACATGAAAGTTAAGAGAGCCCTGTGTGAATGTCTTACTGCTGACACTCATGTGAGAGTGAAACTTGGGCAGTGAGAGAGCTGTCTAGTATGGAAGCTATTTAAATGACACTTCTTAGAATAGCTGCAAGCATGGAGAGGATAAAGGATGTAAGAAACAGTGAAATTTATGGTCATTATAAAAAAAAAAAAAAAAACTGTTGGCATGAGAAGTGAAGTTGTTGGAATTATTAACTGGATAAAGAAGAATACACTGAGATGATATGGACATGCAGTGCACATAGATTGGGTGCCAAAGATAGTTTAAGAAATGATACAGAGGACGGTGTTGAAAGAGGTGGACCTTATGTGGTTTGCAGAACAATACAGTTGAAAAAAGGAGTAGGAAGAGGGAGAGAAGTGTTTTGAGAGAGTGAGAAAGATATTTGTGAGGATAAGCTAGCAGCCATGGAGGTACTTCTGTCATGAGCATCCCCTATCTGGGGGTCCCCAGGAGGGAAGAAGGCATCAGAGATAATGATAATTTTCAGATATTTAATAGTGAGTGAACTTACATACTGAAAGACAAATTTCTCAGCTTTCTGTCATGGTCAGACCTACTTTTCTCTTGTTTATTTCACTCCCATCCCCTCTTACATCACAGTTTTCCTCAGTCTTCATTGCATCAGCAAAATGCTCCTCACTTTCTTTTAGAGTGTCCCTCCTATGTGCACTGAACTTTATCCTAAACTTTCTCTTGTCATTAATTTCCGTATCCTCATGTCCAGCTCCCAGTCTTGTTGAGACTTCAGTCCTAACCTTGGGCTCTTCCAACAGCGAAGTGAATACAGTGCACTCAAGGATGATCTGCTCTCAGCTTCACGCCATGGAGAGACATTGCTTAACTGCATCAAGCGGCCAGGAGAACCTCGATCTGCGCGCCTCTGCCCAGACAAATTGATTAATGTGACAGCGGTGGAACGGCTTTTAGTGCAGCTAGAGGAAACTGAAAGAACCTTTGACGAATTTTGGACCCGGCATGAGGGCAGACTTACCCAGTGTCTGCAGTTACGCCGTTTTGAGACTGACTTCAGGGAGCTGCAGGTAAGGTATAGGAGTTGCGGCAGTTGAGTAAAATATATATTTGTATGGGTGAGTTCAGAATGTAGCTGTAGCAATTTTAAGTTGTTAATGATAAACTTCCTGTTGAATATTTAAACTGCTGTACATGAGAAGTAGCAGATGCAGAGAAGCACAGTATAACCTTGAAATTAACATGGCTAAAGCACGCAAAATCATGTGATTATCTAAAACTGCACATACTCCTCACAAACCTAAATTTACTCAGCAGTTTACAAGTACCAGTGATAGACACCATTGGTAGTCCTTATATAATACAGTGTATGAAATAACAGTTTAAAAACTCTTTCCTTTCCCCAAACAGCATAAACAGATATTAGCATATACATAGTTATATAGATTGTTGGTGGAGAAGAGAGAAATTGAGGAGATGGAAGGAGCACTTTGAGGATTTGTTGAATGTAGAGAGTGAGAGCAGAGCGAGTATAAGTGGTTGGGGAATGGCTGGGAGAAGAAGAGATGAGAGGAAGGAGGAAGAGATCAGTAGGGCAGAAGTAGTGGAAGCAACGAAGAAGATCGAGATGGGAAAGGCCCCAGAAAATTGATGGAGTGTGTGGTGAAATGCTGAGGTATGGGGGTGAGATTGTAGTGGAGTGGATATGGAAGTTATGTAGATTGGGTTGGGAAGAGGGAAGGGTTCTGCAGGACTGGAAATCAGGTATAATTGTTCCTTTATACAAATGAAAAGGGGAGAGAGATGTATGTGGTAACCACAGGGGTATTTGCTGTCTTAAGTGTGACTGGAAAAATATGTGATAGAATACTCATTGGTAGGGTTAGGCATATAACAGAGGAGCTAGTTGGAGAAGAACAAGGGGGATTTAGGAAGGGAAAAGGGGGTGTAGGTCAGATATTTGTTCTAAGATGTTTAGTGGAGAAGTATCTAGAGAAGGGATAGAAAGTGTATGCTGCCTTCATGTACTTGGAGAAAGCTTATGACAGAATACAGTAGGTAGACAAGGTATGTGGAAGGTATTAAGAATATATGGAGTGGAGGGGAAATTGTTGAGTGCTGTGAAGAGTACGTACGAAGGAGCTAGGGCTACGGTACGAGTGGATGGTGAGCTGAGTGAGTTCTTTGATCTCAGTGTGGAACTGTTTAATATATACATGGATGGGGTTGTAAAGGAGGTGCAATGTAGGGCAGTGGATGTGGAGGTGGCTCTAATGAATGAGGGTGAGATTTGGAAGATTCCAGTTTTCTGTTTGCTGATGATACAGTATTGTTGAGTGAAGATGAATGGGAGTTGCAAGGTTTGGTGAATGAATTTGGGACAGTGTGTAGGAAGAGGAATCTGAAAGTTAATGTAAACAAGAGTAAAGCTATGGTGTTTGAGAGGAATGAAGTCAGAATGCACAGTGAGGTTGGATGGTGAGGATATGGAGAATGTGAGTGCATTCAAGTACTTGGGTAGTGTGATGAGTAAGGATGGAACTTTGGGGAATGAAGTGCTTGAAAGGGTACAGCAGGGAAGGAAGGTTGCTGATTCACTGACAGCAGTGATGAGAAATAGGGAGGTGAGTATGGAAGTTAAGAAGTCACTGCATGATAGTATTGTGATCCCTACCCTGACGTATGGAAGCGAGGCGTGGACCTTGCAAGAGGGGAACAAGTCAAGTGTGAGAGCAGTGGAAATGAGTTACTTGAGAGGAGCATGTGGAGTGACGTGGAGGGACAGGTTGACAAATGAAGAAGAGGAAGAACGTTGTGGGGTGGATGTGGATGTGGTTGAGAAGATTAGGAGAAATACACTGAGGTGGTTTGGACATGTGGAGAGAATGGAGAATGAAAGACTGACTAAGAGGGTGTATGTAGGTGAGGTGTAGGGAGGGAGGGAGGGGGAGAGGAAGACCGAGGATGAGGTGGAGGGATGGAGTTGAGAGGTATATGGGGGAGGGGGGAGTGAGTTGGGGGGAGGGTAGTCAAATGGTGGGTGACAGAGCGACTTGGAGGCATTTTGTTTGCAGCCACCCTTTGCGGGATTAGGGCATCAGGGTATAGATAGATAGATAGATAGATAATAGAAAATGAGTAGTATGGAAAAACATAAAATAACTGTGTACTGTGCAGTAATGACCAGTGTACTGCTGTTGATTCATTTCCTTACTCTTGTCAGCTCTTCCCTACCTGTCAGTGCTTTTGATGGTTGGATGACATCATACTGTAAAGCACCCTCATCTATGTGGGGGCATGAACCCACTTCAACTCTGCATGTTTAAAAGATGTGTAGCCATCACATAATTACTCGTCCCTGCCCTGGAGGGGCTCGGAGACGGGTATTGTCTTCACTTGGTTTGTTTGTTTGCTGGGCCAAGGCCCAGGCTGCAGGCCTCTCCCTCCCCAAATTTTTTTTTTTTTTTTTCACCATAACTCCTTTCAAATTCGTCATAGTGACTTGAAACCAAAACCTGAAGGTGAGTCTTTCAAACCTGCATCATATAACATGCCTCATTACATCAGGGGAGTCACCCCCCCCCCCAGTTAGTGGTAGAGGGGTCAGTGTCATGTAAGTCAGGCCTAAAATTTCAAATTGTCATAAAATCATCAATTTTCACCCAATTTACTCCAATTTGATATGTGACATCTTTGATTAGATATCCTGTTGTGTTTATTCGTCAGCACTAAAATGACTGCTAGGGACGGGTTTGTTGTGCCTTGGCACTGCTTCTTGTTATGATGTTTTTCTTTTCAGATCCACACACCCTGACCTATTGCAATGTGTGTGGTAGTGAATTTAATCTCTTCCGGTCATGATGGTTATCAAATTATTTAGTCATGATGGTTATCAAATTATATATATATTAACAACTTCTGCCATTGCTACGTTTCCTAACATGCATTCCCTCTCTGCACACCACCAAAATCAGGCATGTTTCAGATTCTGCTTTTACTATTCCCATTCATCAGCCTTTCAAAATATTTTTTCCATCTGTTTTTTAGTTCACTTTCACTAGTTAGTAAAATTTCACTTTCAACTCTTACATGTTCACACTTCCTTCCACTTTGACTTCTACATTTTCACACATGTTTCCAGAACAGTTTCCTGTAGTAACACAACACTTATTGATTACCTAGAGCAGAAATTCATACAACTTACTTCATGGTACGTACAAGAGTATGAACATACAAAGGCATGTAGCGAGTTGCGTAGTGGGAAACACTGTGATGAACAGTCTGACAGTAAGCAAACTATGAATGTCAGCTGATTAATTTAATGAAATGTGAAAGTATTAGTGCCTTGCCATTAAGTTTTATTTTTCTCATACTTCCAAGAGAGTCATAGTAGTAGTAGTGGTAGTAGTAGTAGTAGTGGTAGTAGTAGTAGTAGTTGTAGTAGTACTGTATTTGCAACCCCAGACTCATATGGACTTGAACCCAGTGGACTGCAGGCTGAAGTTGCCTATTTCCTGTAGTTCACCATCCTCCTTTCAGGGAATAAGGAGGGAAATTAGAGATGTTTGTATAACTGGGCAGTGGAGCCAGTTAGTTACAGAGGTGCCACGACATGAAGGCATCCCTCTCCAGCACTGGACATCCACCATGTACGCTCACCAGGGGGTTGGCTAGGTATTTCAGCATTTCAGATGGTTCATTGAAGGGCCAAAACTTTTTTTTTTTTTTTTTTTTTTTTTTTTTTTTTTTTTTTTTGCTTGAATGCTCTGTTAGATAGTGAATGCTGGTATTTAATTATTTGATTCATTTAAGCAGATTCTCAGATATCGGTTGCTCAGAGGATGGGGATTCCGGTACTACCGTAATCACATTTTCTTTTTTTTCCAGACCTGCCTGGAGGTATCTCTGAAGCAGCTGGCAGAGATGAGTGAAGTAGGAGACTCGGTGACTCATGTGGATCAGCTGCTGGAGGAAGCACAAGACTTCCATATGATGACTGCAGTGAGTTCATCTTTATTTTCATTCACATTTTTCATAGTCTAGTAATTGGTCAAGCATTCCCAGCTGATAGGGTGGGATTACTTGTATGATGTTGATGGCAAGATTATTATTTCAGTTTTTCAAAATAATTGCAGATCATTTGTGCTGGAATTTCATTATGTTGTTTCAGATTTCTTTTTCATAAGCATTTTCAGTTTTTTTGCTCCTCTCCCTCCCCCATCCCCTTTTGAAGGCATCCGAGGAAGAGCTAGCAGCAACTTATGGCAGTACTGTATTAGAAATATTAGCATGGACGAATTATCTTGGACTCAGAGAGCTGTGGATTGGGTGCATTACTACTTGTTGCTATTTGTATTACCTCACAAAGCATGATGACTTTCTACTGAAGTTGTTTTTGACTTGCCCCATCTTGAAAAGACACTTTCATGTTATGTAGCCTGTGCATGCTCAGTTACCTACTAGATTATTTCTTGGTACTTTTTTCACTTCTCAGCTTTGTGTCATGTTTTCCTTTTTTTGAGTTGTGTGTTCTGGCTGCAATATGGGACTGTGCAGCTATTTGTGCAAGTGTTTTGGTCATTCTGAATTAGTGTTAGCTCTTACTTTTTCTTTCTTTCATTATTTATTTTAACCAGTGCGGGACGCCCACCATCCACTCACTCAATGCAGTCCTGTTCTCATGTGTCTGCTCTTTCCTGTTTTCATTCTTTCCCTCCTTTCTCTTCTGGCTTTATTACCATCATCCTTTCCTCTTCCTTCTGCCTACAGATGACTTTACACTCCCTCTTCTGTCTTTCATTCCTTCATTCTTTCCTCCTCCTTCTGCCTATGGGTGACTCGACATTGAGTGACAAGTCAAATGGTTTCCTGTACCCCAGAAATCCATTTACTGTGCTGGGTGGTAACCATATAACCTGGTGATTTAGTGGGTAATTAGGGTGCTTCAGTCAGATTAAGCTTGTGTAGATTTATATCCAAGGGGTGGTTGGGATTTATTGCTCACATAATGCCACTCAGGGATGAATGAGGCTGGTTACTCTCATCGTAAATGTCAGGACCAACTTGCCTAGCCCCGGGCTCCTATACTTCTCCTGGGGCAACATAGAATTGGATGATGGATGGATGGGTGGATGGCAGTGTGTGTGACAAACGGTGAAGGAAAGGTGGTGGTGGACAGTGAGAATATTAAAAACACCTGGAGAGACCATTATAGTGGGTTGCTGATTGAGGAGTTTGACAGAAGCAGAGAAAGTTTGGATTCAGCTAATCCAGTGTCTGGCCCTCAGGCTTTGATTGATGTTGCTACCATGTGCAAGGCAATAGGCAGGATGCAGTTGGGAAAGGCAGTAGGTATGTCTAAGTTAACTGCTGAAATGCTGTAAGTTGGAGGAGACATAGGAGTGGGTTTAGTGACTGATTTGATAAATATGATTATACAGTATATGAGTGTGCTGTTCCTGGTGACTGGTTGAAGAGTGTGATTGTAAATGTGTATAAGGGGTAGTGTGGTGCCCTGGAAAGAGGAAATTATTAGAGTTGTAAAACTTTTGCACCAGATAATGAAGGTAATGGACAGAGTCCTAGAAATTACGATAAGGGAATTGATGAGATGCACTTTGGGTTTATGCTGGGCAAAGGGACTGCTGATGTCATATTCATTGCCCAGCAGCTTCAGGAAAATTATGAAGGAGAAAAAAGGGAGTTGTTTTTTGCTTTTGTTGATTTGGGGAAGGCCATTGACAGAGTCCCTAGAGAGGTGATGAAATGGGCAAAGAAAGCTAGGGATCGAGGAGTGGCTGGTTTGAATGGTTATAGTTATGTATGTTGGTGCTCGCACCCAGCTGAGAGTGAATGAAGATTTGAGTGATGAGTTTTCCATGAAAGCTGGTGTGCATCAGAGGTCAGTCTTGGGCCCCTTATTGTTTTATCATGATGCAAGAAACCCTGTCATGTGACTTCAGAAGTGGACTCCCATGGGAGATGTTGTATGCCATTGACTTAGTGTTGAATGCAGAGAATAAAAGGGAGGCAGAGGAAAGATTTAGGAAGTTGAGATAATGTATGGGGCACAAGGGCTTTAAAGCAAAACAGAGGGAGAGTGACCATGTGTGGTTGGCCATAAGGACATGGGAAGTAATTCCAACTTTTGTAGTGTTTGTGAGAAGTGGGTGCATGAGAGATGTAGTAGTATTAGAAGTACATTACGAGATAATGCTGATTTCATGTGTGTGGTGTGTTGGGGAAAGCATGTGGAGGTTGTCAGGCATGAAAGGATTGATCTTGCTGGTAAGTCTTTCAAGTGTGTGAAAGAGTTTCGTTACTTGAAACATGTTATGTGCTGAAGGTGGGGTTGGAGCTAGCTGTGTGGCTAGAATGAGTGGTTGGAAGAAGTTCAGGGAGTTGTTGCTACTCCTGACATTGAGAGGGCTCTCTCTCCATGGTAAGGGATCTTTGTATGTGGCATGTGTTAGGAGGGTAATGCTGTTTGGTAGCGAGACCTGGGTAGTAAAGAAGGAGGATATTTGCAAGATCAAATAGATAGAAATGACATTGATGAGGTGGATGTGCAGAGCATCCTTGAATGCAAGCTGGGATGAGGTCATTAAGTGTAACCCCAGGGATAAGGGACTGAATATGGAGGCTGCCAGAGAACAAGTAGCATGGAGGCCACCATTAGGTGACCAAGGCCGTTGCATACAAGCACGTTGGAACCTTTATAAACGAAAGAGAACAAAACGAGTGACTTGTTAATTTAAACAAATATACAGTGGGCTCGCACAGTGCGCGTCACCGCAGTGCGCGATTCGCCTTGTGCACGAGTGACCAAAAATCATAACCAAAAACTCTTTAATGTGCGAGTTTACCGCACAAAACGCGAGGCAGAGGCAAGGAGTGGCTCAAAAATGCCATTTTCTATTAGTGCGCGACCACTCCTCACAGAGCGTGTCACGTGTTGTCATGTTGATGCGCAGAAATTCCCGGGCATTCAACTGCGCAGCATGGGGTACAAGTAGCAGGCGCGCCATAACAGTCCTGGCTCGTGCACTGTGCGGATCCGCTCTTTACAGCTAACCTGTCTTGTACAACGTGTGGTGTTTTTTGTGTGCCTGTACTTTGCTGCACCATGGCTCCAACCCCAAGAGTAAAAAACTTCTGATGCACGCCACCAAGTTAAAGATAATTAAGATGAAGGAGGAGGGTCAAGGAAACATGGCTATCGGGAGAACCCTGGGACTGGCTGAATCTGCAGTGAGAACTGTGTGGAAGAACCATGAAGCCATAAAGGCTGTAGTGAAGACGTACGGTGCCTCTGACCTAGACGTCTGTTTGCGGGTGGCAAATCGTGCTTTGATATTAATGGAGCGCTATCTTGCCACCTTCATAATGCGGAAAGAAAAGGAAGGTGTTCCACTCAGTGGAAGATTTATTCGGAACCAAGCCCAGCTCTTTTACAAGGCTGCATCTTGAAGGTTAAAAGTGGAAAAACCATTCAGGGATTCGGTTGGATGGCTGGACCATTTTCTCAAGCGCAAGGAACTCCGTTACGTGAAATTGTCTGGTGAACATGCCTCTGCAGATGAGCTGGCCGCGAGAGAGTATCCTGCAATATTTAAAACGATCATTGAAGAGGGACAATACACCAAGGACCAGATCTACAACATCGATGAAACGTCCTTATATTATAAGGCCATGCCAAAATCAACTTACATTGCTAAAAGACAGAAACAAGCCCCTGGTCGCAAGCTCCAGAAGTGTAAGATGACGGTAATGTTTGCTGTAAACCTGTCTGGGAGCCACAAGATGAGCCCAGTTGTTGTACACACAGCTTCACATCCAAGGTGCTACAAAAACCTCACGAACATGGATGCAAGTGGCGTGTATTGGTACAAGTCCGTAAATGGTTGGATGACCGGGAACATTATGGCAGACTGGTTAACGAGGCGGTGTGTCCCTGATGCGCGAGCCAAGTGTCGGGAACTGGGCATTCCATTTGAGATGCTCCTTGTCCTTGATAACACACCAAGTCACCCTCCATACCTGGAAGATCTTCACAAGGATTGTCGTGCTGTGTTTCTGCCACCCCGCATAATGTCACTAATGCAGCCACTCGATCAAGAACTAATCGCCACAGTGAAGCATTTCTACCATAAGGAAGTGTTCGACTACCTACGCAGGAAGACCGACACACAAGAGGAGCTTCATGCCCTACAAGAAGATCACGACGAAGACCTTGATGAGGCATCTGCTCCCGTTCCATCTCCACCAGCACCTGTATCCCGACCTACCACAGATGCCATGACTGTTGAGGCATTTTGGCGTAACTTTACGGTGAAGTATGCAGTTGAAATTCTCCTTCAAGCCTGGCACCAGATTACACCTGCAACGGTGAACCATGCGTGGCGAATGCTTGTGCCTCACCTGTGCATCACCCAGGAGACGGCCATTCAACCACTGGCCGATGCTGAGGCAGCAACATTGACAGCAGCACAAGCTGTACCAGGTTTCAAGGACGTTACATTGGCGGACATACAAGAAGTGCACACTGCTACTGAGGAACAGCCTCCCGAGGAAGTGTTGCAACGGATAGACAAGGCTGACGCCAAGGCCGACGCCAGACAGAGTCAAGTTGATCAGCCTAGCGTGATGGAAGGCAGGACTGAGCTGTGTATGTCAAACATTAGCAAGATCCTTGCTGCCGTGGATAAGCTCAAGGAAGAGGTGAAGGCACAGGAAGTGAGCAACCTAAGAATGAAGGAACTTCTGGTTGGTATCGACAAACTCCTCCGTTTCTGAACAGACAGGCACAGGGAAGAAATAAACAGGAGAAGACAGACGCTCATAACAAGCTACACACAGCGGGCTCAAGTTGGTGAAATAGCGGAACCATCGACATCGTCTGCTCCTGATCCTGTTGAGGATGAAGAGGTTGCAATGTCAGAAGTGTCAGCATTGGACTTTGAAGGGTTTATGGCCGAAGTGAGTGACTTTGATGCTCCTGGGGAAGGTGATCAAGAGGAGTCTGCGGAGGGAAGTGTTGGTGCGGTGGGGAGTGCGGCGCTGTAAATGTTGCTACGCCTCAGAACCCCTGTTATTTAAGGTCATCAGGCCTGTTGTCTACTGTTGTTAAGGTGACTACCCATATTTTTGTTATTGTAGCTATAGCTTTAGTACAGTGTCTGAAACATATGACCTTTATTATGTCTCTAAGGGCCAAAAAATGTCCAGGTATGAGGGGATACCGCCCATATGTAATTATTCCCATAAGATTATGTATTCCTAGTACGCGAATTCCCAGTGCGCGAGCTCGTGCACCGCCCAGTCTCTTGCACACTATGCGAGCCCATTGTATATATACAGTATATATATATATATATACAGTGCTTGACAAAAGTATTGAGCACCCTGCATCCCTCCTATGAAACAAACCTTTCAGCTATGGAAAAACATGTAAATAATGCATTATATTTACCTTCAGTGCTTGGTAGGATATCCTTTGCGCTTCTTCACGGACCTGAGATGTCGTGGAAGTGAAAGGGTGAGGTTCCTCAGGTGCTGGGGTGATATTCTTGCCGAGGACTCACGAATGGCTGCTTCCAGCTTAGGCAGAGAGCTTACGTCCTTCCCTTGGAGATTCTTCTTTACGAGGTACCAGAGGTTTTCTGTCGGGTTGAGGTCTGGGCTATTGCTTGGCCAGTCTTTCATGAAGGAGACCTCGCAGTCACGAAGCCAATTGGTGACCGATTTGGCTTTATGAGCAGGTGCACCGTCCTGCCAAAACACTCATGCACCTGTGAGCTCGAAGGACTCAGGTAAATGTTCACAAAGAAGTTCCAGGTAAACGTCCTGATTCACTCTGCAGTTCTTGGGAAGCACAACAAGCTTCCCCAAACCTTTCCCAGGGAAACAACCCCATACCATAAGTGAATCAGGGTGTTTAACTGTGCTCTCCACGTAACGGGGGTCAAGTGGGTCACTACCTCTGCGCCAGTACAAGCGCGCTCCTCGATTACAGGTATTAAACGTTGCCTCATCAGACCACAACACTGACAACCATTGGTCCTCACCCCAGTTAAGGGACTTGTTAGCAAAGGCAAGCCTACGAAGTCGCTGGTTATGTGTAAGAAGAGGCTTTCTCACAGGCCTGTGGCTTGTGTAACCAAGTTCATAGACTCTTTGAGAAACCATGTGCACTGAAACCTCACCAAACACTTCCGGGTTGCTGTCCTTAATTTTCCTTGCACTCACACGAGGATTAGACACTGCACGTTTTAACACATTAACAGACCTTGGGGAAGTTTTCCTGGGCCTACCAGACCACGGTTTCTTTGTAGGAACGTCACCACTATTTTCCACTCGAAAACGGGCACACCACCTCCGCATTGTCGACCGAGCCACACCTACCAAATCACTAATTTCCTTTGTGGAGTGGCCTTCTTCCTTTAGAGTAATGATCTGTGATATGATTTCACTCAACAGTTCACGGGTAGGGGCCATAATAAAGTAGCGAAAGCCAAAACACTGCGGGACACTAGGTAAAAAATGGCGCAAAAATAGAGGGAGGAGCAGTGGGGTTCCTGTCTCTCACGCAGCCCGGAGACAACTGAGGCGGCAGCCAACCAGCGCGCAGTAAGGCCTTAGGCTGCCGTGACGTCATGTTAGGAGCCCAAACTTCTGGCTCAATTTTTAGTTAAAAAAAAGGGTGATTCTTTTTTTCCCAAAAGTATTGCACGCCCGGACATAAGCGCTCAATAGATAGATAGATAGATAGATTGATATGTACAGTATATATATAGTAGTGGTAGGTGGGGGGACTCACCATCCACTCACTCGATGTAGTGCTGCTCTCGAGTGTCTGCCCTTTCCTCTCCATCCTTCTTTCCTTCCATTCTCTTCTGTCTTTCTTTCCTTCATTTTTTCCTTGTCCTTCTCCCTACGGGTGACTTTACACTCCCTCTTCTGTCTTTCTTTCCTTCATGCTTTCCACTTCCTTCAGCCTGTGGGTGACTCTACACTGAGTGACAAGCCAAATGGTTTCCTGTGCACCAGGAAACCATTAACTACGCTGGGTGGTAACCATATAACCAAATCTTGGCGCCTGGTGGTTTAGTGGGTAATTATTGCGCTCCAATCGAATTGAGCCGGTTAAGGTTTATATCCAAAGGGCGGTTGGGGTTGATTGCTCATGTAATGCCACTCAGGGATGAGTGAGGCTGGTCACTCACATCTTAAATGTTGGGACCAACTGCCTAGCCCTGGGCTCCTATGCTCCTCATGGGGCAATGTAGCATTGGATGATGGATGGATGGATATATATATAGATAGATAGATAGATGATAGATAGAAAGATAGATAGATCTTTATATATATATATATATATATATATATATATATATATATATATATATATATTATATTATATTTATAGTATGAGCCTCTGTGGTAGAGTGTGCGTTTCGCACGCTTGTGAACGAGGGTTCGCCTCCCGCCAGAGTTTTAAAAACTTTGGGAATCGTTCACCGAGCCACTTGCTACTTTGGCGGACATAAGGGGTGCTGTGGTTAAACCAGTGTCGCATACTAGTATGCTTGCACCCAATCGGCTTAAGGCGGGCTGATTACACTTGGTTCACAGACTACACACACATCCAAAGCCACTACAACACTGCAATTACACTTACAAGCACTTCTCACCCTACATACAGTCTCTGCCAGACAGCCTAAGCCACTGGGTAGAGATACATTGGCTTGTATCGTCCCTGCTTCGTTAGGGATAGGCCGGTCCTGCAGTGGACTTCAATGGCTGATGATAATGATAATGATATTATATTATATTATATATATATATATATATGTATCTGTATATATATATACATATTTATATATATATACTGTATATATATATATATATATATATATATATATATATATATGTATCTGTATATATATATACATATTTATATATATATACTGTATATATATATATATATATATATATATTGTAAAAGTCCTTTAATCCGGCCACCAATAATTCAAAAATCCCAATACTCTGAATTTGTCTGGCCGAAATTTTTTTAATGTTTCTGTTTTTTTTTTAATTTTCTGGGATTTTTCCAATTTTCCTTGGCTTTATATAAGGATTTATCTGGCTTGGACTTGCCCATGGACTTGGATGTATCTGCCTGCAACTATTTATCTATACTTGTATGCATTTCTGGTGAGTAAAACAATAACCCATATCATTTTAAGTGTTTATTTAATGATCATGTACATATTTCTAATGTTTTCAAAAGAGTCCTTCCAGTAGTCTGAAAATACCAATAGTCCGAAAGACCCTCGGTCCCCTGCGATTCGGATTATGGGACTTTCACTGTATATATATATATATATATATATATATATATATATATATATATATACTGTATACAGGAAATCCTTGCATTTGGATGCATTTTACTTTGACACCTCATTTTTCGCGCAAGAAAAAAGTTTCTGAGTTGTCTCACAATTCGCGACTTTCCCCACAATTCGATGCTCCCAGCCGGCAGCCAACAATGCATACCAATGCTCATTTGTTGGCGGTCATCTTGCAACCACCCTGTCCACCATACCCGACATGGCAACCACCTTCGATGCATACACCAGGACTATACCTGAGGCTACCAACATCCTATCAACCTTGAGTGATCTGAAGTCTCAAGTGATGGCCGTCTACAACAGAAACATAAAGGAGCAGAGACAAGCCCAGATCACATGATATTTTCGTGAGAGACAGATTGTGGCAGCAATTCTGCAAGATTTGGATGTACCAGTAGGAGTGGATGAAGAAGGAGAGGTGTACAGAGAGGAAGTGGAGGTGCTGGAGCCTGAGTTCAACTTCGAGGGCTTCTGCATAGGTGATGTGGCTTCCCCAGAGATGCCCATGTCACCTAGTAACTAGCCCATCTACCCTCAACACAGCTTCACCTGCCACTCAAGCCAGCCTTCACTTTATTTCTGGTAAGGATTTTTGGTGTAATAGCTCTTTATAACAGCTTTAATGTCTTTTCAAGTACATGTTTATTGTGTTCTGCTGTTTTAGTACTAATAAACACTCTCCATTAAATTTTGGGTTGAGCCTGTTTGGTGTTATAGTACTTTCTGATAGGGTAGGTACATGTCCCCCTGGAACGCTCCTCTATTTTTCTCATTGATTCTTAACTTCACAATTCGACGTTTCACATTTCGCACGGTTTTGGCGTAACATCCGCAGCGTGAAAAACGAGGATTTACTATCTAATCAGTCTATCTTTATAAATATATAAATATATCTATCTGTCCATCTATCTATCTATCTATCTATCCATCTATCTATCTGTCTATCTATCTATCTATCTATCTATCTATCTATGTACAGTATATATATTGGATTGGGCATACTTGGGCTGTCTGGATGTTGCTTTTCCTCACCCTGCCCTCAGGTGGGAAAGGAGGTCTGGATGATGATGATGATGATGATGATGATATATAGTATATACAGTACAGTATATTCTATATATATATATATATATATATATATTGACATATGACCTCCCCCCACAAGGTATTAAAAAACACAGAAATTATAGTATATCACAATGTTTGTTCATGGAATCCATTCATTAACCTGTACAATCCTGCTGTCGGCATGGTGCCGACAGTATAAAACATCTCGATTAATCCCAGCGATGTGATGGTGCCGGAAAAAAAAAAAACATACTTTAAAATATTACAAATACATATTAACACTCACCAAAAGACTGTATGTTCTCTTCATAAACTTCATACAATGATGACGATTGCTGTATGACGATGATGATTGCTGTATAGATGACGATGATTGGTGTATGATGACGACGATGATTGTAGTGAAGTTCCTACAGTGCCAGTATGGTGAGGCAGCGAGATGTGTGACGGCACTGTAGGTAAGCTGTGAAACTAGTCTGACCCTTTTCTCTGCCAGTGATAACACCTTACACTCTGTCTTTGGCTTACTGTAGAAAGAATGCTCTTATCCTTTACTTGTTTCTTGAGCCATTTTTCACTCACACAACGAAAGGACAGTAGAGTTGTAAACACGAGAAGGGTGATGACGACTGGTGTTTACAGTAAGACTGGCGGAGTGGCGGGAATGCCTGTGGATGTGGCAACAGTTATGCTAACTGCTAACTGTAGCAACAAAAGAAGTGCAATTTGCATGCCAATTTCAAATTGATTTACAGTGTATAGTACAGTATTAAAATGAGTTTGATCCACGGAAACTTAAAGTCGTGGATGCAAATTCCGCGGATAACTAGGGTCTACTGTATATATATATATATATATATATATATATACACAGTACTATCCCAACTCTAACATATGGAAGTGAAGCTTGGATGTTGTTGGAAGGACACAAAGCAAGAGTGAGAGCAGTGGAAATGTGTTATTTAAGAGGAGCCTTTGGAGTCACATGGAGAGACAGGCTGACAAATGAGGATATAAAGGAGCGTTGTGGTGTGGATGTGGATGTGATAGGAAGTGTTAGGAGGAATACACTGAGGTGGTTTGGCCATATGGAGGGGGGGAGAGGGAGATGGAGGGGGAGGCTGAGGTTGAGATGGAGGGATGAGGTGGAGAGGTATATGAGAGAGGGGGGTGTGAGTTGGGAGCAGGGCAGTGAAATGGCGAGGGACAGAACGGCATGGAGGCGATTTGTTTGTGGCCACCCCGAATGGGATTGAGGCATCTGGCAATACATAGATAGATAGATAGACAGTCCCAATTAACTGGTAGGCTTGGAGAATTTACCTTCCCGGTTACAGATTTTTCCCGTATTTCTGATATTCAAATCAAATCTATACAAAGGCTATAATTATCACAGCAGTAAATACAATTAAGGTACACATCACTCACATCAGGAGTCACACAAAGAGATTCCACCTAAAATATTGTCTCATAAACACATACTATAGTAATAACACACGTGCATGCAATGTCTAGCAGTACTACAAAATACACAAGTCCAAGTACTAAATTAATCATTATATGTACTTTGCTCATAAAAATATAAAAATTAAATAAAGAAATAAAGTCTTGAACATTTATTGGTGAACTGATGATATGTTAAGACTGCACTGTAGAATTATCACGACACCTGTACCCCCACGTGAGCTGTTTTCATTCTCAGCCTCAGCTGTATTTCTGCCCCACCTCAATTCTGCTGCTTGTCCATAACTGCTACTGACATCATATTTCCATCGTTTTCTTGTCATCATTTCTTTTAAGAGAAAAGTAGCGGTGTTAAATATACAAGGGTAACGAAGTTATCAATAATGCCGGTGTTGCCCTACCTAATACATCTTAATATCTCACATTACTACTTTTAAAGGATATGAAACAATATGGTTTCTTGTAAATATGGTTTTCTTGGAAACTTAAACTAGGAGACATGACCTGGAAATATACCGCATGGTGTTTAGGAGTACATTTGCTGACTTCTTTTACAAGCATTAATATGCTATGTACATGGGATGTGCTATGTACAGATTTTTGATGCATGTGTAATAACAGCAGTAATTACAATAATTACCAAAGGATATTGCTCATCACACGAATCAATGCCTCTTTATGCATATGCAGCACGTTCTGTGTTCATAAGCAATGATTCTGAGAAACACAGCAGCAAGAACAATACGTGTTCTACCTATAACTGCACCATTTCATTTTCATATGCAACACCTGTGTTAATAAGCAATGATTCTGAGAAACGTAGCAGGAAGAACAATACATGTTCTACCTACAAGTGCACCATTTCATTTTCTGTAATAAAAAAGTGTAACAATTTGTTTTATGGCCTACTTATCTAAATATATTACAAAAATAAACATGCAAGAAGAATACAAATAATTGTCATATACGGGGCATTATTCACATGTCATACAAAGTCATTAATGTCTAAGCTGCTGAAGTCCTCCAAAGTGCCTGATTCTGCATAACCCTTGCGGTTTCACAGACAGCTGGTTCTGGACTACCTGTTTCCATAGCCCCGATCACGTGATCATCGTTTACACATTCCAGTAATGACCATTGATATGAAACGTATGTTAAGTAAGGGGAAAATAGTAGATTGACAACCTAAGTTTATTTCCTCCTTTTTTACTTCACACTTGTACTCTAAGAATGGGGAAAACAACATTACGGAAATATTTCCATATGTCACATCATGTCTGTAGGGTGACATAGACATCTGTTTAGCAGACGAATTTCCACAGGGTGGCACCACTGCCTCACCTGACCATCATCACTCCGCCCTCACCCGCCACTCAGCTGCTATGCAGAAAATGCAGTAAATTATGCACATATGAAATTTAAGCATATTATTTTTTCTTCCAAAAAAGTAAACCTTCATTCCTATTAACATTTTTTTTTTTTTTCTCTACCAGTGCATATGCGTTCGAAGATGAATTTATGTGATGCAAGTTAGAGTGGGTCCGTTAGGATGAAAAAAGCACCGGCAGTACCACAAATGCCATATTTGGTGTTCAGTACATGCTGTAGAAAACAGTAATACAGTAAACTAACCTTGAATGTGTTTGGAGTCACAGATGCTGCTATTGGGGTGTAGCAGATGTTGCTATTGGGTAGTAGCAGAACTTGCTACTGTGGGTTCACCATACATGCTAGATGATGACGTCATTTCAGAAGCTCGTTTGTCTTTCATCTTGGCAAACATCTTACGTATATCTGCTTGCTTTATTGCCTTCCGCCTCTCTGTCAAGGTGTTATTGTTCAAGATGTGTAAATGCATCACATCCTGTGCAGAGATGTATGACTGCTGCACTGCAGATTTGATTGCCTTCTCAAATGCTGCAATACCATTATGCTAAGACACCCACTCCTCCACTGTCTCTTCGTCACTTTCTTCTTCCCATGACGCCATGTAGGATTTCCCACGGTTCAGTACTGCATCAGTGATAGCACCTGTGTCTATCGTGTGTGTTACGGGTTTATCCTCATCAATTTCTAACCACTCTTGCAGTTTTTCTTCTTCCACATTAATTTTGCTGCAAGACTTGGCATGATCAGTCATTTCTTTGCAAGTGCCTGTGTTAGTCTTGGTCGTAGATTTGAATCCATCAAAATTATTTTCTCCATCTGAATCTGTTGTTTGAAACATAGCGAGGAGCCAGAGCTTACGCCAACATTTACGCAGAGTTGAGTCTTTAACCTGACTCCATACAACTGAGATGGTATAGATGGTATCTTTCAGACTGAACTGCTTTTGAAAGTCAGTAACAGAGCAGTCACTGTTCACCATCTTGCACATAAAGTCATGCCTGTAAATCATTTTCACTTTCTGAATAATGCCTTGATCCACAGGTTGTACAGGCTGGTTACATTGGGAGGGAGATAGACTGCAAAAATGTTGCCACTTCTTAGCTGATCAGCTAGTGGACGAGCAGGACTGTCCTCTGGCATCCCTAGCTATGTAAAGTGTTTTTTTCCACCAGGGACAAAAACATGATGAAACACTCTATCTGTCTGTCTATTGCCAGGCACCACAATCCCGTAAGGGTTGGCCATTTGACTTTGAGTTATTTGTTTTACGGGGAGGGGCACTAACCCTCCATCAACCCACTTGCTGACATGTAGGGAGCGTGTATGATCTGGTTATATGGCTATCACCTAGCATTGTAGATGGTTTCTTGGCTTACAGGAAACCATTTGGCTTGTCACTCAATGTCAAGCCACCTGAAAAGGAAAGAAAAGCAATAAATAGTGACAGGAAAGAAGGGAGAAATAGGAAGAGAGGAGGGCAGGCACAGAAAAAGAATGATAAAGGCTAAGGAAGAAATAGGCAGCACTACATCAAGTGAGTGGATGATGGTCACCACCACCTACTACCAATGATGAAACCACCAACAAAAAAGTTCTGCATCCATTCATGCATTGCTCTGAGCCTTGTATTCAACGTGTAGATTTGTGATGCCTTTAGAGCAGCGAGGGTTACCATATTTACACACAGTGAATAACCTCACCTTGTGAGTGCCTGCTGCATTAGCGCATAGCAGCATGATTACACAGTCCTTGTTTTTCTTAAACCCTTGCTCATTTTTTTCTTTTGAACACGCTAAAGTTGTTTGGGTTAAGCATCTCCACAGCAAGCCTGACTCATCCGCATTATAAGTTTGGTTTGCAGTTAATTTGTGTTCAGCCACAAGCCTGTTGAATTCTTCACAGAATTCTTCTGCTGATTTACTGTTTGCTGATTTGCTCTCTCCCGAGATGTCTAGTTTACGAATTCCATGCCTGTCTTTGAAATGGTTTAATCATCCAATACTGAAATCACACTTGACGTCTATATTCATTTTACTATGAAACTTTCTCTCGCTTTTTCTTGTATAAGAGGACCAGAAATAGGTGCTCCCTTAGATCTTTCTAAGCAAAACCACTCGTATACTACTAGGTCTAGATCCTTCATTTTTGGCCGATGAAGAGTATGCCTTTTTTCAGTGGACTTACTCGTCTCGCTTTTCATGTAAACTTGCTGGAGCTTGGATGCCTGGGCCTTGATGTCATAAATTGTTGAATTTCCTACGTATTCAGTCATCAGTGTTTTATAATGTTCTCCTTTTTCAAGTCTATTGCATATGTCCAGCTTCTGTTTCAAGGTAAGCACAACACCCTTACATTTAGTTTGCCCTTTAGGCATTTTGGAGTGTAGAAATTACTGTCTTTCAGAGCAACACAACAGCAAGAGAGCTGGTGGTAAAAACCGGATTGGTGATTTGTGGAGGGTGTGGAGGATGACTAACTTCAAGTAGAGGAAGGAGGGGGAGAGGAGGGCTTGTTAAGAGGATTTATTAGGGATTTACATTAGCCGGAAATGCCTTCACCTCGCTTTGTCCGACTTCACCCAGCCTCGTGTGACACATTAAAAAGGCGTTTTGGCGGTCCATTCAAATTGGCGCACAATTATGACCTACTGACATTTTTACCAGCCCTTGAATTTTCCCGTTTTTCTGAGTATTCCGTTTGTCAGGATACCAGATAGCTGCGATTGTACTGTATATATATATATATATATATAGTAGAACCTCTTTGGTCCGGACCCCATTAATCCGGATTTCTGTTACCGTATTTCGCGGCATATAAGACGCACTTTTTTGTCTCAAAGTTACCTTAAAATATCCCCATGCGTCCTGCACGTTAGACTAAGGCAGGTTAGTTAGGCTTCACTGAGAAGAAACTCTTATAAAGATGATCATCTCAATGCTTAGCAACCACAGGTGTTTTCTACAGTATGCAGACTTGATTTTATTTTTAAAAATAATATACACTAGTGTGTATATGCAGCAGATTTAAGAAACACGCGAGATAACTTTCGCGGGTTTGTTTACAGCTCAACTGGTTAACATCGTGAAGATATTTAGCGGTTTAGCAATTTAACAGTTTAGCATCCGCACTATTCCAGCAAGCTAACGTACATGATCACTGGTGAACCGTCTGCTAACCTTCTGAAAGGCAATCATGACCACTTTGCTTGCCATCCATTCACTAACTAGCAAAGCAATCATACTGGAGAGATGCTGGCTAGTGAAACTGCCAAGTCATCAAAACAGACTTTCGTCACGTATGGAAATTCAGTAACCCTAATTAGGTCAGTTACTTTTGTGACATTTTGTGAGTGTATATATGCAGCAGATATTAAAACACGGAAGTTCAAAAACACAAAGCATCCACGGTTTGTTTTCAGCTCAACTGGCCAATACCGTCAAGGGGTTTAGCGGTTTAGCAACTTAGCAGTTTAGTGTCTAGCGTACACCATACTCTAGCAAGCTAACGTGCTCACTGGTGAACTGTCTGCTAACCTTCTGAAAGGCAATCATGACCACTTTGCTTGCCATCCATTCACTAACTAGCAAAGCAATCATACTGGAGAGATGCTGGCTAGTGAAACTGCCAAGTCATCAAAACAGACTTTTGTCACATATGGAAATTCAGTAACCCTAATTAGGTCAGTTACTTTTGTGACATTTTGTGAGTGTATATATGCAGCAGATATTAAAACACGGAAGTTCAAAAACACAAAACATCCACGGTTTGTTTTCAGCTCAACTGGCCAATACCGTCAAGGGGTTTAGCGGTTTAGCAACTTAGCAGTTTAGTGTCTAGCGTACACCCTACTCTAGCAAGCTAACGAAGTTACAGCTTCACTTTTTCAGCCAAGTGAAGTACTTTAGCAATGTCTATGCAACTCAGGGCACACCCAATTACAGTATTTTGTTATGAAAATAGGATAAAATTCACTGAGTAGCATAACTGATGCAATATCTGAAATAGAAGTGCCTGACGGGCATTCGTATCAGCGTCCGCCATTTCTGTTGTATTCTTAGCAGACGAAGCGATCAGAATGATCGACAACGTTCACTCTCTGCATCTCTGCTGCCTAAGCAAAGCTCTCATGATCGGCAATGGGGATCATTTAGGCCGTAACGTCCAAATTTGTTAGGTTAGGTTAGGTTAGGTTGTAAAATCTTTTGCCATTTTGGACGTTACGGCCGAAACGACCAGAATCCTAAGGTGTGGGTGAGAGTTTGGTGTGGGTGTAGTTAAGGAAGTAGAAATGGGAAGAGTCAGGCTAGGGAACTAATAATCCGCTTATTATAATCCCTTCAGCCCAGCAATGTATTTTATAGGGTAGTTTATTCATGCTTGCCATATGATTTTATTCAGTTCAGGAAACATGTACTGAGGAGGTTAATGTGGGCTGTATCAAATGCCCCAAGTCTGAATATCGCCTGTGCTCAGTTAAAACGATTGCCAAGTTAAAATCGTATGGTGTGGTATAAGCAATTCAATGGATGGTACTGAAGACCATTTACTGTATGAAAGTGACAGTGAAGCAGTGATGATGACTGAGGTGATGACTTCCAGTGATGCTTCAGGACTCGGGGGAAGTAGTGATGAATTCTCAGGATTTGAAGACGAGTGAAATTTTCACCATGTCAGTAATATGAAGTGAATATAGGTTTTAGGTGATCATGACAAATGCAACCATGGAAAATTTAGGATCAATGGTGCTGTACACCTTTAGTCTTGCACTGACGATGTTTGGATGAATAAATTGTTTGAGATGTTTCATATCCTTAAGTGATGATATTTATATTGAACAACCAAATACATTTTGATGTTTTTGGCATATAATAAAGCCACTGGGTACTCCAAAACGGACTGATGTAAATGTTTCAGAGGTGAGCGAATGTTGCATGTGGTGTGTACATGTGTGTGTGTGTGTGTGTGTGTACCATAGCGACTGGGAGGCAGCAGTGTTAAGACCAAAAATGGATGTTTTCACAGTACTCAAATGTTTTGAGATGGATATCTGTTTTTAGCAAATTCTGGTAAGAGAAATATGCATTTTTAATTGTTGATGCTGCAAGGAAAACAGCTGACAGTAAGGGAGTGATACTGGGAGAAGAGGGTTGAGCCAGTTGTCTAGCGCTTGGGATGCAGCAGTGTTGCTAAGAGATAGTTTCACCATTCTCGACATGTTTTGAGATGAATGTCTGTTTTTAGTAAATTGTGATCAGTGAAGAACGTATTTTTAACTGTTGATGCTGCAAGGGAAACATCGCTGACAGTGAGGAAGTGATACTGAGAGGAAGGGGTAGAGACTGCTGTCTAGCGGCTGGGAGGCAGCAGTGTTACTAAGGTGTAACAATGGATGTTTTCACCATAGTATGTTTTGAAATGAATATTTATAGTAAATTATGATCAGTGAAGCATACATATTTAATTGTTGATGCTGCAAGGCAAACATAGCTGACAGTGAAGGAGTGATACTGAGAGAAGAGAGTAAAAACAGCTGTCTATCCTGTTCCCAAGCAGCCTTGCTATATTGAACTTTAGTTGTAAAACATTGTAATTTGTGTATTTACAAGTGCTACCTTTTTATATTATTTGTGGAGGTAATTACAGGTTAGTTAGAGTGCATGATTAATGATGGTAGTCGTCTGATATTGTGCTTGAGTCAAGGCAATGTGAGGAAATTCTGTAACAGGTGTGGAATATGACGGGGTTCTTTTAGGATAAATGAACTGATGTGAACATTCATTGTATTTTATGTTTTCGTCAGTGAATGAAAGAATAGAGTTTATTGACTTCATTTGTGGTTTTAAATTCATAAAATATTAAAAACAGTGTTTATATCAGTTTACTGATACATATTTATCAACAAAGTTGAGATGGCCTCGTGGTTTGAAGTCACGTTTTGTTAAGACGGGGTTTTGTTTTCTCTTTTCCTGTATCATTCTTTGTACATGAAAGAAGAAACTAAAGGATGATGAGCAGTACTGAATAGATTCTGAAAGGTGAGTGTTGTATCTAAGTGATAGTGGCACATATCAGTCACGTTTTGTCATGAAGGGGCATTGTTTTCTTTTCCTGTACCATTCTTTGTATATAAAAAAAGAAACCAAAGGCTGATGATCAGTAATGAATAGATTCTGAAAGGTGAGTGTGTATCTGTGTGGTAATGGCTCTTATCAAGAAACCTTACTGCAGTCTTGGTTGGGGCAAACTTTTTTTTCACAGAACTGCCCTGCCAGAATTAGGGTGCGTCTTTCACAATGCTGCGTCTTACATGCCGCGAAATACGGTAATCCAGACAAAATTTAAAAATAATAAGCTCCAAAAATATGTTGAAAGTAATTCTGAAGTCATTTTCAGTATCGGCGCGGAAAACGATCGTGATTCGTTTAGTCTCGGATCACGCTAGGTCGCAGCATGGGTGCCTGTTTAAACACACGCTAGCATTCGTTCCATCAACTAGTTTACCAACCATTTATATTTTTACGCTGTATTTCAAAAGTTAATCCTCCTTACCATGCCCCTTAATGCAAGTGTAGCTTCTGTAGTGAATAAAGGTGTTAAAAGGAGGAGTTTGCTTACAGAAAAATGGGTCAGAATATTCTGCAGTATTTAGTGATTGCTGTAGGTTATTTTTTATACTTAAATGTGCTTTACTTGTACATCAAACATTAGCTTCTTGTCCATATGGGTGTTATCAATATGACAAAGATGACAATGTATTTTTTGCCTACATAAGTTTTATTTTTATTCCAAATATTACAGTTAATTTGTTAATTTATTTTTTTGCCTACACGGGCCTTAGTCACTTACTACAATTTAAAATGTACGCTAGTTTCTTGTCATGGCCTTACCTGTAAATTATGCAATACAAAACTGTCATATATGATTAGTTTTGTCATTTTAGCATCCTTTCATCTTTTGCAGTTATGTAGGGTTGACATATGCCACATATGTTAATAATTAACAAACATACCATATGTAGATAGAGTTTGGTATGAACTGGAGATTACCCTGATGGTCCGGACAATCTGCTAATTCAGACAACCCTTCCCCCCATATAGTCCGAATGAGAGAGGTTTTACTGTGCATATATATATATATATATATATATATATATATATATATATATATATATATATACTGTATATATATATATATATATATATATATATATATATATATATATATATATATATATATATATATATATATATATATATATATATATATATATATATATATATATATATATATATATATATATATATATATATATATATATATATATATATATATATATATATATATATTTATATATATACTATATATATATATATATATATATATATATATATATATATATATATATATATATATATATATATATATATATATATATATATATATATATATATATATATATATATATATATATATATATATATATATATATATATATATATATATATATATATATATACTGTATATATATATATATATATATATATATATATATATATATATACTGTATATATATATATATATATATATATATATATATATATATATATATACTGTATATATATATATATATATATATATATATATATATATATATACAGTATATATATATATATCTATTGCCAGACGCCTCAATCCCGTTTGGGGTGGCCACAAACAAATCGCCTCCAAGTCGCCCTGTCCCCCGCCATTTCACTGCCCTGCTCCCAACTCACACCTCCCTCTCTCATATACCTCTCCACCCCATCCCTCCATCTCATCCTTGGCCTCCCCCTCCCTCTTCCCCCCTCCACCTCACTCACATACACTCTCTTCGTCAGTCTTTCACCCTCCATCCTCTCCACATGGCCAAACCACCTCAGTGTGTTCCTCATAACGCTTCCTATCACATCCACACCACAACGCTCCTTTATATCCTCATTCATCAGCCTGTCTCTCCACGTGACTCCACAGGCTTCTCTTAAATAACTCATTTCCACTGCTCTCACTCTTGACTTGTGTCCTTCCAACAATGTCCAAGCTTCACTTCCATACGTTAGAGTTGGTATCACAATACTGTCATGTAGTAACTTTTTCACTTCCATGCTCACTTCCCTGTTTCTTATCACTGCTTTCAAAGAACCAGCAACTTTTCTTCCCTGCTGTACCCTTTCAAGCACTTCACCCTCCAAACCTCCATCCTTACTCATCACACTACCCACGTACTTAAACGTACTCACATTTTCCAATTCCTCACCATCCAACCTCGCTGTACATTCACTAACTTCACCTCTCTCAAAGACCATCACTTTACTCTTCCCTACATTCACCTTTAGATTCCGTTTCTTACACACTCTCTCAAACTCATCCACCAAGCCTTGCAGCTCCCCTTTGTCTTCACTCAACAACACAGTATCATCTGCAAACAACAGTACAGGGAGTTTCCAAACATTATCCTCTCTCACCAGGGCCACTCCAACATCCACTACCCTACCTTGTACCTCTTTTATTACCCCATCCATGTACAGATTGAACAACCATGGAAACATGACACATCCCTGTTTCAAACCAACTTTCAAAGAGAAAAATTCACTTAGTTCACCATCCACACGCACTGCAGCCTTCGCACCATCGTACATACTCTTCACAGCATTCAACAACTTCCCATCTACTCCATATATTCTTAACACTTTCCACAATCCTTGTCTATCCACCCTGTCATATGCTTTCTCGAAATCCATGAAAGCCGCATACAACTTCTTTCCCTTCTCTAGAAACTTTTCCACTAAAGATCTAAGAATGAATATCTGATCTACACCACCTCTTCCCTTCCTAAAGCCTCCCTGTTCTTCTCCAACTAATTTCTCTGTTCTTTCTCTAACTCTGTCTATAAGTATCCTACCATACACTTTTCCTATTATACTAAGAAGACAAATGCCCCTATGATTACCACACACTTCTTTTTCCCCTTTTCCTTTGTACAAGGGAATAATTATACCTGACTTCCAATCCTCCGGGACTCTACCTTCCTCCCAGGCCAATCTGCACATCTTCCACATCCATTCTACTACTATCTCTCCCCCATGCTTCAGCATTTCACCACACATTCCATCAATTCCTGGGGCTTTCCCTGATTTAACTTTCTTCATTGCTTCCACAACTTCTATCCTACTGATTTCTTCCTGCCTTCTCAACTCTCTCCTCCCAGCCATTCCCGAGCCACTTATACTCGCATTACTTCCATCCTTTACGTTCAACAATTCCTTAAAGTGTTCTCTCCATCTGCTCACTTTTTCTCCCTTCTCCACTAGTAATCTACCATTTTTATCTTTCACTCCCCTGCTAACTTCACTTCCACCCTGTCTTACTCTTTTCACTTCTCTCCAGAACATTTTCTTACAGTCCCTCCACTTTACACTTAAATTCCTTCCAAATTCCTCATCCACTCTCTTCTTACTCTCTCTTACTAATCTTTTCACCTCTCTCTTTCTTTCCACATATAACTCTCTCTTCCGACTCTCAACTTCTTCCACGCCCCTATTTCTCATCCATTCATTGTATGCTTTCTTCTTTTGTGCCACAGCCTGTTTCACCTCTTCAGTCCACCACGCTGTTCCTTGCACCCCCCTCCGTCTTCTCTTCCTTCCACACACCACATCACATGCTGCACATATTTCTTCTGTAAATATCTTACACACACCTTCCACGTCTCCCATCTACTCCAATCCATATTTGCTTAATCGTTCCTCCACTTCTCTCTTATACTCTGCCTTTTTCTCATCCTCTTGTAACCTTCCCACTCTCCTTGCAACTACTCCTTCCTCTCGTCTTTCCCTTCTTCTGTATATATATATGTACTCTCAGACCTCGAGTAACGTGGGCAATAGGGACTGGACAAGGACCGTCGCATTCAAATCCGCGTCACTCAGACAATATGTTTATATGTATAATGGTACAGTGTGTTCTGGCAACTTTCCATAACTCTCACTTTTAACCCTTCTTACAACCTAACCCCATGTAAATTACCCTGACTTGCCCCCATCATCAGGTAAAACAATGAAAGAGATAACTTTTGTAATTGAAAACATCAGCATTAACAAAAACAGAAGTTGGGCTGGGTACCCTTTTGTTGATACGTAGCTCCACAGTATTTTCCTTTCACCCCCCACCCCAATATGTTGTCAAAGTTTCGCCATCTCTTGTATCATGTGGCCTTCAGGAGAGACCTTAGGCCGTTGGTTAGATGAAAATTTATGGGTCTGACAGTTTTAGGAAACGAAATAGAACGAAAGTTTGTCTATCTATCTATTCTATCTATAGCCCGACGCCCTAATCCCGCAAAGGGTGGCCGCAGACAAAACGCCTCCAAGTCACTCTGTCACCCACCATTTGACTCCCCTCCCCCCAACTCACCCCCCCCCCTCCCTCATATACCTCTCAACTCCATCCCTCCACCTCATCCTCGGTCTACCCCTCCCTCTCCCTCCCTCCACCTCACCTACATACACCCTCTTAGTCAGTCTTTCATTCTCCATTCTCTCCACATGTCCAAACCACCTCAGTGTATTTCTCCTAATCTTTTCAACCACATCCACATCTACTCCACAACGTTCCTTCACTTCTTCATTCGTCAACCTGTCCCTCCACGTCACTCCACATGCTCCTCTCAAGTAACTCATTTCCACTGCTCTCACTCTTGACTTGTTCCCCTCTTGCAAGGTCCACGCCTCGCTTCCATACGTCAGGGTAGGGATCACAATACCATCATGCAGTGACTTCATAACTTCCATATTCACCTCCCTATTTCTCATCACTGCTTTCAGTGTACCAACAACCTTTCTTCCCTGCTGTACCCTTTCACGTACTTCATCCCCCAAAGTTCCATCCTTACTCATCACACTACCCAAGTACTTAAATGCACTCACATTCTCCATATCCTCACCATCCAACCTCACTGCACACTCTGTGACTTCATTCCTCTCAAACACCATAACTTTACTTTTGTTTACGTTAACTTTCAGCTTCCTCCTCCTACACACTGTCCCAAATTCATTCACCAAACCTTGCAACTCCCATTCATCTTCACTCAACAATACTGTATCATCAGCAAACAGCAACACCGGAAGCTTCCAAATCTCACCCTCATTCATTAGGGCCACCACCACATCCACTGCCCTACCTTGTACCTCCTTTACAACCCCATCCATATATATATTAAACAGCCATGGAGACATTACACACCCCTGTTTCAGTCCCACATTGAGATCAAAGAACTCACTCAGCTCACCATCCACTCGCACCGTAGCCCTAGCTCCCTCGTACATACTCTTCACAGCACTCAATAATTTCCCCTCCACTCCATATATTCTTAATACCTTCCACATACCTTGCCTATCTATTCTGTCATAAGCTTTCTCCAAGTCCATGAAGGCAGCATACACTTTCCTTCCCTTCTCTAGATACTTCTCCACTAAACATCTTAGAACAAATATCTGATCTACACACCTTTTTCCCTTCCTAAATCCCCCTTGTTCTTCTCCAACTAGGTCCTCTGTCATATGCCTAACCCTATGAATGAGTATTCTACCATATATTTTACCAGTCACACTATGAAGGCAAATACCCCTATGGTTACCACATACTTCTCTCTCCCCTTTTCCTTTGTACAGAGGAACAATTATACCTGATTTCCAGTCCTCTGGAACCCTTCCCTCTTCCCAAGCCAATCTACACAACTTCCATATCCACTCCACAACAATCTCACCCCCATACCTAAGCATTTCACCACACACTTCATGAATTCCTGGGGCCTTTCCCAGCTTAATCTTCTTCATCGCTTCCACTACTTCCGACCTACTGATCTCTTCCTCCCTCCTCTCATCTCTTCTTCTCCCAGCCATTCCCCAACCACTTATACTCACACTGCTCTCACTCTCTACATTCAACAAATCCTCAAAGTGCTCCTTCCATCTCCTCAGTTTCTCTCTCTTCTCCACCAACAATCTATTATTCCTATCTTTCACTCCCCTACTATTTCCCCTTTCACACTGCCTTACTTTCTTTACTTCCTTCCAAAACAATTTCTTACTCTCCTTCCATTTCACACTCAGATTCCTCCCAAAGTCTTCATCCACTTTCTTCTTACTCTCCTTCACCAGTCTCTTAACCTCCCTTCTCCTGCTCACATATACCTCTCTCTTCTCTCTCTCATCTTCTCCCCTACCTCTACTCGCCAACCATTCACCATATGCCTTCTTCTTTTGTTCCACAGCTCGTTTCACCTCATCATTCCACCATGCTGTCCCTTGCCCACCCTTGCATCTCCTCCTCACTCCACAAACCGCCTCACACGCTGCGCTTATCTCTTCCGTGAATATCTTACATACTTCTTCCACCCCTTCCATCTGCTCTAGCTCATACCTTCCCAATCTTTCTTCCACTATGCTCTTATACTCTGTCCTTTTCTCACTATCTTGCAATGTCTCCACTCTTCTCACAAGAGCTGCTTCCTCCTGTCTTCCCCTTCGCCTCCTCAACCACTTTCTTTTTTGTGCTATCCAAAAAAACTATGTTCATCCATGTGTTCTCGTGAGTTAGTGTTCTGTTTTACATTCTTCGTTTGATATCACGCTTCCTTACACTTTTCGGACCTACTAAGCATATGGCTAAACTGCTCAGTCAGTCCAAAATATGTTGGGAAAAGCGATACTGAACGAAGATTGTTAAACGGAATGCTAACTCACGAGAACACATGGATGAAAGGGTACTTTCTTTTCCTGGTTTGCAAACTATTTTGTTCCATTTTGTCCCCTAAAACTGCCAGACCCATACCATATGGCCTAACATCTCTCCTGAAGGCCACGTGATACAAGAAGGCGAAACTCTGACAACATTATTGATGGGGGGTGGGGGAGGAGTGCCTGGAAGCTATGTATCAACACAAGGGTACCCAGCCTGACTTTTTTTTAATGCTATTTCTAATACCACTGATGCTCTTTATTACAATAATTATATCTCTTTCACTGTTTTACCAGATGGTGCGTATAAGTGGGGGTAATTTACTTGGGGTAAGGTGGTAAGAAGGAGTAAAAATGAGAATTTCTCTGACGCTCCACATAACGTCCTATAGGCCTAAGCTTCTCAGTCAGCTTCAGGACAAATTAAACTTTCACCGCTACAAGGTTCGCATCACTTCCTATGCATGATCTTTATCTTCTGGTCCTTCCAAATCGTTATGATGGTGCTTTCATTCACGCCATACTTTTTGGTCATTTCGGTAAACGTACATTTTACTTAAAACAGTAGAAGGACCTTCCCAATTCAGTACATATTCCTCCAGTTTGTTTTCGATGTTTTTCTGACTATTTTCAGGGTGATAAATTACCATTTCCTGCTGAAAAACTTCCCACTTTTTATCATCACATTCCCTAAACCGTACCTATGATTGTCTTGATGTACTAAAAAGTGGTTTTCGTCTCCCAACTTCCCAACTGGATGCTAGGTTAGATTAGGTTAAATCAGTGATTTTCAACCAGTGTGCCGTGGGAATTGGGGAAGGAAGATTGATTCTCCCTCAAAGAACATGCACATGGCAAATGTGACATCTATGAGTATGACTATCATTTGTCACGGCTTAATGACAATGAATTTAATTAATTGTGAATTTATATTATACCCTATTTCTGGGGGGCATATCACACTGCATGTACAAGCTGGTAACTGTTATTCCGCCGGGCCTCCGAGCTAACGGATTTTCTCAGCCATACGGGCCTTCACCACAGCGGCACTTGGACGCGCTGTCCGGCGCCCCTCTTCCTTGTACGTCTTAAAAGTAAAGATCAGGAGATGTAATTATGAAACGAACGTTAGAAGATGAGGGCAGTGAAGCTAGTGTGGCCGGAACTAGTTCTGGAAGCAAGACAATTAGGACAGACAGTATTACTTCCAAATCAGTTGTGCGACTGTATAAAGAAGACTACTTATGCCTGCCACAGGGAAAGGAAGGCTGCAATTCGCAGGTGTCAGGTATGTGCACATACCACACGTCCGCACACCTGAGCACAAACGCACCTCTTGGCAGTGCGCTGAGTGCCAGGTTCCTCTGTGTTACCTGCTTCTTCGATTACCACATCCAGAAGCAGTTCTAACAGTGCGTGAAAGCAGAATAATTTGGAAATAATGTGTAAATAATGTGTAAATAGCAGGTGAAAGCAATGGATGTTCAGTACATATGATTGAACAGTGTATTATAGTTTTATCTACTGAAAGTGACAGTGAATAACATAGTGTAAGTAAAATAGAAGGGTAAATATTGAAAATAGAATAGAAATGTAAATAGTAATAGAAAGAATTATAATATAAGAATATGAGTGTCAATAATTTATGCTATAACAGTGAGTGTGAATCCAGGGTTTCTACGTATTTTACTGAATGAAAATTGAATGACTTCAGTGACACAAACTAATACGACTGAAGGAAACTTATGGAGAAAGACTCCAGATATATATAAGTGTGATATAGTAATAGAAATATAAAGTGTGAGGTTTTATGAATAATAAATGACAGAGTACCAAGAGCAAACTACGCAAGTGCGACGATCAGACGCGCTCGTAATTTCCAATGCTTTCACAGTGTTTCTTTTTTGGAGTATGGATCCTAAACTACTTGAAAATCATAGAATAGTGTTTATAGTGTTTATATCTGGCTGTGGTAATCATATTACGGGTTGTCGGGAAGTGTAAAAGTGGAGACTTGTTACCCTACTTCAGAGGTCTGCACAAGTCCTACGGTAACAGACGAAGGCTCAACAAACATTCCAGGAGAAAGCTGAAGGTATGTGCCATAAGCATATGTAATTTTAATATTCTAGGACTAATAACTGATTTTTGGCAAATATTTTTTGCGAGTCTGTCGGAGCCCGAATAACCCCGCTGGGACACGCAAAACACTGGTAAACAAGCCCGCAGTGTAGGGGTTAAGCCGATTGGGTGCAAGCATAGTATGCGACACTGGTTCAACCACAGCACCCCTTATATCTGCCAAAGTAGCAAGTGGCTCGGTGAACAATTCCCAAAGTTTTTACAACTCTGGCGGGAGGCGAACCTTCGTCCACCAGCATGCGAACGCACACTCTACCACTGTACCACACAGCGGCTCCATCTATATATATGTATATATATATATATATATATATATATATATATATATATATACTGTATATGTATATACGTATATACAGTATGTATATATATATGTATATATATTTTTATAAGTATATACAGTATATATATATATATATATATATATATATATATATATATATATATATATGTATCTATCTATCTATGTATCTATATATAAACATATACATGTATCTATCTATCTATATATATATATACATGTATATATATGTATATATATGTATATATATATATATATATATATATATATATATATATATATATATATGTATACTGTATATATGTATATATATGTATATATACATATATATATATATGCATATATATGTATATATATATATGTATATATATATATATATATATATATATATATATATATATATATATATGTATATGTATATTCTGTACATATATATATATATATATATATATATATATATATATATATATATTGTTATGAAGGGAGATTTGCCAGTTAGTAGTCTCGTACCTTCGCGATGTTTCTGGTACCGTTAGTTCCTGTACGAGTCAGAGTTGCCAGTTAGCCTGTTTGTGAGCATAGTTATTTCGTAAGTTATGCATTAATTTAATGTGCTTTTTTGTCAATGTTTTACTTAAATGAAGAAGTTTGAGAGTAATGAAAGCTTATATAAGATGGTGTAGAGACTATTACAAGTTTAGTCGGGTTTCAGTTCAGTGTGAGTGAAGTGCAGTCGGTTTGTGCAGTTTGTGGAGAGTTGCTTTGCAAGCATTAAATGTAATTACTGTCTGTGAAGATTGTATAATTTTGGTACTTGTGAAAACAGTGGCAAACAGTGACGGGTTATTGAAGTTTGTTTATCATTGGAAGTTGAGAAACAGTGAAGTGTTGAGCATTAAGTGTAATAACAGTTAGTTAAGTGTGTATTGCTCCAGTGCTTGTGAGAACAGTGAAGTTGGAAAGAATTAAGTGGAATTACTTGGAAAATAAAGAGTGTGAACTTTAAGGAGCCAGTGTTTATTTTCGCAAGCTGATCTTGTGTACTGCACACCTAAAGGCTGTCCATAAGAAGAACAAATCACTGCAACGTCATTCCTGTACTGTACTACTGCTGTTGGAGCCTGTGGCAGTGTGGGGACTGGGACGTAACACTGGTGTCTGGGAGAGTGGGATTATTAAGGGCTGCATTGAGTTTAACCTTCTTGATACGGAAGCAGAAAGTGTGAAGATGAGGTCTCGAGCTGGACAGGAGGAGGAAATTTCCTGGCGGCAATCGTGAAACTAATACAGGCACAAGATAAAGAGCTCAGAAACTAAATCAAAGAACAGCTACAAGCACAGAACGAAGGACAGAAAAGCTTGAAGAACAGTTACATGCACAGAAGAAAGAAATCAAAGAACAGTTACAGGTACAGAAGAAAGAAATCAAAGAACGATTGCATGCACAGAATGAAGAACAGAAAGAACGACATGAACAGCTTCGGGAGGCATGACAGGGCAATGGGGAGAGGTGCAGCTGAGAATGCAAGGACAGCTAGATATTTTCATGGGGGAAATGAAAGAAGAACAGGAACAATTGAGGGAGGAGGTATAAGGTGAGATACGGCAGCAGAAGTATGAGGTAAGAAATAATGATAGACTGTAAATATCATGTAGACGAACAGTTGAAGACAGTTAGTAAGGAAATAGTGACGGAGTGCAAACAACATGTGGACAAGCTGAAGATTAGCGAGGGAATAGTGGCGGGAGTGCAGACAGCATGTAGACGACCAGTTGAAGTTAATTAGTGAGGAAGCAGGGATGGAGTGCAGACGGCATGTAGATAACCAGTTGAAGCATGTAGCTGACCATGTGAAGATAATCAGGGAGAAAATTGAGGCTGTAGAGAAATATTGCACGGCTGAGCCTCAGGTCAGTGTACAGGGACCATATGATAGAAATGGACAGCGTATGGTAAATCTTGATGGGATTCCAAGCATCTAAAGGTAGCATTACAGCGCTGAATAATCAGAATGTAGGAGATTTAAGTCCTGGCCTTAATTATGATGCCCCAGTTTTTAGGTCCCAAACCAGTGAAGTGTATGGCTCTAATGGGGTTCAATTAAAACGAAACCTCAAGAAATTAATGGTAGAGTATCTGGGAAGTTTCTCTACCGGCACAGTTTGAGTTACTTGCGGATCAGAATGGTTGGGATGATAGGCAGAGGGCAGTGGAGCTTGCTACTAGCCTTAAGGGTGCCGCAACGGAAATTCTGGGTCAGATGTCAGTGATGGAGAGGAATAGCTCTTTCATATGGGTGGGGTTTATAAGTTTAAAGTGATGCCATTTGGCCTATGCAATGCCCCCCCAGCTACTTTTGAACGCCTCATGGACCACGTACTTGAAGGCCTGCACTGGCAGACGGCTTCTTGATCTATCTGGATGATGTAATTGGAACTGGAGAGGTTGTCGGAGGTGTTGAACAGGATCCATGCAGCGCACCTCGTTAAACTCCCAAGAAATGCTGCTTGTTTCAGACACATTGTAGGTGAAAGCAGCATCTGTGCAATTTCGACCCAGAGAAGGTGGCAGCTGTGGAAACTGGCCAGTTCCGACTTGTGTGTGAGAGAGTTACGCGGAGTTTCCCACAGTAACTACCATTGGCGTTTTGTCAAAGACTTTGTAATGGTAGCTGCACCTCTTCACAAGCTGTTGGGAAAGGCAGAAGTTTGCATGGACAGCAGAGACTCAGAAAGCCTTCAACGAACTCAAGCATGCATTGGCAAGCTCTCCAGTATTGCCGTACCAGACCAGAATCAGCCATTTATATTGGACTGTGACGCAAGTGACCATGGTGTTGGTGAGTTCTGTCACAGAAGAAGGATGACAAGGAGTATGTGGTTACGTATTACAGTGAGAGCTCAGCCCATCAGAGCAGAACTACTGTGTGACACGTACGGAGCCTCTTGGCAGTGATGAAGAGCCTTGATTTCTTCCATCCCCATCTGTATGGGTCAAACTTCATCATCAGGACGGACCATGCGGCACTCAAGTGGCTGAAATGCTGAAGAATTCGAAGGACAACTAGCACACTGGCTCGAGAAGCTAGACCAGCACAATTATGAGGTGCGACACCGTCCTGGGCGGGTGCATGGCAATGCTGCCAGCCTGAGTCGTCGGCCTTGTGATCCAGAGTGCCGGCAGTGTAGTAAAAGGGAAGATCACAGTAAGAAATGCAGCCGTACTGCAATGACAGGGCCAGCATCAGATGAAGACCTGAAGAGGATGCTGATGAGGATGGCAGATTTACAACCAGTGCTAAAGTGGCTGCAGCAGAGTACAGTGCAACCATCTTAAAGAAGTTTCAAGTTAAGCCCTGCAACGAAGAGCTACTGGAGTCAGTGGGGACCTTCTCTGCTTGAACAACAAACTACTGAGCGTCAGTGGGAGACAGCCGACATGGCCTCAACAAGTATTGGCAACTGGTGGTTCAAGAAGATGAGGTCCGGAGATCTTGGATGAGTCCCATAGCCAAATCACTAGTGGGCACCAGGGAGTCAAGAAAAACTTTAAGCCGGCTGAGACAGAGGTTCTACTGATTGGCATGCATCAGTATGTTGAAGTGATGTCGGGCCTGTGATGTGTGCTGTGCCAAGAAGGGACCCAAGAAACATGGTTGTGCTCCTCTCCAGGTGTACCAAGTGGGTGCACCGATGGAAAGAGTCATGGTGGACATTGCTGGACCTTTGCCACTCACTGAGAGAGGAAACCTGTATATATGTGTCGCCATTGACTACTTTACAAAGTGGCCAGAATCCTATGCTATCCCCAATCAAGAGGCTGCAATTGTTACTCAAGTGTTGGTTGATCAGTGTTTCTGTCGTTTTGGGATGCCACAAGAGCTACATTCAGACCAGGGTAGAAACTTCGAGTCTGCTGTGTTCTGTGAGTGCTGCAAGTTATTGGGATCAAGAAGACCAGGATGACCCACTAAGACCACAGTCAGATGGAATGGTGGAGAAATTCAACTAGACCCTAGGACAAGAACTGGCCAAGTACTGCATAGATGGACAACAGAATGGGACCAGAAGTTACCTGGGCATTGTTAATGGCATATCGGTCTGCATCCCATGAGTCTATTGGCTACACTCCTGCAAAACTGATGTTGGGCCACGCAGTTACGCTGCATTCGTTGACTTGTTAATGGGAAGACCACCTGGTGAAGAGCTGCCTACGGACACCTTCAGCTATGTAAAGCACCTTCAGGAAAGTCTGGCTGAGGTACACCATCATGCAAGAAGCCATCAAGTTTTCAGGAGAAGTGATGAAATGCAATTATGATGCCAAGGCAAGTGAAGTGAGCTTCAAGGGATGGTGACCACCCTGGTTATACAATCCCTTACGTAAGAAGGGACAGTCACCGGGCTGCAGAGCCATGGGATGGGCCTTACACTGTGTTGGATCGCCTATCAGACGTAACGTATCAGATTCGGGAGGTAGGAAGTCTCTGCCCAAAGGTGGTATACGTGAACCGTCTGTGGCAGTACCATGGGCCAGGACAATTCAGCTGGGACGCTCTTTTGAGGAATTGCGCTCACCCACAGCTGAGGATGTTGAGGAGACCAAGGAGCTGAAGTTCAAGAGGATGGTGACAGTTCCCCAAGAGAAGAAGTGAAACCAAATAGAGGACCAAGACCTTCCAGAAGAAGTGGACTGTGTGGAGGAGCAAGGACATATTCAGAAGCGGCATAGAAGACCTGATAAGTTGAAGGGATTATTTTGTGTATAGTTAGAGGTTTCAGTAGGGATTAAGGTTTATGTTAGTGTATATTGTTTAGTTTTGTCGGGACGACAAAAACTAGGGAGGGGGTAATGTTATGAAGGGAGATTTGCTAGTTAGCTAGTCTCGTACCTTCTCGAGACGTTTCTGGTACCGTAAGTTCCTGTACGAGTCAGAGTTGCCAGTTAGCCGGCTGTTTGTAAGCGTAGTTATTTCGTAAGTTATGCATTAATATAATGTGCTTTTTCTCAATGTTTTATTTAAATGATTGCTTGTTAAATCATGCAGTTTAAGTTCGTATGGTATATGATTTAGAGTGTTCTGTAATGTGAGACAACTCTTAACATGTTTTGATATCCGAGTTGGTAACTTGTTCGTAAAATGTAGAAGTTTCGAGAGTAAAGGAAGCCTATATATGATGATGTAGAGACTATTACAAGTTTAGTCGGGTTTCAGTTCAGTGTGAGTGAAGTGCAGTCGGTTTTGGTGAAGTTTGTGGAGAGTTGCTTTGCAAGCATTAAGTGTAATTACTGTCTGTGAAGATTGTATAATTTTGGTACTTGTGAAACAGTGTGGCAAACAGTGACGGGTTATTGAAGTTTGTTTATCATTGGAAGTTTAGAAAACAGGAAGTGTTGAGCATTAAGTGTATTAACAAAAGTGTGTATAGCCCCAGTGCTTGTGAGAACAGGGTGAAGTTGAAAGAATTAAGTGGAATTACCTGGAAAATAAAGACAGAACTTTCAAGGAGCCAATGTTTATTTTTGCCTCAAAGGATCTTGTGTACTGCACAACCTAAAGGTTGACCATAAGAAGAACAACTCGCTGGGCAACGTCCGTCCTGTAATGTACTACTGCTATTGGAGCCTGTGGCAGTGTGGAGACTGGGACGTAACAATATACTGCGTGTATATATATATATATATATATATATATATATATATATACAGTAATCCCTCTAATATCCGGACGCCCAATAACCGAACATCCCCACTAACCGAACCTTATCGTCCTGGGATCAAACATTCCCAAAATGGTCCGAAAATCCAAAAAATTGGAAAAAAAATCGATTTTTTGCCGTCCGTAATTTGAACTTGCCGCGCGCCGCGTGAGAGCATTGTTTTGGTTCGTCATTCCTCCGACGTCCGATAGAGCGCCGCTGCATCCTCCCCACTTCCCGCCTGTCTCTCACCGCGACAATACCTACGCTCTACGCAATGGCTGCCCACGTGCTCGCTTTTGTGGTGGTGCCGTACTTGCTGCAAGGCCTCCTGCTGCTCTCTGCCCTACTCTTAGTGTGTGTGATGATGGCCCCGCCTCCTGAGAAAAGGAAGAGAGTGGTGTTGACTCTGGAGAAGAAACGGGAGATATTGGAGAAGGTTGATGCGGGTTGGTCTTCCTCTCGCATTCTCCGCGAGTTCAACCTGGCCCGGTCGACTTTGTTCGATATCAAGCGTTCCCGAGACAAGCTCATGCAGTACACGGCTGACTTCTCGTCGAGAAGCAAACTCAACGTGGAGAGGAAGGTTATGTTTACCCCAAGTATGCAGAGATCGACCGCTCCACGTTGATTTGGTATCGACAGCAACGTGCAGCTGGTGTGATGGTACGTGGAACGGAGCTGAAGGCTGCTGCTGAGAAGTTTGCAAGGCTTCACGACGCCCTAGACTTCAAGGCATCCGAGGGTTGGCTCTTCGCGTTCAAGTTGCGACATGGCCTTACTAACCGTAAAGCACATGGCGAAGCATTGGACGCTAACGAGGATGGAGTGGACGAGTTTCGGCACAAGGTGAAAGGCTTGATCGACAGGGAGGGCCTCACTCTCGGTCAAGTCTATAACGCTGACGAAACTGGCCTATTCTATCGCTCGGTGCCAACGAACACTCTCGCCGATGAGACGGAGAAGCGTGTACCTGGCCGCAAGCTTTCTAAGGAACGGATATCTGCTTTGTGTTGTGCCAATGCTAACGGCATGCACCGGCTTAAGCCCGTTATTGTTGGCCGTGCAAAGCAGCCTCGGTGCCTTCGTGGGGTGATGGATGTCCTTCCTGTCGTATGGTACCATTCTTTGAAAGCATGGTTCACAGCTGTGATTTTCAAAGACTGGTTTCACCATCACTTCGTCAAGGAGGTCATACATTACCAGACGAAGACACTGGGAATTCCTCGCGACCAGGTAAAGGCTCTCCTTCTCCTCGACAATGCACCTGCCCACCCGTGCGACAAGGACTTGGTTGCTGAGAATGGCCGTATTAGGTGCATGTTTCTGCCACCTAATACGACTGCTCTCATTCAACCAATGGACCAAGGAGTGATCGTGGCAACAAAGCGCCTGTACCGTCGGAAGTTCCTGGACGAGGTGATGGTGGTTCTCGAGGACGAGGACGAGCGCAGGGAAGGACGTGACACTCGAGGCAAGCGGACTTTGGAAAACCTTCGCCGCTACAACATCAAGTCTGCGCTGTACAACTGGGCTAGTGCATGGAAGGAAGTCCCTGTGAAAACTCTTGAAAATGGTTGGTCTCGTCTGCTTCTCGGAACAGATGTGGAGTACGATTTCCTAGGGTTTGACGTGGATGACTTCCATGCACGGCTACGTACGCACGGCGACGATGTTGATGTGGACGATGTTCGTGAGTGGTTGGACGACGACGAGGGCGATCCTGGGTATCAGACGTTGTCTGATATCGAGATCGCGTCTTCGGTTGCTGGTGTCAGTCCCGAACTTGAAGATTCCCGACGAAGGCGATGATGATGCAGACTCCGCCCAGCAGGACACTACTCCAGCCATCCCCAAGCTGAGCGCACTCCGGGAACATCTAGAGTTCGTCCTAGACTACCTGGAACACCCGGACTGCGACAGGGAGATGGGGCCCTTGGGACTCGTGGAGGAAGTGCGTGCTTTCCGGCAGCGCATCATCAATCGCCAGAATCGTCGGTCCTTGCGTCAGTCAACGATTGACAGTTTTTTCAGGCCCGTGACCCCCGCTGTGCCAAGCCCTGGTTCCACTCCGTTGCCTCCCCAAGACAGGCCCTCATGCTCCGAGCCACAGCCCAGCACATCAGCTACAGTGGAGTCACCGCTCGACGTGAGTTTGCGGCTGTCTTCAGAGTCTTCTGTAGTCGGTACGCCATCACCACTACCCACCGATGCACCCCTTGGACGCCTGCCAGTGATACTCTCGGGCTCTGACAGTGAATAAACAGCAAGAACTTCTCCACTAGACCACACGGGAATTTTGAGTGTTGTGCAGTGAAAAAAACGGTGTGTTGTGTTAAGGTTTTCAAGTTGGGAGAAAAGACTAAGTAGAAAAGAAATTTAACGTAACTAACCTTCTTTGTTTTGGCTTTGGAAACTTAAAAAAACTTGGGAAAAGTTAATGTGCAACACTTAAATTTAATGGAACATTATTTGGACTAAAGTGAACACTGTGAAAAGAACGGACTTCTGTGTGTTAGTGACTAAGTTCAGTGCAAGACTTCAGGAAGAGTGTAGTGCAAGTGCTTCAGGAAATCGTTCTTACTGTCAGAGTCCGAGAGGAGGCGGTTATTCATCGAGGTGGCCAGGGACTTGCTGTAAGTAGCCAAAATGTTTCATGTTGTACTATTTTCCATACTATATTTACCAGAATGTTTCATATTGTATTTTTTCCCATACTATACTTACCAGAAAGTGTCATACTGTACTTCTTTCCATACTAAACTTACCTCATGCATGTGCAGTAGGAATGTGTTTTTCAGAGTTCGGTTAGGTTCGGTTAGGTTAGGTTCGGTTAGAGTCCATAAGTACCAGAATGTTTATTAATGTATGAACATACTTCTAAACCCACATTTTATGTGTCTATTGCATTTATTTCAGTCATTTATGTGCCTTATTGGTGTGATTTGGGTGTTAAATAGGTGCTATGCATGTCCGGAGGGAGTTGTATAGGTGTTTCTCTGTGTTAGGGTCCGTAAGTACAAGTCCATAAGCTGGGGCCCAATATCCGGACAAAACCAATATCCGAACCTACCGATGGCTCTATTGATCCGGATATTGGAGTGATTACTGTATATATATACTTATATAGTATTATATATAAACCAGTGCTGTTCATCCCATGTCAAGTTTGGTAGGATTAGTGTCCCTGTAAGACAATTAACTCTAAGCCCTTGGACAATACATGTTGGCAAGTAATGAATGATTTAATATTGTATAAATATATAAAATTATTTTTATATTTTATGATATATATATATATATATATACTGTTATTTATATTAAATATATATATGAGTTGGAGTTGTATAGGTGTGAATACACCAGCTGGTGCATTAATAGTCCAGGGTAGGGAGTTCCACTCATATTGTAAAAGTTTACATTGCCTTTGAGCAAGACTGTGTGCGTCGTAGAGAGGGATTTTGTAATACACAGATCCCTGCTGTGAAAAGGCAATTTATTAGTGTGAACAACTAACTCAAACAATAAGCCTACAAGGACTGACCACGTTGACAAAAGGACCGGACGACATTGCAATTATGGAATCTAAACAAATGATAGGTGAAAAGATTATATTAGGATGCGAAAGTGGATGTATGTAATAACTGAAACAAAATAAGGAGAAAGTGTGAAAAATATATGATTATATGTCAGGAGTATAGAATGAGCAAAAAAATATGTATAGTTGTGATAAGATAGAGGAGCATAAGACAGTATGGATCAGTTGGATCAAGGATTTGTTAAATGAAATTGGAATACAAATGTCTTGTGTGTGTATGCGCCAAGATCGTGCTAGAAGAGTGAGAAGAGTTCTGGACAAATGTAGAATATGTAAAGTTTAAGGAATGATAGAGTGTTTTGATTGGTGATATGAATGGTAAATTAATGTGAAGGTAGATAATAGTTTAGTTTCTGCTGAAAGATGAGAATGAAGTGCGTTAGTGGACATTTGTGCTATGGTGATAGCCAATACCCTCTTCAGGCATAAAATGATCACAACAGGTATACATGGCTTAGAATTATGAATTGAGTGAAAGGAAGGCAATGATTGATTATGTGTTTATGAAAGGATGCAAGATGTATATTGGATGCTAGAGTTTATAGAGGTTATACTTTCTGACCACTACTTTGGTCAAGTTAAAGTTCAAGTAAGATGGAGGAATAGAAGAAGGGAAAGACAGAGGAAGTAGTTGCAAGAGAGAGTGGAAATTACAAGGATGAGAAAAAGGCACAGTATAAGAGAAGTGGAGGAGCTTCCAAATATGAGTTACAGATATGCAATTGTGTAGAATATTTACAAGAAATATGTGCAGCATGTGATTTGTAAGGAAGAGAAGACATGCAAGGAACAGCGTGGTGGACTGAAGAGGTGAAACACTGTCACGAAGAAAGCATACAATGAATGGATGAGAAATACTAAGAAGTTACAAGAGAGTTATATGTAGAGAGAGAGATGAAAAGATTAGTAAGAGAAGTAAGAAGAGTGGATGAATTTGTTTATGTAAAGTGGAGGGACTGTGAAAATGTTCTGGAAAGATGAAAAAGTAAACAGGGTGGAAGTGAATAGCAAGTGAAAGATTGGTAGATTACTAGTGAAGGGAAAAAGTGAGCAGATGGAGAGAACACTTTAAGGAATTGTTGAACGTAATGGAATAATCTTAAGTGGCTTGTACTGGAAGAAGGAATAGAAGACAAAGAAATCAGTAGGATAGAAGTTGTGGAAGCAATGAAGAGTTAAATGGGAAAGCCCCAGGAATTATGGAGTTTTAATGCTGAAGCATAGAGATAGTAGTAGAATGGATGTAAGATGTCAGATTTGGGAGGAAGGTAGAGTGTTGGAAGTCAGGTATATTCCCTTGTACAAGGGGGAATTGGTAATCATAGGGGCATTTGTCTTCTTAGTATAATAGGAAAAGTGTATTGACTTATGACAGAGTTGAGAGAAAGAACAGAGAAATTAGTTGGAGAAGAACAGGGACTTTAGGAAAAGAGGTTGTGTATCAGATATTCATTCTAGATCTTTAGTAGTTTCTAAGGAAAGAAGTTGTATACATATTTGGAGAAAGCATATGACATATAGATAGGATTGTAAAGTGTTAAGAATATATGGAATAGATAAGTTGTTATATGCTGTGAAGAGTATAATGGTGCAAGGCTGCAGTGCTGTATGGTGAACTTATCTCTTGAAAGTTGGTTTGAAACAATGTTATGGTTTGTTAATCTGTACATGGATTAAATAATACAATTGTGGATGTTGGAGTGTGGTAAAGGATAGTGTTTAAACTCCTGTACTGTTGTTTGCAGATGATACCTGTTGTTGAGTGAAGACATGCAAGGCTTGGTGGATAGTTTGAGAGAGTGTGTAAAACATAAAGGTGAATTAAAGAGTGTGATGGTCTTTGAGAGAGGTGAAGTCAGTGAATGTACAGCATTGGATGGTGAATAAATATCGTTTAATACTTTGTGTGATGATAAATATTGGATATGCTTGAAATATTCAAAGAAACCTGGTTCTGAAAGCAGTGATAAAACAAATGAGCATGGAAGTGAAAAAGTTCTACATGGCAGTATTGTGATACCAACTCTAAATACAGTGAAGCTTCCCAGGAAGGACACAAGTCAGAGTGAGAGCAGTGGAAATGAGTTCTAAGAGGAGCCGTCATGGAAGACAGGCTGATGAGGATATATTGTGGTGTTGATTGATAAGCGTTATGAGGAACACTGAGGTTTCCATGTGGAGAGGATGGTCAAAAGACGAGAGAGAGGAAATGAGGTGGAAAGAAGAGAGACAATGAGATGGAGAGAGGGTGGAGGGTATATGAGATGTGAGTTAGCAAGTGAAATGGCGACAGACATTGGAGGCATTTGTGAGAAACGGGATGAGGCGTCTGCAATAGATAAATTTCATAAAAAAAAATATATATATATCTTATAAAAAGTTAATATATATTATATATATATAATATATAAAATATAAATATTATAATAAAATATATATAATTTTTCAGTTTTATATAATATATATATAAAAAAAAAAAAAAAAAAAAAAATATATATAAAAAAAAAAAAAAAAAATTATTATAATTAAAATTTTTTTAATATTAAATCAGAAAATTTTTAAATATATTTTTATAAAAAAAAAAAAAAAAAAAATATATTTAAAAAAAAAAAAAAAAAATTTAAAAAAAATTAAAATAAAAAATAATTTCAGAATTTTTTTAAAAAAAAAAAAAAAAAGGAATTTTAATAAAATTAATATATATTTTTTTATAAAAAATAAAAAAAAAATATATATATATAATAATATATTTATTTATAAATATTTATTTTTTTAAATATT
>NC_137007.1:22907113-22928631 GCF_032717465.1 Coenobita brevimanus | reverse complement strand
TTTAAATTTTTTTTACAGATTTTTTTTTTTTTTTTTTTTTTTTTTTTTATTATACTTTTTTATTTTATTTTTAATTAAAATTACAAAAAAAAAAAAAAATTATTAAAAAAATTTATAAATTTAAAAAAAAAAAAAAAATTTAAAAAAATTATTTAAAAAAATTAAAAAAAAAAATCTAAAAAAAAAAATATTATAAAAAACTGATATTTAAACTGTTAACATTAATTTTTATAATACACTGAGGTGGTTTGGACATGTGGAGAGAATGGAGAATGAAAGACTGACTAAGCGGGAAAGGTAGGTGAGGTGGAGGGAGGGAGAGGGAGGGGTAGACCGAGGATGGAGTTAAGAGGTATATGAGGAGGGGGGTGAGTTGGGGGGAGGGGAGTCAAATGGTGGTGACATGAGTGACTTGGAGGCGTTTTTGTCTGCGGCCACCCTTTGCGCGGATTAGAGGCGTCGGCCAAGCTATAGATAGATAGATATATATATATATATATATATATATATATATATATATATATATATATATAGTACCATCGCATCCAACACAGTAATATTGTCATGCATGGGTCACGTGTTGGACCAAAAACGTGTTGGACGAATAATAGAGCTTATGGGGAAAAATAAATTATGTCAGCAACCCTGGGAAAAGTCACCCTAAATACCTACCATATACTTATACATATATTGGCACTATTGTAATTATAATAAATGCTATGAATGATAACTAACCTTTTAAGATAGTGTTGGTGGGCTTGCTGGGAATGGAAGGTGGTATCCAAGGCTGTAGGTAGTCCTACTGGGTCCCCGGAGGATGACTGCTGGCGTCACTAGCGGGTAATGGCTGTTGCTCCTCCTCAGCCTCCCTCATAAATTCTTCAAAATCACACTCAGAATCACCATCTTCGTCCACAGCCATGGAAGGTCCTGCTTCTGCCTGTCGTAGCATTCTGTAATCCTCGGCAAAGGGCATGCTTCTCACACTGTTGCCAGAACCCCGTCTCGTGACTGTGGAAAGTGAACGCTGTCGCTGACTCGGTAGAGAATAAGGAGAAGGAACTTTGTTTATAAACTGGTACACACATCAATGAGAAGGGTTTCAAAACGATTGATATTTATTCTAAAATATTAATATGTATTCAGTGTCAGGCTAAATGTTCAATGCTGTAGTATGATACCTTCTCTGTAGAGTTGCCTGGGTTTTGGTCACATTGTTTTGCCCATTGTATCCTCGGCAGGAATCCATCCAGATGAATTCCAAATGCCCATGGTATCGTCGTCAATTTTACCACGTTACCGTTTCGATTTACCATCGTATCCTCGGCAAACCTGGTATAAAGTGCCGTGTGATAGCCTTCGGCTGCCAGGATCTTGTCTTAGTTTTTTATTATGGTCCTCACGTTGGCTTCATTCATGTCGTTGGCCTTGGCAGTGTCAACTTTCCTCTCCCCTTTCTTCTTCCTCTCGATGCTTTCTAGCTTGGTGGCCTGAGGGAGGTGCCGACGCTTCTTGGGGTTCTCAGAAGGCTTCCTAGGCATCGTGAGCAGGGTAAAATGCAGTAACAAGGGCAGAAAATGCAGCAAGAAAAAAGTGCCTTCCAATGCGAATTATGCGACTGAGTGGCACTGTGGTGGTAGAAATTTAAACAAAACATCACGTGACAGCAGAAGCGTTTTTAATTGGGCGGCATCACAATCACGTCACGATAGCGGGCGGGGAAGGCTACTTGATCAGAAGTTTTCATTGGCTATCATCATCATGGGAATGTCCAGTATGACCGTTTTGACCGGGTATGATCGTGCTAGAGGTGAACTCTGCGGATTTCGCCCACTTCTCAGAGCTCTGTGCGTGTTATGCTAACACACTCCTGTTGCAGTAATTAAATCGTGTTAAATAATACTAATTATTTGCTCTCTGTGCTGGACGTGAATCGTGCTGGACTAACGCGTATTGGATGCGAGGGTACTGTATATAATATATATATATATATATATATATATATATATATATATATATATATATATATATATGTATATACAGTAATCCCTCCAATATCCGACATAATAGAGCCAAAGGCATGTCCGATAGTGATCCTGTCTGGATATTGGGCCCCAGCCTCCTGGACTTGTACTTATGGACCCTAACTCAGAAAAACACCTATACAACTCCCTCTGGACATGCATTTCACCTATTTAAGACCCAAATCACACCAATAAGGGACATAAAAGACTGAAATAAATGCAAAAGAACCATAAAATGAGGTTTTAGAGATGAGTTTATACAATATTAAACATTCTGGGTACAGTACAATCCCAGTTAACCGGGCGGCTTGGGGAATTCACCTTCCCGGTTACAGATTTTTCTCGTAGTTCTGATATTCAGATGTATATAAAGGTGATCATTATTACAGCAGTAAATACAATTCAGGTACTCACCACTCACATCAGGGGGCACACTAAGAGATTCCACCTGAAAAATTGCCTCGTTAACACACACCATGGTCATAATGCACGTGCATGCAATGCCTTGCGGTACCGGTACTGCAAAATGCACAAGTCCATTCTGTTAACTACCGAATAATTTCTTGTATGTACTGTACTCATGTGGAAAACTAAAGAAATAAAATCCTGAATATTTATTGGCAAATTATCACGACACCTATGCCCCCACATCAGCGTTGTTTATGATCCCGGCCCCAACTGACCGCCACTGTTTTGCACCATTCTGTTAACTACCGAAGTATTCGTTGTATGTACTGTACTCATAAAAGTGGAAAAATAAAGAAATAAAATCATGAACATTTATTGGTGAACTGATGTTAAGACTGCACTGTAGAATTATCACACCTGTGCCCCCACACAAGCTTTGTTTACGGTCCCGGCCCCGACTGACCTTCATCATTCCACCCTTCACCTGCCGCCAATCAGCTGTTTTGCACAAAATAAAATACATGATGTACTTATGAAGTGCAAGCATATATATATTTTTTTTCTTCCAACAGAGTAAACCTTCATTCCTATTAACATTTTTTTTTTTTCATCTCTGCCAGCACACATGCGTTCTAAGATGAATTTATGTGGTGCAAGTTAAAGTCGGTCCGTTAGGAAGAAAAACACCGGCATTTGCTGATTTGCTCTCTCTCGAGATGTCTGGCTTACAAATTCCATGCCTGTCTTTGAAACGATTTAACCATCCAACACTGAAATCACATTCGACTTCTGTATTGATTTTATTGTGAAACTCTCTTGCTTTTTCTTGGATGAGAGAACCAGAAATAGGTGCTCCCCTAGATCTTTCTAAGCAAAACCACTTGAACGATGAAGAGTATGCCCTTTTTCAATGGATTTTCTTGTCTCGCTTTTCATGAAAAATTCATTGAGCTTGGATGCTTGGGTCTTGATATAAATCGTTGGATTTCCTACATTATATTCGGTCATCAGTGTTTTGTAATGTTTGCCTTTTTCAAGTCTATTGCATATGTCCAGATTCTGTTTCAAGGTAGGCACGACACGCTTACGTTTAGTTTGCTCTTTAGGCATTTTGGAATGTTGAAATTACTGTCCATCAGAGCAACACAACAGCAAGAGAGCTTGTTTACTGTCTTGTGGTAAAAAGCAGACTGGTGATTTGTGGAAATTGTGGAGGGTGTGGAGGATGACTGAATTCAAGTAGGGGAAAGAGGGAGGAGGGGGGCTGGTTAAGAGGATTTACCAGGGATTTACATTAGCCAGAAATGCCTTCACCTCGCTTAGTCCAACTTCACCCAGCCTCGCGTGACACAAGAAAATGGCGGTTTGGCGGTCCATTCAAAATGGCGCACAGTTATAACTTACTGACGTTTTTACCAGCCCTTGAATTTTCCCGTTTTTCTGAGTGTTCTGTTTGTCTGGATACCGGATAGCAGGGATTGTACTGTACTTACAAGTCCTTGGCTCCTGGACTGGTTTGAACTGCCAGTTTGCTGTCCACAGTTAATCCTCTGCACTCTAAATTCTAATTTCTTAACACTGCACAACACTGTAAATTCCCGTGTGTTCCAGTGGCGAGGTATTGCAGTTTATTCACTGTTTATTCACCAAAAACAAGTACCTGTGGCTTGCACTGCTATGAGCATCTGCTCTCGATCAAAGTTTGGCTGTGACTGTTGTCGATGGCGGGGTAACAGAGTTGCCAGATCGCAACGGCCACATTACCAATCTCCTCAACTTTCATTACCAGATTTAACTTTTCATTACCAAATTTGTAAAGCTAGCATTTATTCTTCACTAATTATATATACAAGTGGAAATACAAGTAATCACTCTCCTTATAACTAACACCATGTTGATTATTTTCACGCTATGTAGGGCAGCAGATTAATCAGAGAGAGCAAACAATCCACCATCTCCATCCTGTGTATCCTCATACATGTGAAAAATCCATTTGGTAATGCATTATTCTGATTCATTACGAAACGAATTTTTCATTTCCAAATTGGCCCACACTTGGTAATGAAAAATACCAAATGGCAACCCCTGACAGGGGAGGGGGGAGGAGGAGGAAGGAAGGGGTGAAGGGACCATGGTGTAACAGCTGTTCAGCACCAGGCGGGAATTTCAAATTACGGGAGGGAAAAAAGTCAGATTTTTTTTTAATTTTTTGCGGTTTTTGGCCCATTTTGGGAATATTAGATCCCGGAACGATTATGTCCGGTTAATGGGGATGTTCGGATATTGGGTGTTCGGATATTAAAGGGATTAATATATATATATATATATATATATATATATATATATATATATATTGCCAGACACCTTAATCCTGTAATGGTTGGCCAGAAACAAATCGCCTTCATGTCGCCCTGTCCCCTGCCATTTCATTATCCTACTCCTAGCTCACACCCCCCTCTCTCATATACCTCTCCACTCCATCCCTCCATCTCATCCTTGGCCTCCCTCTCCCATTCCCCCCCTCCTCCTCACACACACTCTCCTCATCAGTCTCACTCTCCATTCTGTCCACATGGCCAAACCACCTCAGTGTGTTTCTCCTAGCACTTCCTTGTTTCATCGTTTCGTTTCATTTTTAAAGGCTCCAACATGCGCTTGCATGCGTTGGCCTTGGTCACCTAATGGCAGCTTTCCACGTCGCACGATCCATTGCAGCCTCCCTGTTTAGTCCCTTAACCATGAGGTCACACTTAATGACCTCGTCCCATGTCTTTCTCGGTCTACCCCTCATAACCCTACCCCCAATATTAACACTTCTCACCTTCCTCACCCAATTGTCATCCCCCATCCTCTCCACATGTCCAAACCATCTCAATCTACCTCTCCTCATCACAACACCAATACACTCCAGTCCCATCCTACCTCTCAACTCTTCCATTGTAAACCCAGCCCCCCCAAACCTTGCATGCAGGGACACACTACACATCCACCTAATCATTGTCATTTCTGTACGTCTGAGCCAGCGAATATCCTCCTCCTTTACTGCCCAGGTCTCACTCCTGTACAGCATTACACTTCTAACACATGCTGCATAAAAAGACCCCTTAGCATGTAGGGAGAGCCCTCTCAGTGTCAGAAGAGGCAAGAGCTCCCTGAACTTCTTCCAACCACTTCTCACCCTAGCCACAGAGCTAGCTCCAGCCCTACCTCCACCATACAACATGTCTTGCAAATAACAAAACTCTTCCACACACTCAAGAGATTCACCAGCAAGTTCAGTCCTTTCACATCTGACAATCTCCACCTGCTCTCCCCGACACACCGTACACATAAAATCAGCATTATCTTGCAGTCTACCTCTGATACCACTACATCTCTTGTGCACCCATTTATCACAAACACCGCACAAGATGGAATTACATCCCACGCCCTTGTGGCAAACTGCACATGGCCACTCTCTTTCGTCTTTGACAATACCACCACCAACCCTAGGTATCATCACTTTTGTTTTATCTGCATTTACCCTTAAGCCCTTGTGCCCCATACCATCTCTCCACTTCCTAAACCTTTCCTCCGCCTCCCTTTCGTTCTCTGCAGTCAACACCAAATCATCAGCATACAACATCCCCCATGGGAGTCCGTTTCTAAAATCGCATGAGAGCGCTTCAAGTGCCATGATAAACAACATGGGACTCGAGCCCCGTGAGGGGCCCTCTTCCTCCCATCATCTCCAGACATCACCTTCTGCGCCCCAAACCTCGCTCCCACTACATCATGGAGAGTGGTCAAAACCCTAGGTTCTGATCACCTCCCAATTATCATCACTACCAAAACCAGAATCACTCCAGGTGGCCACAAACACACATACACTAATTATAAGAGAGCCAACTGGGAGGCCGTTGTAACTGAAACAGAACAACATTTTGAAACACTAAATAGTACACCCATCACAAACATCAATACCCCTGTGCACACTTTCAGTACAATCATACAAAATGCAGACAAAAGACACATCCCTAGAGGTAACAGAAAGAGACACAACCCCAACTTCACAGCAGAAATTCAAGGCCTCATCAGACAACTGGACACACTGCTACACTCCCCAACACCCCATACACAAGACACCATACAACAAATACAAGAACTCAACACTCTGATAAACAGTAAAATATCAGAACAGCAAACACTAAACTGGAAAAATTACCTCCAAACACTTGACCACAAAACAAACATCAGCAAACTCTACAAAACACTAAACAGCATCACACTTTCCAACAACAACACCACACAATCACACGCTGCCATCACAACAACAGACACCATACCCTCAAATAAACAACAAGCACACACTCTTATCAATACCTTTTCACAAGTCAGCCATCTAACCCCCCATCCGGAAGACCGACGTATCATCAGACGTAAGAGGTAGTTCCCCACAGACCCAGACTACGCACCTTTCACTTACAACCAGACGAAGCACATCATTAACATCCTCAAGCACTCATCTGCCTGTGGACCAGACAACATAAGCAACATTCACCTTAAACACCTAGGACCACAAGGCATACAAGCACTCACCAACATATCAGACTACAGCCACTCGTTTCGTCGTTTCGTTTTTAAAGGCTCCAACATGCTTGCATGTGTCGGCCTTGGTCACCTAATGGCGGCTCTCGACGCTGCACGATCCATTGCAGCCTCCCTGTTCAGTCCCTTAACCCCAAGGTCACACTTAATGACCTCATCCCATGTCTTTCTCGGTCTACCCCTCATAACCCCACCCCCAATATTAACCCCTAAAACGCGGCTGTGTACGCACGATCCCCCCCCTGTGGCGGGGTTGTAGCGGGGTCTGAGTACCTGTGGAAAAATATTTGCCAAAAATCATAGATTAACCCTAGAGCATTAAAATTTTTATGGCATATATTACTTACATTCAGCTATCTCCTGAGCCACATGTTGAGCCTTCGTTGACTACCAAAGGACTTGTGAAGACTTGCAAAGTTGGGTAACAAAGTCTTCACTCTCACACCTCCAGAAACCCGGTTTTCTTTCTACCACAGCCTCAATCTATCACAGTACACTTTATACAACAACGTACAGGTTGTTTGGAATCCGTATTTGTAAATAAGAACTGAAAATAAGGCTAAAATGGACGGAGCGCACGGCCGACATGCAGTGCGGTGGCGATCTTCCCGTCAATATTGTCACATTTGCCTTTTCTCGGCAAAAAACACGTATACTCCTTTTTTTTCCATCATAGGACTTCGCAGACGTTTGCCTGTCACTATTACGGTCATAAAAATCAATGTCACTGCCAGTATTGTGGATTGGGACTGAGGAAGACCACCGCGGTGCGAGTTTATTCAGCCTTATGGCAGGCACTTTATTCTCGCTCCTGTCGGCCACTCGCACTTCATTTCTATCGCTCACTTTCACTATATCTGTTTTTTTTTTTTGCCTTATTCATCAGTGTCACTGTCCAGTGTTATAAAAATAATATTTTATACACAAAAAACTTCACTTTCAGAACATAGAATAGGAAAATATGCTTAAATCTTTTTACACTGGAGTGACTGTCACTCGCAATACTTATATGATTACTATGTACAATTATTTACAACAAAAAACACTGTAACTGTCAGTGCTTTTACAAGTACATACACTAATTTACACTCATCAGGCTGTCACTGTCAGCACGTAAAAGAAAAGTAAACAATATTATCACTGTCACTCTCAGTATTTTTCCCAATATTTTTACCCTTATTTTCAAAATCTGCTTAGGCTGTGGTAGTCGAAAAAACACGGGTAAGCACAGAGGGGAACTTTGCACTCTTTGCACTGCAAGGAGGTGTGCCTAAAAGTTCTTTCCTGCCTGGTAGTGTGGCTGCACACATGACACCTCCTCAGTGCTTTCCCCCTCTTTGCAGTGGCTGGCAGTGGCTCCAGGCGGTGTCGCTGAAGGTAGGCCATACACTGTAGGCGGTCTGGAGGTGTGTGAGGGTGGCGTTTGGGACCTGTAGAAAGCACCTGGCCGTAACGCTTGAAGCAGCTGGTAGACACAAGTCTTGGAGAATCTTCTGAGAGAGTAGTTGGCTGGCTTCCTGTTCTTGATTTTATACAGGATGAAGGCGTTCAACATGCACATGTCAATCAAGTGCAAGAACACCTTCCTGTACCAACGACGATTTTTCCTCAGACAGTCAATCTCTCCAATCATCATATCTGACTTGTCCACCAGCCGCATATTGACGTTATAGTCAATGACAGCATCAGGCTTCATCACAGGCTCGCCAGTCCTTCTGTCGACCTTCCCTGTTGCCAGCATTTCACCCTTGTGTACTGTGGTGAGCATGTTCACAACTCTCTTATCATGCCACCTGATCGCAAGCATCTTGTCAGATTTCTTCAGGTGCACGTCTCCCCGCTTTGACTTTTCAGCCTCTGGGAAGGCAGGGTAATGTGCCCTGTTACTTCTGACAGTGCCACAGGAGCCGACGCCGTGTTCAGAAAGGTACTTGGCGAGTTTTGGAGCTGTATAGTAATTGTCCGTATACAGGACATGATTCTCGCCAAAGTACTTTTCCAAAAGCACTTTCACCACAGAACCAGAGAATCCAAGGGGGTCAGTCTTATCCAAGTCGACATTGCTGGCGGTGTAGATGACGAAGTCAAGGATGAACCCCGTCTTGCAGTCGCACAGCACGAAAAACTTGATTCCAAAGCGGTGGCGTTTGCTTGGAATGTACTGGACGAACCGAAGACGGCCCCTGAACAATACCAAAGACTCGTCAATCACGACTTTCTTGAAAGGGCGCAAGAACCTCGTAAACTTATCTTTGATCATGTTCAGGATTCCCCTCACTTTCCATAATGGGACAGTTTGGGAAGGCTCATCATTATTCGCGAAGTGAAGATAAGTCATCAGCTGCCTAAAACGATCGCGGCTCATGTATTTATTGAATATGGGTGTTGGGCACAGCTCGTCAGAACCCCAGTACTCTTCCAACTTATGCTTCCAGTTGTGCGGCATAAGCAACATCAAGGCAATAAATACAAAAAGCTCGCGGATCATCAAAGGCACCCATGATGCCATCCGCGACGTGGATGGCGTCGCAGCCTCACCTTCTTCTTCGCGAACTGGTGCACATTGCCCCTCGTACCTGTTTGTCTCGGTACAGATGTGCTCCATAACCTCGTCATCAAGGAAGGCCAACAGCTAGTCAACACATTCACCATCGTCGTCCACAGGGAAGTCAGCCTGAAGTCCACACTCACTTTCGTCAAAGGGCAGATCTTCAGGCACAAACTCTGATCCCTCTGACCACACGAAAGCATCTAAAGTTCCCTGCCTAGGCTGGGAGGTGCCTGGGGCGGCGGGGGGTGAGGCAGGTCGTGTGGGAGTGGGTGAGGCAGGCTGGGCAATAGTAGGTAAGGGAGAGGCTATCCCAGGCCGTGTTGGTGTTGTGGTGGTGGTGGTGGTGGTGGGAGGGACATTATCGCTTGAGTCAAGGTCACCCGCGGTGGCGTGACTCCTGAGTTGCCTAGTGGGAGTTAGCCTAGGGGACTTAACTTTACTGACACGAACACTAGGCCTACGATAACCTCTCATACGTAACATTGCTCGTCTACTTCCCTTTCTCGGTGGTGATGGAGACTCCGATGACTCAGGAGACAGGACAGCAGACGAGGAGGACGAGAGAAGAGGGCTGGGAGAACGTGGCGGGCTTGCGGTGGTGTGGCGTGGCGTAGTGGACAATGGCGGTGCACTGGTGTCTCCGTTCCTCTTCCTTTTTTCTCCCTTTCCATATTCGAGGCCCCTTTTCACCGGGGCCTTCCCTGTTGAGGTGCTGGGCACAGTCACAGTTTCCTCCGGCACAGAAATAATCACTTCAGGGCCTGAATCAGCACTCGATTGTGTCTCTGATTCAGCCAGGCTAGACAAAACACCCACGTCACTGCCATAGTCCATAGAGGCTTTCAACAGTTCTGATGCTATGGCCGAGTCACTTAGCCCCTTGGTAGTCACTGGTAAAGTTTTGAAGGGCGTAGAGGTAACAAAACCCTTTTTCGGAGGGCTAGAAGGCACGGAACTAGAAGAGCTAGAGCCTGACATGGTGTCACCGTGGCAGGTTTGCGTGGACTGACGCTATTCTGGGGCAAACCGCGCGAAAAAATGACAGTGTGACAACTGGGGAAACAAGCGTTTCCCAATAGCAAAAAGTGCTTGCGAGATGACGGTGCAGATTGACACGTATCAGCCATCCTCGCGTTGCCATATCGCACGACGAGGGAGGGCCGCGCATCGGTGCGTCCGTGGGTAAAAAAAATGAGACTTGGCAACAACCGAGGTCAGTAGTACAAAGGTCAAGTGTGTTAAAAGTACCTCACGGGTGGCGGGACTGATAGACAATACCAGCTTGAGCCTGCTTGCCCGCGGTTATTCAAAATTAACTCAAATCGCAAACGCGACGACCCGCCGTTTTGCCCTTTGGGCCGACCGTCGCAAATGCGACGATCCGCGTTTTAGGGGTTAACACTTCTCACCTTCCTCACCCAATTATCATCCCCCATCCTCTCCTCATGTCCAAACCACCTCAGTCTACCTCTCCTCATCACAACACCAATACACTCCAGTTCCATCCTACCTCTCAACTCTTCCATTGTAAACCCAGCCCCTCCAGGCCTTGGACGCAGGAACGCACTGCACATCTACCTAATCATTGTCATTTCTGTACGTCTGAGCCGGCGAATGTCTTCCTCCTTCACTGCCCAGGTCTCACTGCCATACAGCATTACACTCCTAACACATGCTGCATACAAAGACCCCTTAGCACGTAGGGAGAGCCCTCTCAGTGTCAGGAGAGGCAAGAGCTCCCTGAACTTCTTTCAACCACTTCTCACCCTAGCCACAGAGCTAGCTCCAGCCCCACCTCCAGCACACAACATGTCTCCCAAATAACAAAACTCTTCCACACACTCAAGAGATTCACCAGCAAGTTCAATCCTTTCACGTCTGACGATCTCCACCTGCTCACCCCAGCACGCCGTACACATAAAATCAGCATTATCTCGCAGTCTACCTCTGATACCACTACATCTCTTATGCACCCATTTATCACACACACCGCACAAGATGGGATTACTTCCCACGCCCTTGTGGCATACTGCACATGGCCACTCTCCCTCGTCTTTGACAGTACCGCCACCAACCCAAGATATCATCACTTTTGTTTTATCTGCATTTACCCTTAAACCCTTTTGCCCCATACAATCTCTCCACTTCCTAAACCTTTCTTCCACCTCCCTTTCATTCTCTGCAATCAACACCAAATCATCAGCATACAACAACTCCCACGGGAGTCTGATTCTAAAGTCACGTGAAAGGGCTTCAAGTACCATGATAAACAACATGGGATCAGAACTGACCCCTGATGCACACCAACATTCACGGAAAACTCATCACTCAAATCTCCATTCACTCTCACCTGGGTGTGAGCACCCACATACATGGCCATAACCACCCTAACCAGCCACTCCTCCAAGCCAAGCTTTCTCATTGCCCACTTCATCACCTCTCTAGGGACTCTGTCAAAGGCCTTTTCCAAATCAACAAAAACAAAATAAAGATCCCTTCTCCTACCAATATATTTTTCCTGAAGCTGTCGAACAATGAATATGGCATCAGTGGTCCCCCTACCTGGCATAAACCCAAACTGCATCTCATCAATATTCACTCTTTCTCTAATCATACCTTCTAGAACTCTCTCCATTACCTTCATTATCTGATCTAAAAGCTTTATACCTCTATAATTTCCTCTTTCCAGGGCATCACCCTTCCCTTTATACACATTTACAATTACACTCTTCAGCCAATCATCTGGGACAACACACTCATAAATAATCCTATTTATCAGGTCAGTGACTAAACTCAACCCTATATCGCCTGAGGCCTTCAACATTTCGGCTGTCAGCCCAGACACACCTGCTGCCCTCCCCACCCTCATCCTGCCTATTGCCTCACTCACAGTAGCAGTATCAATCAAAGGCCAAGGGCCAAACACTGGATCTGCTGGCTCCAAACCTTCCCTGTCCCAGTCAAACTCCTCATTCAACAACCGGTTATAATGCTCTCTCCATGCATCTTTAATATCCTCACTGTTCACCACTACCCTTCCTTCATCATTCTTCACACACTGCTCACCTATGATATCCCGATTATCCCTCTTCACCTGACCTGCCACCCTAAATATATTTTTCCTTTCCCCATGATTTAGGTTATCAAGTAATTGTTTCTGTGACTCAGACTTCGCCCTGTATACCTCTCTCCTAGCCCTACGCTTGGCAGCCAAATATTCCTCTTTGCTAGCACCCTTCTTCCATTCCCGGAAAAGCCTTCTTTTCTCCTTAATTGCAGCTTCTACACCCTCATCCCACCACCAAGTTACTTTGTGTCTTGGTGGTCCTCTTGTCCAGCCGCATGTTACATCAGTAACTCTCAAGAAATTGTTCTTGAGGGTTCTGTACTGTTCATTAACACCTCTGTCTACAGCTCCCTGTTCAGCCACCACTCTCCTGAACTCGCTATAGAAGGCATCCCTTACTACTTGGTTTTTCAGCTTCCATATTTTCCTCGTAGGTACCTAAGTCCTCTTTTTCATCACTCGTTCTTTAAGCACCATATCACAAATCAATAGTTTGTGCTGCTGCACACGCTCCTCACTTCCTATAACTTTAACATCCCTCACTAACCTCCTATAGGCCCTCCTAACCAGAAAATAATCTATCTGACTGCTATTTCCCCCAGACTCATACGTAATTAACCTACTGTCTCTTTTCCTAAAATATGTGTTGCACACAATCATGTCTGTTGCCTCCCCAAACTCGAGTATCCTTTCCCCTTCTGCATTCCTTAGACCATATGCACATCCCCCATGAACTCCTTCATAACCTTGTGCTGCTTCACCTACATGACCATTTAAGTCCCCTCCCAAAATCACTATCTCATCATCCCGCATACCACCCACTACACGTTTTAAATCATCCCAAAATCTATCTTTCTCTGATTCATCCAATCCTGCCTGTGGAGCATATGCCGATATAATCACAGCTATCTTTCTTCCCAACAGAATTTTCACTACCAATATCCTATCGCTTACTCTCAAAATATTCATAACATATTCCACCCATTTCTCCGCAACCATCACACCAACACCTCCATATCCGTCTGTCCCCCCCTGCCAAAACAACTTATAGCAACAGTCCTTCCCAACAATCTTCCTGGCTGATCCACCCCTGTACCGGACTTCCTGCAAACACGCCACATCCACCCACCTCCTACTGAATGCATCAACGACTTCCCCTACTCTTCCCCTCAAGCTTCCCACATTCCATGAACCCACCCTCATCCCCATGTTGATTTACTGTCCTCAGGCTTGCTTTGAAACCTTTTTTGTTTTGTCATCTTCAGTGTTAATAAATGGGGACAGACACAGCACAGGTCCCACTCACTGCACAATCCCAGGTCCAGGCAATGGATCTGGGACCCCTAGCCCACCAGCTTACCAGTGGCTGTGGTAGTGGCCTCGGGGCACCCTGCCAGGACAGCTGCAGGGACACCCTCCAAGCGCGTCTTGGCACTGCAACTATCCCGCCATTATACACCCACTGATAGGGCAGCCTCCTGGGGCGCTACTCCCAGGTTCGGGCCCCTCTCTGTTGGGCAGAAGCGGCAGCCTGGGAACCGCAATGCCCTGTACCCTCTAGCACAGGCCCGAGCCCCATCTCGCCCTGGATCCATGATCTATGCCGGCAGAACCCCCACCACGCCTCCCCCCAAAAGTCCGCCACTAGGTAGCGGTGGCAAAGTTTTCTGGCCGCATGCCCTTGCTGGCGCCAACCCCTGTAACGTAGTGGGATACGTTGTGTGAAATGTAAAGTGCATGTGGTGTAGTGCATAGATAGTTAGAGGAAATGTTTGGGAGAGTATGCTGGTCTACTCTCCATGTTACTGTCACACTGAAAAGGTCAGCAAAGGGGGATGGTTAGATAGCTAGTGAAACAGGAGCTCCAGCTCTCCCTATCACCAGCATTCCCATTCCCCTCGGGAGTACTACCCTGTTCAGCCCGTGCTACGGCCTCCTCCTAACTCACACAACATAAATCCCAACATCTGGAAGCATGGCAAAATCTTCACTATCCCTAAACCCAACAAAGACCCCACGTTACCCTCCTCACATCGCCCCATCACACTCCTCTGCACCCCCTCTAAAGTCACTGAACAACTGATACTACAACTAGTCACACCTCACATTCCCCTAGCCCAGTCACAACATGGCTTTAGGCCACTACACTCCACAAACACCCTTCTTACAGGCCTTACACAGAGAGTTTTCGATGGCATGAATTCAGCTAGGCCACCACACAGAACACTCCTAGTCACACTAGACATTAGCAAAGCTTTTGATGCCATCCCATGCCACAACCTCACAAACAATATACTCAACACAAAAATGCACAGTAACACAAAAAGATGGCTGGCAAACTACTTAGCAGGCAGATGCACACGTAACATTTGCCGGTCAGTCTTCTAACATCAGAAACTTCACAAACAGCGTCCCCCAAGGATCTGTTTTGTCCCCTACACTCTTTAATCTATGCATGCACGACGTACCCACAACCCACACACCACAGATACACATAGCTTCCTATGCAGATGATATAACACTTACATGTACACACCAAAATGCAAACACAGCTGCACACATTATTCAACCTTACCTCAACACACGACACGAATGGTTCACCACAAACAGGCTCAAAATAGTCCCAGCCAAATCTACAGTGACTCTTCTCACAAACTGGACAGCAGAACACAGTCACATCCCACACCTAACCATAAAGAACACTCCCCTACCACACACACACACACCTAAAATCATTGGTGTAACATACAATACATCAATGTCATTTAAACAACACATCACAAACATTAAAAATGAAATAACACCAAGACTCAGTGCTTTGAGGTCACTTGCCCATACAACATTCGGACACAACAAAGAAACCACCACCACAGTATACAAGCAATACATACATTCAGTGATGAATTATGCAAGCCCTGCCTGGGCTTCTAACCTCACCAAAACACACTACAACACTCTATGGACCATACAGAACAAGGCCCTAAAAATAATCACAGGCTGCACAGCTACAACACTCACAGAACACCTACATCAAGAAACCAAAGTCCTCAAAGTCAAGGATAACCTAGACATGAAAGGCACCCAGTTTCTTGCTGCAGCCTCCACAAACCCACAACATCCACTACAGTACATGGCAGCACATCCACCCACACCAAGGAACATGAAAACAACACCCAGCACACAATACCATACACAAATACTGTCATCTCTCCCCCCTCGCCCACCTCAGACCAGCTTCCACAAGCATATCCCCACTCAGATCACTCGCCGCTCCATTCAGTCATTTAAAGAAAACACACAGCTGCATGCACGGCCTCCTGATAGCCACCCTTCTGAATCCTATCTTCCTCGTGAGGACAGGGTCCACCTGGCCAGGCTGAGATGTGGGCACCATCCAGCCCTCTTAAGCTACCAGAAGAGGCTGGATGACTCTATCGCTGATGCCTGTCCAGGATGCAACACAGCACCCCATACTATTAAGCACATTATGGAAGACTGCATTGCACACAATCACCTATGCCAACAACACAACATACACTCTTTGAGAGCTCTGTGGGAAAGCCCGGTCTCGGCCATGGCCTTCCTAAGGGATTCAAGGCTGTTCGGCCAGACTGCCTAGGGAACAATTACTACTACTACAACATGGGACTCAAAACTGACCCCTGATGCACACCAACGTTCACGGAAAACTCATCACTCAAATCTCCATTCACTCTTACCTGGGTGCGAGCACCCACATACATAGCCATAACCACCCTAACCAGCGACTCCTCCAATCCAAGCTTTCTCATTGCCCACTTCAGCACCTCTCTAGGGACTCTGTCAAAAGCGATTTCCAAATCAACAAAACAAAATACAGGTCCCTTCTCCTACCAATATATTTTTCCTGAAGCTGTCAAACAATGAATAATGCATCAGTGGTCCCCCTACCTGGCATAAACCCAAACTGCATCTCATCAATATTCACTCTTTCTCTAATCATACCTTCTAAAACTCTCTCCATTTCCTTCATTATCTGATCTAAAAGCTTTATACCTCTATAATTTCCTCTTTCCAGGGCATCACCCTTCCCTTTATACACATTTACAATTGCACTCTTCAGCCAGTCATCTGGGACAACACACTCATAAATAATCCTATTTATCAGGTCAGTGACTAACCTCACCCCTAATATCTCCTGAGGCCTTCAACATTTCGGCAGTCAACCCAGACACACCAGCTGCCTTCCCCACCTTTATCCTGCCTATTGCCTCACTCACAGTAGCAGCATCAATCAAAGACCAAGGGCCAAACACTGGATCTGCTGGCTCCAAACCTTCCCTGTCCCAGTCAAACTCCTCATTCAACAACTGGCTATTATAGTCTGTCCATGCATCTTTAATATCCTCACTGTTCACTCCTACCCTTCCTTCATCATTCTTCACACACTGCTCACCTATAATATCCCGATTATCCCTCTTCATCTGATCTGCCACCTTAAATATCATATTTTTCCTTTCCCCATGATTCAGGTTATCAAGTAAAAGTCTCTGTAACTCAGACTTCGCCCTGTATACCTCTCTTCTAGCCCTACGCTTGACAGCCAAGTATTCCTCCTTGCTACCATCCTTCTTCCATTCCCGGAAAAGCCTTCTTTTCTCCTTAATTGCAGCTTCTACACCCTCATCCCACCACCAAGTTACTTTATGTCTTGGTGGTCCTCTTTTCCAACCGCATGTTACATCAGTAACTCTCAAGAGATTGTTCTTGAGAGCTCTGTACTGTTCATTAACACCTCTGTCTATGGCTCTCTGTTCAGCCACCACTCTCCTCATCTCGCTATAGAAGGCATCCCGTACTACTTGGTTTTTCAGCTTCCATACTTTCCTCTGAGGTACCTAAGTCCTCTTTTTCATCACTCGTTCTTTAAGCACCATATCATAAATCAATAGTTTGTGCTGCTGCTGCACACATTCCTCACTTCCTATAACTTTAACATCCCTCACTAACCTCCTATCAGCCCTTCTAACCAGAAAATAATCCATCTGACTGCTATTTCCCCCAGACTCATACATAATTAACCTACTCTCTCTTTTCCTAAAATATGTGTTGCACACAATCATGTCCGTTGCCTCCCCAAACTCGAGTATCCTTTCTGCTTCCGCATTCCTTATACCATATGCACATCCCCCATGTACTCCTTCATAACCTTGTGCTACTTCACCTACATGACCATTTAAGTCCCCTCCCAAAACCACTATCTCATCATCCCGCGTACCACCTACCACACACACGAACAGCCGGAGAGAGAGGACGTCCAAGGCATCGCTCCTGACCTTGAGTAGTTTCAGGAATTTTGTCTGTCCTGTCTCCTAGGGTCTTTCTTTAAATTTAAAATAATGAAAGTTGGTAGACTACCAAAAATGTAAAGATTTGTTGGCAATAGTATACATGAATGTTTGTGGCTTATTGGTAACAGCTGTTTAGGTACTTGATCGGTACGTTAAAGATGGCATTAAAATGTAAACAATGAGGGAATGGAATATAAAGGATTTGATTCTCATACTAATTTCATGGATCTGTTTAAAACATTAATTATGATGATTAGTTAAATAGAAAATAAATTATAGAATCTAGTGATAAAGGATGTGTCAGGAAATACGGAAACCACCATACAGAGTCTAATCCAGTCCAACGAAAAACAGCCAATGAAGAGATTAAGAATTTGAAGCGGGAAAATGTTGTACTGTGGAGGAAACTTGAAGATTGTACTATTAAACGGAGAAGGTGAGTAATGTACTAGAAGAACACAAGGCAAAGTGGGCACACGTAGAGGAAGAACAGAAAGAAGTGGTCAGCTTAAGAGAGATCATCCAGGAAGAAAGGGAAATGAACAAGAAAGAAATGGAAGAAAATGTAGTGAAAATACTGAAAGAAAAAAGAGAAAATAGTGAGAGAAACTGTAGAAAGGAACAGATGTGTGATAGTATTTGGAAACAGGGAAGAGGAAGAAAAGGTTAGTTCAAGACTCAGAGAGAGACACGAACATGGTGAGAGGAATATTAGGCAAGATTGACTCCCGAAGGAAACAAGTGGGTAAAAGAAATCGAGGAAGTAAGGAGGATAGGGCCTTATAAGAAAGGGGAAACAAGACCAATGAGAGTCAAGTTTACATCAGAAAGTGTAATAAATGAGATACTTAAAGTGACCTGGAAATTAAGCAAAGAGGCGGGGATGGAAAATATTATAATAAGAAAAGATCTGAATGAAGAAGAAAGAGAAGCTTTAAAATCATTAAAGGAAGAAGTAAAGGAAAAATGATAAGAGGACAGAGGAAGAACGTAATACTTTTTTTGGAGAGTATTGGATATGAAAAAGTAAGGAAATGGTATTTAAGGAAATAGAAGTGAAGGAAATTAGGGGGATGGTTGTGAAAGATCAGAAGTTGAGGAAGTGGTACGGGACAGAGAGTAGGAGAGAAGAGGGTATTAATACTGTCAAAAATAATTTGAAGGTGATATATACTAATGTTGATGGTTTCATATCGACAAGGATCGAAATTAATGATTTCTTGAGAGAACATGAACCTGATGTCATGTGCTTTGTAGAGACCAAATTAAGAGAAGATATTGATGTTCATTTGGGAGATGGTAAATACAAACTGTGGAGAAAAGACAGAAAAGAAAAAAAGGGAGGAGGAGTGATGATAGCAGTGAAGAACAACATAAATGTAGATACTGTGGAAATGGGAGAAGGCAGGGCTGAAGTGATATATATGAAATTAGAAACTGGAGAGAATGTTAAGAGAGATATGGCGGTAGTGTATGTTCCCCCAAAGACGAGAGCATGGAAGGATGACGAATACCATGAGATGTTGTCAGATATGGCTAGCTACTTGCAAAAAATAATTGAGAAAAGCAATAATATAATTTTGGTGGGTGACTTTAATTGTAAAGAGGTGAACTGGGAGGAATGGTACTGGAGCGGCGAGGGATCTGTGGGGTAATATGTTATTAAATATAATAATGAATAATGTGATGACGCAGTGGGTCAAAGAAGAGACACGGTTTCGAGGTGAGGACACACCAGCAAGGTTAGATTTACTGTTCACCAAAGAACCTGATGTAATAGAATCATTGGAATATCTCTGTCCTTTGGGAAAAAGTGATCACGTGGTCATTGAGTTCCAGATGTTAATAGGAAACGTTGAGCCAAGAGACGAGCTTCATAGACAGGGAAGATACAACTTTGGCAAAGCAAATTTTACAGGATTGAGAAACTTTTTGAAAATGCGGATTGGAGAAAATTCAGAGAAACAAGAGAGATACAGAGGAAGTGGGATATCTTTCTAGACCTCTATAATTTGGGAGTGGAAAAATTTGTACCAAGAGTAAGAGGAAAGAAAACAGGAAAAAGGAGTGGTTTAATAGAAGGTGTATGATAGCCAAAAAAGAGAGAGATAAGGGGTGGAACAATTGGAGAAAGAGAGGTAACGACAGAACAAAGGAAGAATATAAAAGAACAAGAAACGAATACACAAGAATACTAGGGAAGAAGAAAGGAATTTTGAAAAAGGTATAATTGACAAATGCAAGGATGAACCCAAACTGTTTTATAGATTTGTTAATGGCAAACTGAAACAAAAGGAAGGAATCACCAAGCTGAAAGTAGATGGAGAGGTCTTTAATGATGCGGCAATGCAAGCAGAAATAATGAACAAACGTTTCCAGTCAGTTTTCACTAAAGAAAAGGAGCTTGTGGAAGGGGAGGGAGTGATTAGAAATGTTCCGGTGATGAAAGATATAAAAGTGGAGGTGCAGGAAGTGTATAAATTACTGGAAACTCAAGATGTAAGGAAAGCCCCAGGACCTGATGGAATTTCTAATTGGGTACTGAAGGAATGCAGAGAACAACTGGCGGATAAAATTCACAGCTTAATTGTATGCTCACTGGAAGAGGGTAAAGTGCCAAAAGAATGGAAGAGGGCAAATGTGGTACCAATTTACAAGGGAGGAAACAGGGAAGAACTCCTGAATTATAGACCAGTGTCTCTAACCAGCATGGTCGCAAAATTGTGTGAGAGAATCCTGAAAGACAGATGGATAAAATATCTGGAAGAGATGAATATTTTGGCTGAATGTCAGTTTGGATTCAGAAGTGGAAGGTCATGTGTTTCAAACTTGTTGAGCTTTTACTCAAGAGCGATTGATGTGGTACAGAGAGAGATGGTTGGGTGGATTGTGTGTACTTAGACTTAGAGAAGGCCTTTGACAAGGTACCTCATAAGAGACTAATGTGGAAACTAGAATATATAGGAGGACTAAAGGGGAAACTTCTGGAATGGATGAGAGACTTTTTGAGAGACAGACAAATGAGGACAGTAATAAAGGAAAAGATGTCTGGATGGAGGGAAGTAACAAGTGGAGTCCCTCAAGGCTCAGTGTTGGCGCCAGTAATGTTCCTGATTTATGTAAATGATATGGTAGATGGAGTGAGCAGTTATGCGAGTCTGTTTGCTGATGATGTAAAGATCTTGAGGAAGATAGAAGTTGAGGAGGATTGTAAAATACTGCAGGAGGATTTGGATAGGATACACAATTGGAGTCGGACGTGGGAAATGAAATTTAATGTAAAGAAATGTTAAATATTGGAAATGGGTAAAAGTACCAGGAGACCATCACTGAATTATTGTTTGGGTAATGAATTAATCACAAAAAGGAGAGAAGAGAAAGATTTGGGAGTGCTGGTCCAAGATAGTTTGTCACCAGAAAAGCACATTAACAAGATAGTTGGAGAGACTTATAAGCTCTTGACTAACATAAGAGTAGCATTTCATTATATGGATGAGGAAATGATGAAAAAATTGATAGTGGCCATGATCCGCCCCCAGGTTAGAATATGC
>NC_137007.1:22897113-22902113 GCF_032717465.1 Coenobita brevimanus | reverse complement strand
ACACTTCCTAACATAGACTCACCCTTCCCTTTCATCTTCGTTTCACTCAAAGCTAACACATCCAACTTTCTTCTCACAAACAGTCTCCCAATCTCCTCCCTTTTAGCCTCAATCGTACTACATCTGCGCACATTCATAGACCCAGTCTTCAGGGTATGGGGATAACTCCATTCCCCATCCCTTTCTCTGGCCTGTCTCTTTTTAGGAACTAAAAAACAGAGGAATGGGTCCCTAGTTCCCTCACCCCGCCCCTTTTAGTCGCCTTTTACGACACACAGGGAATACAGTGGCAGTATTCTTCCTAACACAACCTGGCCGCAGAGTAGTAGTACCACCCCATAGTGCGGCCAGATTGTGTCCTCCCTACCACTGTATATAAATATATATATATTTATATACAGTTACCTCTCAACTAACGCGAATTTAAAAAACGCGCTTTCGTTTTAACACGAGCAAAAATTTATGGAGATATGTTTAACTAACAAGGGTTTCTCAATTTAACACGACTTTACACAGACGTGATGGTTTCAAATTAGCCGCGCCCCTTGGACAGTCCCGAGCGGATAAACCGTGTCTGGCAGTTTATGCATAAATACAAGTTTTTATTTGCCTGTTGCTTAAACCGGTTTTATTTGAACTATAATATTCGAAAATGAAGTTTGGCCCCATTCTGTGCAATTTGGCTCATTTTCGGACAAAATTTTTGACCAGGAAAGTGATGACAGATCTAAATTGTTACAACTTGATCCTGCAGAACAGAAAGAAGAAAACCACTCGGACGAAGATAGAGCAGATGTTTATGAAGAAGACAGAAAACGGGAGTCAGGAGAAGAGGAAGAGGAAGAGGAAGGACAGCAGAACGAGGAGGGACAACAAATTTAGGGTGGGGAGTGGCTGTAGGTGGGGCGAGGGGGGAGGAGGGACAGCAGCAGACGACGAGTGATGCATAGATGAAGTGAGGCTGTGTGTTATTGTTTGTGACCTATGTACTGTAATGAAAATGTTGCTTTTACGGTAGTGTTTTTATGACCTACTAATGCATTAATAATGTTGAGGAACTTTCACAATGCTGTGAATGAAACGGAATTGAAAATAATCCATGTAAAAAACGAAAACATTATGTATTTGGGGAGAAGTAAACAATGCTTCAGCCCAACTAGGGCTCAAATGTTGTTTACTTCTCCCTAAACACACCGCCCCTGTTTTTTACGTGGATTTTCTTTCAAATTAATATTGTTGCTTTTAAGTTTAGAGTAGCATAGCTCCCGAAATGGGTACACTTTCCCAGAGTCCAGGAATGTAACCCCCAATATTACCATTGTCTCTTATGGGAAAATTATGTTTAAATAATGCGTTTTTAACTAACGCGACCTCTCCAGGAACCTAACCCTTGCATTATTTGAGAGGTTACTATATATATATATATATATATATACATACAGGTATATATTTATTTATATATGTTTAACTATATATAATATATATATATATATATATTATATATATATATATATATATATATATATATATATATATATATATACAGGTATATATTTATTTTTATATGTATAACTATATATATATATATATATATATATATATATATATATATATATATATATATATATATATATATATATATATATATATATATATATATATATATATATATATATATATATATATATATATATATATATATATATATATATACATATATATATATATATAGATATATATACAGTGAAATCGCCTATGGCGCGTACTTCTATGGCACGGCTTTCTTTGACACGGCAAAGTGTCAGACCCCCAAAATTGAACCACTCCCATAAGGCCCCAGTCACACTGCAGGTATGACATATCTCAAACCACCCGCAACCTGGAAGTTATGGATGATTTTGGTGAGGTTTACGACCGGTGTTCATATGTCTCGGTCTAGCCGCAGGCTACCATGGCGACCAAAAACTCGTCGCGAGGTTTTTCGTATTGCACAAAAAACCTCCCTGCGACCACCGATGTCGTGGCACGGAAGCTGCCCGGTGGGCGGCTGGACTGCTTCTGGCTGGCTTATGGACTGCGACTGGTCGGTGACTCCTGATTTTTAAACGGTGGTTGCTTCCGGATGGAGGCCGGTCGCCGCCCACTCTGTGCGGAGGCTGTCCGCACTCCGTCAAGTCGACGACTGGACTGTGGCGGCTGCCGTCCACAAGTCTCATGTCCAAGGTGGTGGTTGAAGTCCAGCCACTGTCCAGTCGGCGATTGGTTGAGCGACAGGTGGTGGGCTGGACTGAGATGAGCCGCCGGCCAATCCGCGGCCAGTGTCGGTCTAGTGGCAGCCTAGAAGTCACAGTCTAAACTGCGACAGGACGTGGACCGGCTGCCGTTTGTCGGCAGCCTGCCGATTACCTGCCGGCTACCCTTCGGTGTCTTGTCCTGTGTGTACCTGGCCATGGTCGCCGTTCGGCTGCCCACTGGACGGACGCTGAACAGACACTGGAGAACCACAGGTAGCCGATCGGTGGCACGACTGCTCGGATACCTCCATTGTTGAGGTTTGGTTTCGCGATTTTGAGGTTTGCGACAAGTCGTACCTGCAGTGTGACTGGGGCATAAACTATACCTATGGCATGGGCACGACAAGGTTTGAAACGCGCAGGCAAATTCCCCTGACGGCCATAGAGTGAATCTTAGCCCTCGGCCGCCATTCAAACCCCGCTCATCGTGTAGCCAGACTGCATGGTATCAGATCACCCTCCTGTTTTTTGTGCCAGTTGTTACGTATTGTGCCACAGAAATGGCGGACAGGAACCCTTCGAATCCCGCCACCCCTAGGAGCATTTTGAGTAAGATACGGCTGTTAAAGTTCGACCAGAAGTTGGATGTTATTAAGGGGATTTAGAAAGGAGAAAAGAAAGCTAGTATTGCCAGGTCCTATAATGTCAACGAATTCAGCATGCATACCATCTACAAGAACAAGGATAAAAACTACACGAATGGTTCATCACAAACAGGCTCAAAATAGCCCCAGCCAAATCTACAGTGACTCTTCTAACAAACTGGACAGCAGAACACAGTCACATCCCACACCTCACCATAAACAACACTCCCCTACCACACACCGACCCACCCAAAATCCTTGGTGTAACATATAATACATCAATGTCATTTAAACAACACATCACAAACATTAAAAATAAAATAACACCAAGACTCAATGCCTTGAGGTCACTTGACCATACAACATTTGGACACAACAAAGAAACCACCACCACTGCATACAAACAATACAAATGTTCATTGATGAATTATGCAAGCCCTGCCTGGGCTTCTAACCTCACCAAAACACACTACAACACTCTACAGACCATACAGAACAAGGCCTTAAAAATAATCACAGGTTGCACAGCTACTACACCCACAGACCACCTACATCAAGAAACCAAAGTCCTCAAAGTCAAGGATCACCTAGACATGAAAGGCACCCAGTTTCTTGCTGCAGCCTCCACAAACCCACAACATCCACTACAGTACATGGCAGCACATCCACCCACACCAAGGAACATGAAAACAACACCCAGCACACGATACCATACACAAATACTGTCATCTCTCCCCCTTCGCCCACCTCAGACCAACTTCCAGAAGCATATCCACACTCAGATCACTCGCCGCTCCATTCAGTCAATTAAAGAAAACACACAGCTGCATGCACGGCCTCCTGATATCCACCCTTCTGAATCCTATCTTCCTCGTGAGGACAGGGTCCACCTGGCCAGGCTGAGATGTGGGCACCATCCAGCCCTCTCAAGCTTCCAGAAGATTCTGGATGACTCCGTCGCTGATGCCTGTCCAGGATGCAACACAGCACCCCATACTATTAAGCACATTATGGAAGATTGCATTGCATACAATCACCTATGCCAACAACACAACATACACTCTTTGAGAGCTCTGTGGGAAAGCCCGGTCTTGGCCATGGCCTTCCGAAGGGACTCAGGGCTGTTTGGCCAGACTGCCTAGGGAACAACTATTACTACTACTACAAGGATAAAATTCTGAAATGTGTTAATGCTCACAGTACTTGGAGCATTGAAGCTCTTCTGTGGGTAGAGAGGTGCCTGCACATGTTCGTACTGCAGCAGGGTAGGAAGAACATACCTGTCGACGGACTTATGCTCAGAGATAAAGCCAGAAATTTTAGTGTTGCCTGTTGCTGCCTTGGCCTGAACCCGTCCAAGTCATTCCAAGCCAACCCTGGATGGTTCCAGAGTTTTCTGAAGAGGAGAACCTGAAGAACGTTCACCTCACTCATGAACGTGCCTCTGCAGACACCGCCGCTGCCACCAATTTCCCTGCTCTCCTTCAAGATGAGGTCACAGAGGAAGGTTACAGCAACCTGACAATCTTCAGTATGGACGAGACCGGGATGCAGTAGAAACATCTGCTGTCTACCACCTGCATCACGAAGCAGCAGCAGCAGGTGAGGGGAAGGAAGACAGACAAATCTCGGTACACCGTTGTTTTGTGCACCAACACTGCCTGTAATTTTAAATTGAAGCACTTCATCATTCACCAAGCTAAGAAGCCCCGGGCCTTCAGAAAACTTCGTGATATGTCAGAGTCTGGTGTTTACTGGGGGCAGCAGGCGAAGGCATGGGTGACGTTGAACTTGGTGGTTGAGTGGTTTGATTTGCTTTTCAAGGATGCAGAGCAGCACTGTAAGAAGCATGGTGTCCTTTCAAGGTGCTCCTCTTGCTGGACAATACCCCATGCATCCCCCAGCACCTGGCATCCTGCCTCCCACAAGTGAAGGTTGTCTTCTTCCTACCCAACACCACCTCTTTCCTGCAGCCCCTGGACCAGGAAATTATTGCCAACACCTAGCTCATGTACAGCCAGTTCATTTACCACAAGTTCCTGGGTGCAATTACCAGTGATGCACCTGAGGTTCAGGAGCTGCAGGAGATTGGGGGGCTGCTCCTAAACCTTGCAACGACGCT
>NC_137007.1:22682113-22892113 GCF_032717465.1 Coenobita brevimanus | reverse complement strand
TCACCTATGATATCCCGATTATCTCTCTTCACCTGACCTGCCACCCTAAATATATTTTTCCTTTCCCCATGATTTAGGTTATCAAGTTATTGTCTCTGTGACTCAGACTTTGCCCTGTATACCTCTCTCCTAGCCCTACGCTTGGCAGCCAAATATTCCTCTTCGCTACCACCCTTCTTCCATTCCCGGAAAAGCCTTCTTTTCTCCTTAATTGCAACTTCTACACCCTCATCCCACCACCAAGTTACTTTATGTCTTGGTGGTCCTCTTGTCCAGCCACATGTTACATCAGTAACTCTCAAGAAATTGTTCTTGAGGGTTCTGTACTGTTCATTAACGCCTCTGTCTATAGCTCCCTGTTCAGCCACCACTCTCCTCAACTCGCTATAGAAGGCATCCCTTACTACTTGGTTTTTCAGCTTCCATATTTTCCTCCTAGGTACATAAGTCCTCTTTTTCATCATATATATATATATATATATATATATATATATATATATATATATATATACACATATATACAGTAAGACCTCACTATAACGGACTAATTTGGGCCAAAGCCATTCCGAAAAAAGTGAAATTCCAATAAAAGCGACATCTGGATTTCCCCCTGCAAATCCGGACTTTTTCCCAATATATCAGACATTAGTCCGGATCACACCAACGGTTTTTAAACTGTTTTGACAACCACTGTGGTACTGTACAGTATCATACCTTCACTACAATATTCAGATGGTATAATATATATAATAATACTTTATTGTACACTGATAAACATGTCTTTTATTTACCTTATTTTGGTGAACATAGCTGAAGTGGTCAGGCAGTCCAGACTGCTTCTGACTTTATCTGGCTTTTTCCGATAAATAGGAATTTAGTCCGGTAGCTCCTCAAGTCCGAAAAAAGCGAATTCCGGTCAACTGAAGTCTGTTATATCAAGGTTTTACTGCATATGTATATACAGGTAAGCCCTTAATTCACGCGAGGGTTAGGTTCCCAGACCCTTCGCGTATGTGGTAAATTCACATATATGTTCTGCCCTTGTGAGCACATAATTACGCATGTCTATACGTATATTACATCTGAATAATACTGTTTATGCACTACATACACCTTATAAACTAGCATAAAGCATTAAAAACAACAAAAATGTAAGAAATTTAAAACTGAAACCTGACAAGCACAGGCATAGGTGGAGATACTTCAGCAGGCTGGTACACTAGCCCTCACTGCCTCCCGTATGCTAATTCTGCCTTCTTTATTGTATGAACAGTTGACTCATTCACCCCAAACATGCGGTTCCAAGACAATTCACAGGCGTAGGTGGAGACACTTTAGCACAGTCTGGTGCACTAGCCCTCACTGTCTCCCAAATGCTACGTTCTCCTTCTTTATTGTATGAACAGTTGACTCACCCCAAACATACGGTTCTGAGACAATTCACCATCAAGTCAATTCACCGTCAAAACGTGGACACTTCCCCGTCATTCTATTAACATACTTATTATTGATTAATTAATACTTTAATAACTAATTTTCAGGGGGATTTTATAACTCATATAAGTAAAAAACCAGTGTACTGTACTTGCTAAATAAACTGGTATGTAAATAAATGACGGGGAATCGTCCTGACGGAGAATTGTCGCCGACATTCCACCCTGAAGTTTGTCCAACACTTTAACTTTGTCAGTGACACCACTTTACCAGCCCGCTTTGGTGTGTTACCACATGCATCACTAGCACTACGCATAGGCCCCATGTTGGCAGATAAGGCAAGCAATCACTGGAAGGCAGAGAAATAAGCCACAAATAACGATTCTCGATCTCGAGTCACGCATGATTCGACCGTCGGATTCAAACTGACTGTGTGGTGTGCGGTAGACTGACCTCCCAGGCTCCCACACACACATACACACACACACTGGGTCGGTCAGGATCACTTGATGGTCGTAATCGTCAGCATTTCATATACATATATGTGTGCACACGGGCAGCAGGTAGGCATTTTTTATATTTTATTTATTTCTCTTGTATATTGAAATTACTTATTTGAATACGATAATTTTGTTTTAATTATTGTATGAAAAATTCGTGGATAACCGAAATCGCGTGAAAAAAGTTCGCATGAATTAAGGGATAACCTGTATATATATATATATATATATATATATATATATATATATATATATATGTATATATATACAGTAATCCTTCTACTTTCCGGACGCCCACTTTCTGGACATCCCCACTTACCGAACATTGTGGGCCTGGACCATCGGAACCGAAAATGGCCAAAAAAAAAAAGAAAAAAATCCTCCCTAAATCCGAATTTTTTTCCCACCCGTAATTTGAAATTGCCGCACGGCGCCAAACAGCTGCTTACACCATGGCTCCTTCACCCCTTCCTTCCTCCCCCCTCCCTCCTTCCCTGTCAGGGTTGCCGTTTGTTATTTTCTATCTATCTATCTATCAATCTATTGCCAGACGCCTCAATGCCGTTTGGGGTGGCCACAAACAAATCACCTCCAAGTCGCCCTGTCCCCCGCCATTTCACTGCCCTGCTCCCAACTCACACCCCCCTCTCTCATATACCTCTCCACCCCATCCCTCCATCTCATCCTTGGCCTCCCCCTCCCTCTTTCCCCCTCCACCTCACTCATATACACTCTCTTCGTCAGTCTTTCACCCTCATTACCAAATGTGGGCCAATTTGGTAATGAAAAATTTGTTTCATAATGAATCAGAATAATGCATTACCAGACAGATTTTTCACATGTATGAGGATACACAGGATGGAGATGATGGATTGTTTGCTCTCTCTGATTAATCTGCTACCCTACATAGTGTGAAAATAATCAACATGGTGTTAATTATTAGGAGAGTGATTACATGTATTTCCACTTGTATATATAATTAGTGAAGAATAAATGCTAGCTTTTCGAATTTGGTAATGAAAAGTTAAATCTGGTAATGAAAGTTGAGGAGATTGGTAATGTGGCCGTTGCGATCTGGCAACTCTGTTTCTCCGACATCAACAGTTACTCTCTAACTTCGATTGTGAATAGACACTGGAAGCCACATGTGCTCGTTTTTTGTGAATAATCAGTGAATATACTGCAATACCTCGCCTCTAGACCACATAGAAATTTACAGTGTTGTGCAGTGTTAAGAAATTTGAACTTAGAGTGCAAAGGATCAACTGTGGAGTGCAAATTGGCAGTTTATCTGGCGGTTAGAACTGCAGTGATGCAGTTAAGAACAATGTGCAGTGTTAAACAATTATAACTCACAGTGCAAAGAATTAAGTGCAGCACAACACTGGATTACTGTACGTGCTTCAAGAGCATTTTCATCACTGCCAAAACCTTAGAAAGGCAGCCACAAACGTGATGTAAGTACCCTGGCTGAGGTACAGTCACTTCTAATTCCTCATTCTTTGGTTCCTTTTCATTTATTTCATGCTTTATGTCCATTATTGGTGTGAATAGGGTCTTAAATAGGTTTAAATAGGTGCTATGCATGTCCGGTAGGGAGTTATTTAGGTAGCTTTCAAAGTTAGGCTAGGTTAGGGTCAATAAGTACCAGTCCAGGAGGCTGGTGCCCACTTTCCGGACGAGCCTTTGGCTCTATTACGTCGGATAGTGGAGGGATTAGTGTATATATATACAGTAACCTCTCAAATACCGCGAGGATTAGGTTCCTGGAGAGGTCACGTTAGTTAAAAATGCATTATTTGTACATAAATTTCCTATTAGAAACAGTGGTAATATTGGGGGTTACATTCCTGGACTTTGGGAAAGTCTATCCATTTGGGGAGCTGTGCTACTCAAAACTTAAAGGCAACAATATTAATTTGAAAGAAAATCCACATAAAAAACAAAAACAGTATATTTGGGGAGAAATAAACAACATTTGAGCCCTAGTTGGGCCAAAGTGTTGTTTACTTCTCCCCAAATACATACTGTATTCTATTTTTACGTGGATTTTCTTTCAATTCTGCTTCATTCATGGCATTGTGAAAGTTCTGTCTATCTATCTATTGCCAGACGCCTCAATCCCATTCGGGGTGGCCACAAACAAATCACCTCCACGTCGCCCTGTCCTCCGCCATTTCACTGCCCCGCTCCCAACTCACCCCCCCCTCTCTCATATACCTCTCCACCCCATCCCTCCATCTCATCCTCGGCCTCCCCCTCCCTCTTCCCCCCTCCACCTCGCTCACATACATTCTCTTCATCAGTCTTTCACCCCCCATCCTCTCCACATGCATTAGTAGGTCATAAAAACACTACAGTAAAAGCAACATTTTCATTACAGTAAGTAGGTCACAAACAATAACACACAGCCTCACTTCATCAATGCATCACTCGCTGTCTGCTGCTGTCCCTCCTCACCCCGCTCCACCACATCCCGCCGCTCCCCACCCTAAATTTGTTGTCCCTCCTCGCTCTGCTGTCCCTCCTTGCTCTGCTGTCCCTCCTCGCTCTGCTGTCCTTCCTCTTCCTCTTCCTTTTTTTCTGACTCCCGTTCTACTGGTGATGAAGATAACTCCTTTAAGTTTTCTGTCTTCTTCATAAAGAACTGCTCTGTCTTGGTCTGAATGGTTTTCTTCTTTCTGTTCTGCAGCATCAAGTTGTAACAATTTAGATCTGTCATCACTTTCGTGGTCAAATTTTGTCCGAAAATGAACCAAATTGCTCAGAATGGGGCCAAACTTCATTTTCGAATATTATAGTTCGAATAAAACCGGTTTAAGCAACAGGTAAATAAAAAATTGTATTTATGCATAAACTGCCACACACAGTCTATCAGCTCGGGACTGTCCAAGGCACGCACGGCTAATTTGAAACCATCACTTACTGTAAAGTCGCGTTAAATAGAGAAACCCTTGTTAGTTAAACATATCTCCATAAATATTTGTTCTTGTTTAAACGAAAGCGCGTGTTTTAAACTCGCATTAGTTGAGAGGTAACTGTATATACAGTATTTATATATATACATATATACACCCACCCACCACAAATTGACTTAGAATCTACATTCAGAATTGCTATGGGAGAGTTGTCTAGAATCTACATTCAGAATTGCTATGGGAGAGTTGTCTGTCTTTGCTTTGTGTTTCCACCTCTACCAAGTGAATTTTTGGGGCAAGAAGTAACTGGCAACTCCTCTGGTGTTGGCAGGAGGTGGTGAAACACTTAGCATGCCAGTGCTTGCCCAGAAGCAAGAGTACAGTAAGACCTCACTATAACGGACTAATTGGGCCCCAAACCATTCCGAAAAATGCGAAATTCCAGTAAATGCGACATCCGGACTTCCCCTTGCTAATCCGGACTTTTTCCGATATATCAGACATTAATCTGGATCGCATGAACGGTTTTTAAACTGTTTTGACTACCAGTGAGGTACTGTACTCTGTTAAAATTTCACTACATTAATCAAATGGTATAATATATAAAATAATACTGTACTGTACATTGATAAACATGTCATGTACTTACCTTATTGTGGTGAACGTAGCTGAAGTGGTCAGGCAGTCCAAACTGCTTCTGGCTTTATCGGACTTTTTCTAATATATAGGAATTTAATCGAGTAGCTCCTCGAGTACAATAAAAGCGAATTCCGGTCTATTGAAGTCCGTTATATTGAGGTTTTACTTTATGTTCCCGTCGCTCCGAGCTTGCATCTCCCTCTTTTTTCATATGCATTACTGTTTGCCCAGTTATTTTCCTAGAGTCGAGTTGTCATGCCTGGAAAGTACTGCTCAAGGGATGAGAGGGTCTGTATCATTGCATGGAGGCAGGATAATGTCCCTATCAACACAATTTGTGAACGTACTGGATGTGCAAAGTCGACCGTCATGAAGATTCTTGCTGCAGCGCACAGCCTCCCACCTGATGTCGTACCAGAGCACAAGCATGGTGGTGGAAAGAAGAGGATGACTTTCAGAAGTACAGATACCCTTCTGAAGAGGAAAGTCGTCAAGAATCCTCGACTGACAGCAGCAGAGTTGAAGACAATGCATCCCCAGGTGTTAAAAGACGTTTCAATTCGAACTATCCAACACCGCTTGGAGAAGGAGCTTGGTTTGCCAAGCTGCACCGCAGCCAAGAAACCGCTTCTCTCTGACCGCATGAAGAAGCAGCGCATTCAGTTTTCCAAGAAGTATGCACACTGGACATTGGATGAGTGGAGATAAGTTATGTTTTCCGATGAAAGCACATTTCAAGTGTTCCAGGTGCGTTCTGCCAAGGTTCGTCACCCCGCCTTCCGTAGTCAGCGTGACCCTCTTACACGGTGCTGACTGTTAATCACCCACACTCAGTAATAGTATGGGGATGTTTCTCAGGTGAAATGGGAAGGGGAGGCCTCTCCTTTCTTCCTAAGAACTTGATGATGAATAGTGGTCGGTACATTCAAGTTCTGAAAGATCATTTGTTAAACTTTTTTGCTATCCATGGGTGCGACTCTTTCATGCACGATTCAGCTCAGTGTTACAAGTCAAGAAAGGTGACAAAATGGCTTGAGGAGAATCGGATTGAGGTATTCGACTGGCCTGGCAACAGTCCAGATCTAAATCTGATAGAAAACTGCTGGGCAAAGATGAAGAAAATCTTGGCAGAGAAGAAGACACCCACCAGAATGCATGGGGATTCTTCCATTCCTATATGTATATATATATACAGTAGGCTCGCACAGTGCGCGGGAGATTGGCCGGTCCACAACCTCGCGCACTGGGAATACATAATCTTAAGGGAATAATTACATATGGGCAGTACCCCCTCATACCTGGACATGTTTTGGCCCTTAGAGACATATAAAAGGTCAAATTTTTCAGACCTTGTACTACTGATATAGCTGCAGTAACAAAAATATGGGGAGTCACCCTAACAACAGTAGACAACAGACCTGATGGATTTAAACAACAAGAGTTCTGAGGCATGGCAATGCACTTACAGTGCCCCCGCCACCACCCCGGCCGCACCACGCTTGTTCAACGGTTGCCAATGTTGTATTATTCCAGGCTTTGACGAAGAAATTTACGGCCTGTTGAATGTTACATTTCTTCCAGAATGCAGCAACAGTCATTATGGTGGGGGTTGCAGGTATGCCAGGTGAAGCAGGTGAGTCAGGTGAGGCTGTGAAGGTGGAGAGGGAGGTGGCTGGTGAGTCAGGTGGGGCAGTGGAGGACGGCGGTTGGCGAGTCAGGGGAGGTGGTGAGGGGAGGATCCTCCCTCTCCTCCTCGCAACTGCTCATATTTTCGGCAGTTTCCTTCATCACTTCTTGCTTGTTTGTTTCATTCCTCATCTTGTTATGGATGTATTGGCAGTATAACAACTTGGTATTCATGAAATAAACATCATTATTATAGAAACTGGGTATCTATTCTAACTTACTGTTATTGCCGAAAACGTTGTTATTGAAGCTGTTATTGGCGATATCTTATTGTAGACTCCTCTTGAGCACCTTCCCCATGAGCCTCTAGGTCACTATTGGTGCGTTGTGGGGGGGGGGGTCGCGTACTGATGGAAAATGGCGTTTTTAAGCCACTTCTTGCCTCTACCTCGTGTTTTGTGGGGTAAACTCGCGCATTCAAGGTTTTTCGTTATGATTTTTGGTTACGAGCACAATGTGATTCGCGCACTGTGATGATGCACACTGGGTGAGCCTACTGTATATGTATACAGTAAAAGCTTGATTAACCAGAATGCATGGGGATTCTTCCATTCCGGATTTGGAATTTTCCGGATAACCGAATGTTACTCTTAAAAATTTTCTGGGAGGTTAAACAAGTGAAATAGGACCAAACTTGGGACTTTACTTTATTTCATAAAGTACATTATTCAGTATTAGATACAGTACAGGTAAGATATAGTACAGGTACACTACAATACGCAGGACCTTCCTCCATTATCAGTATGTAGACATGTTGCTTCTTTAGCATTATTTTATTGATATTTTCATCGTAAGTGCTCTGACGAACTGGCTTCAATTGTGCTCCCCCCTTCACATTTTCTCCCGAAATACATGGGCAGCTGGGAGCGCCCATGAACTCACACTCTCTCCCCTGCAATGCAGAACCTCAGCTTATCAAAATTCATTTATCCCCAGAACTACTACTCTCTGGAATTCACTTCCTGGGAGCTGTTTCCTACAAACATATAATCCACTTCAATTTAAATCCAGTTGTTATAAATATTTTATGAATGGAGGATGCCTGTAGGCACATGGACATATTTTTTTTCCTTTGTTTTTCCTTTCTCCATTCATTATCTATAAAAAAAAAAAAAGAGAGAGAGAGAGAGAAATTGTACGGGACTGAACACAAACCAACAAACATTACCTATAATTATTTAACCCTTACACCGCGGGCATGTTTCCCAATGTTTTGCGTGTCCCGTGGGGTTATTCGGGCTCCGACAGACTCTCAAAAAATATTTGCCAAAAATCAGTTATTAGTCCTAGAATATTAAAATTACATATGCATATGGCACATTCCTTCAGCTTTCTCCTGGGATGTTTGTTGAGCCTTCATCAATTACCGTAGGACTTGTGGAGACCTCTGAAGTTGGGTAACAAAGTCTCCACTTTACACTTCCCGACAGCCTGTAATATGATTACCACAGCCAGATATTAACACTATAAACACTACTCTATGATTATCAAGTAGTTTGGGATCCATACTCCGAAAAAAAAAAAAACACTGTGAAAGCAATGAAAATTACAAGCGCGTATGACCTTCCCACTTGCGCTAGTTCGCTGTTGGTATTCTGTCATTTATTATTCATAAAACCCCTCACACTTTATATTTCTATTACTATATAACACTTATATATATCTACAGTCTTTATCCATAAGTTTCCTTCAGTAGTATTAGTTTATTGTCACTGAAGTCAATCAATTTTTCATTCAGTAAAATACGTAGAGAGCCACTGATTCACTTTCACTGTTATAACATCAAGTATTTGTACTCATATTCTTATATTACTAATTACTTACATTTCTATCACATTTTCTATTGTATTTTCAATATTTACACTTCTATTTTACTTACACTATGTTATTCACTGTCACTTTCAGTAACATAAAACTATATTACACTGTTCAAACATATGTACTGTACATCCACTGCTTTCACTTGCTATTTACACATTATTTTCACATTATTTTCCTTTCCCACTTGCACTTTTAGAACTGCTTCTGGCTGTGGTAATCAAAGAAGCAGGTAACACAGAGGGGAACCTGGCACTCAGCGCACTGCCAAGAGGTGCGTTTGTGCTCAGGTGTGCGTCGGGTGGTATGTGCACACACCTGGCACCTGCGGATCACAGCCTTCCTCTTGCCTGTGGCAGGCATTTGCACCAGTCTGTGCCGATCCATGTATGCCCTCTCCTCAAGTCTGTTGGGAAGTGTTACTGGATGGCGCCTTGGAGTTGCTGCTGTCACCCTACCATATCTTACAAGCAGCTGCTGAACACAAGTCCTGGCAAACAACCTCAGGGAGAAGGACTTGGGTGGCTTGACCTTCATCTTGTACAGGATGAAGGCGTTCAGCATCATCATGTCTATGAGATGCAAAGAAACTTTCCTGTACCACCTAGTATTCTTCCTGAGGCAGTCGATCTCTCCAATCATCATGTCGGACTTGTCCACCAGCCGCATGTTGATATTGTAGTCTAAGACAGCATCAGGTTTCCTCACAGGTTCGCCTGTCCTACGGTCGACCTTCCCACTGTCTGTCATTTCCCCCTTATGTATGGTGGTGAGCATGTGCACGACCCTCTTGTCATGCCACCGTATTGCCAGCATCTTCTCAGACTTGCGTAGGTGCACGTCTCCTTGCTGTGAGGTTCCTGCCTCTGGGAATTTAGGGAAGTGGGGATGATTACTCTTCACAGTGCCGCAGGAGCCGATGCCGTGCTCTGAAAGGTATTTGGCAAATTTCGGTGCTGTATAATAGTTGTATTTATACAGCACATGATTCCCACCAAAATACCTTTCAAGGAGCACTTTCACTACACAGCCTGAGAAGCCAAGGGGGTGTGTTTTATCCAGATTGACAGTGCTGGCTGAATAAATGACGAAGTCAAGGATGTACCCCGTCTTACAGTCGCACAGTACAAAGAACTTGATTCCAAAGCGATGGCATTTGCTTGGAATGTACTGCACAAACCTAAGATGTCCTCTGAACAAAACCAAGGATTCGTCAATGACAACCTTCTGAAAGGGGTGGAAGTATGTCATAAACTTATCCTTCATTCTGCTCAGAATCTACCGGATCTTCCAGAGTGGGTCAGTTTGGGAAGGTACATCATTGTCGGCAAAGTGCAGGTTTCCCATGATGTTCCGGAAGCGATCTCTGGCCATGTACTTATTGAAGGTGGGTGAGGGTCCATGGACCAGTATTCTTCCAACTCATGCTTCTTTGAGTATGGCATGAGAAGCATGAGGGCGAAGAACACATACAGCTCCTGCACTCCCAGCATGGACCACTGTTGCATCTTGGCTGCACCTGTACCACTTGCAGCACGTTGTGATTCATACCTGTTGGTCTCATCACATATGTGCTGCATGACTTCATCATCGAGGAAGGCCAAAAGGAAGTCCACACACTCAGCATGCTCGTCAAGAGTGAAGGCAGGCTGTACTCCTGAGGAACTCTCGCTGAAATCAAGATGTTCAGGGACAAAATCAAACCCTTCCGTCCACGCGAAGGCGTCCAGGATTCCCTGTCGTGGCGGTGTAGGGTGGGTGAGGGTGGAGAGTGGCTGTGAGGCAGATTTATCAGGTTCAAGGTCACTCGCACTGACCCTGGGTTGCCATACATCACTAGCAGCCCTTACTCTACTAGCAACTCTACTTTTATGGGTCAGGGATTTACCTCTTCCTCTACGGCCTGCCTTCACTGTTGATGCTGGTGGTGACTCTGACGACGAGGACTCCGGAGAAAATTCAGCAGAAGAAGAGGAAGAAATGAGTGAAGTGGGGCTTGGGGAACGGGGAGGTGAATCAACTCGGGACTCATGGCGGGCTGGGTCACGTGGGGCCATTGTTCCCGGGCTAACCCACCGCCTTTTCATTCCCTTCCCAAATTCCTTCCCTTGCTGCACTAACGGCTCTTTTCCTTTGGAGCTAGAGATAACTTCCAACACTGAAGCACTCGTACTAGCACTTTCTGGCACAATTTCCTCACCCGGCTCATCACACGAATCCCCCGAAGGGTCAAAGTCACTATCCATCATCATTGATAATTCGTCTAGTTCACGTTCCACTGCAGAGTCACTTAGTCCTTTCCTGCTTCCCCCACGAGTTTTTCTGGGTGTAGAGGTCACGGGGCCCTTTGCAATGGGCGCAGAAGCGGCAGAAATGGCGGGGTGCGAGTGCAACATGCTTTGACCACAGAGGAGGACAAGGAACTAAATGGCGCGGCTTATCTGAGAAGGCAAGGGTTGACAGTGACAATGGGGCTGACAGCTGCTAACTTACATGCTAATAAATTATTGGTAGAAAATCTCGGCAATACATAAAGAAATAGGTAGTTCCAGGTGAATGTAAATGTCACTTAGGCTTCTCCCTTCCTTTCTGATATATATTTTTATTACAGAAATAGATTACAAGGCATAATTCAAAGGGGAAATTACCGTGGTAATGTAGCGAATGAATTCGTGTGAGGTGTTGTCATGTGATAATTAGCCAATTCCTGGTGTATACCACTATCACTTACCTTATTTCTTTTTGGTATATATTATTTTGTATAAGTATAGGGCATAGGGCTTATTTCAATGGATGAAATCTGTGGAAAAATCCGGGAGAGATTTGCTTAGCGCACCGCAGCCGGGGAGGTGAGAGGACAGGGTAATGGAGGGGAGGTAGGGAGGGGAGTCAGGAACGGGGGAAAATGGCTAAAATGTCAACAATGGATGGGAGTACAGATGAGATTTGGAGTGGTGACTAGTGTTGGATATTGGCAGTACTGATAGATGATACAAGCCACCACTTGAAAGCCCGGGAAAATTCAAAATAACACAGAATCACAAAAGTGACGCCCTGCGGTATGATGCATTGTGGCCGAATGTCACGAAAGTGACACCCCACAGTTATGTTACAGGCCAAAATAATTTTGAAAACTTAGCTGCATACACTACTTTATCCTGTACTGTACAGATGTAATTAAGAATTATTGGGGATCATCAGGATCATGAGATGAAGATTCAGACATTGGAGAAGGAGAAGTGGAAGGAACAAGGTCAGGAGCTAAAGAAGTGGAAAGAAAGGCGATTTGAATCGGCGACGACTGGTGTCCGGAATATTTTTGCCCCATGCCGGATTGAATTTGCATTCTGGTTATACGGATGTGTTGCTGCCACTTAATTGAGCTTTTCCTGTATGTATGTATATATATATATATATATATATATATCCATCCATCATCCAATCCTACATTGCCCCAAGAGGAGCGTAGGAGCCCGGGGCTAGGCATTTGGTCTCGACATTTAAGATGAGAGTGACCAGCCTTACTCATCCCTGAGTGGCATGACATGAGCAATCAACCTCAATCACCCCTTGGATATAAACCTTAACCGGCTCAATGCGACTGGAGCACAATAATTACCCACTAAAACCACCAGGTGCCAAAATTTGGTTATATGGCTACCACCCAGCGTAGTAAATGGTTTCCTGGTGTACAGGAAACCATTTGGCTTGTCACTCAGTGTAGAGTCACCCACAGGCAGAAGGAAAAGGAAAGAATGAAGGAAAGAAAGACAGAAGAGGGAGTGTAAAGTCACCCGTAGGCAGAAGAACAAGGAAAGAATGAAGGATAGAAAGACAGAAGAGGATGAAAGGAAAGAAGGATGGAAGAGAGGAAAGGGCAGACACCCTAGAACAGCAATACGTTGAGTGAGTGGATGGTGAGCGCCCCCACCTACCACTATATATATATATATATATATATATATATATATATATATACACACACAGTGAAATGTCAAATTTCGATGGGCATATGTACCTAAAAATCACCGCGAAATTCAAATCATCAATATTCAAACTGAACTTCTTATAGGAAAAATTAGTTTGGGTCCGGGGCCTCCGAACCTAACTCCCCAAAATCATTATTTTTTGCCCACACCTCCTGTAAACTTTATGAACTATAATTGTGGTTAAGTAACTGTAGTTCTGCATTGTATTGTCATACTGTCAGCAAGTGTATACTTGGTGTATTTCTGTCCTTTCCTGTATTGCCATTTCTCCTTTGGTTGCAAAGATTTAGAGGTGCCAGGCTGCTCTTATACAGTACCACTGCTACCCAAAGAACCACTCTTGCTTACCATCTTGAAACAGGTAAGTTGCGACAAAAATGCAAAGAAATACATACTACTAAATTGCAGTGAAATGCATGTCCACATAATGAAAGTTACAGGCTGAAGGTGCAGCACTTGGCTGTAGAGGGCTGGCTGCTGGCAGGACAGTCGCAAGATGGCCGCCGACAACAGAGCATCGCCTTGCACATGGCCTGTTGTTGTTGGTGCCTACTTCCAAGCTGGAGCTCTTGTCTTTAACCCTTACACCGTGGGCATGTTTCCCAATGTTTTGCGTCTCCAACGGGGTTATTCGGGCTCCGACAGACTCTCAAAAAATATTTGCCAAAAATCAGTTATTAGTCCTAGAATATTAAAATTACATATGCCTATGGCACATACCTTCAGCTTTCCCCTGGGATGTTTGTTGAGCCTTCGTCGATTACCGTAGGACTTGTGGAGACCTCTGAAGTTGGGTAATGAAGTCTCCACTTTACACTTCCCGACAACCCGTAATATGATTTCCACAGCCAGATGTTAACACTATAAACACTACTCTATGATTATCAAGTAGTTTGGGATCCATACTCCAAATAAAAACCACTGTGAAAGCAATGAAAATTACGAGCGCGTATGACCTTCCCACTTGCGCTAGTTCGCTGTTGGTATTCTGTCATTTATTACTCATAAAACCCCTCACACTTAATATTTCTATTACTATATAACACTTATATATATCTACAGTCTTTATCCATAAGTTTCCTTCAGTAGTATTAGTTTATTGTCACTGTAGGGATTCAATTTCTTTCAGTAAAATACGTAGCATTCACTTTCTCGTCCTGTATACTAGCATTGAGAGTGAATGTCACTTTCACCTTCACTCTCATAACTCATAGTATTCAGACATGCTATAACTTTCACTTTCATTACTCTTAGGGTATATACTCGTATTCTTATAATACTACTCATTTACATTTCTATTTACGTTTTCTATTTTACTTACGTTATTTACATTTCTATTTTATTTACACTGTGTTATGCACTGTCACTTGAAGTAACTTATAAGACTATTTTCCACTGTTCATGTATATTTACATTCATTACTTTCACTTGCTGTTTACACATTATTTACAATTCCACTTGCACTGTTTTACTCAATAGAAAGATCGTAGTCACTCTTTTATCAATTGTCAGCCCTTTACCTCTTTCCACACGGGGTTTAGCAGGGGGTAAAGGTCACAGGGCCCTTTGCATGGGGGTGAAAAGTGCCTGAAGTTAGCAAGAGCAAACAGACGTACCTTCACATTGGAAGATGAGAGTGAACTGATAAGGGTGGGCCGTGGTGGTGGCCTACCTAGGGAAATGCATTACTGCCAACATTAGCCTCTTGACGGCAGCTAATATATAGCAGTGAAATGATTGGCAGGAAATCTAGACAATACATTATAAATTAGGTAGTTCCAGGTGAATGTAAATATCACTTAGGCTTCTCCCTTCCCTCCTTATATGTATATTTATTACGAAAATAGATTATACGGCACATTTCAAGGGGAAATAAACAGCGAAGATTAGCGAACGAGTGCACGTGATGTGTTGTCAGGTGATAATTAGCCAATTCCAGGTGTATGGTACTCTCACTTACCTTATTTCTTTCTTTTATATATTATTTGGTATAAGAATAGGGTATAGGGCTTATTTCAATGGATGAAATCAGTGAAAAATTCCAGGGAAGATTTACTTAGCATAGCACGGCCGGGCAGGCGAGAGGATAGGATAATGGAGGGGGGGTAGGGAGGGGAGTCAAGAATGGGGAGAAATGGCTTGTCAACAATGGATGGGAGTACAGATGAGATTAAGAGTGCTGACTAGTGTTGGACATGGGCAGTACTGATAGATGATCCAAGCCACCACTTGAAAGCCCGGGTGAATTCAAAATAACACAGAATCACAAAAGTGATGCCCCGCGGTATGATCCCTTGCTCCCAAGCGTCACGAAAGTGACGCCCCGCGGTTAAGGGGTTAAACAACATGACTATTTTTTTTTTTTTTTTCTCAGTCTCTATTGTTCATTTCTATGTTACTCCTTCTATTCATAATTACCGTACTTCTCTTCGTTTCAGTATTCTGCCTACTGTACAGTACTTGCTATCACCTGTAATTAATTGTTTTAGTATTTCTGTTTTGATTATCTTCCTATAATTTCTCTTGTTATATCTTGGAGTTATTAAAGTATTGATTAAGTAATAAGAAGTATATTTAGAGAATGACGGGGAATCGTCCAGGGGGCGAATTGTCCTGACGTGAAATCGTCCCTGTTTTGACGGGGAATTATGTGATGGGCGAATTGACTTGATGGTGAATTGTCTCGGAACCATATCATCGTATGCTTCATATACTGTATGAATAAATGATGTTGATTTTCATTTTCTCCTTGACACATGTCACACGATATTAGGTTAGGCTCATACTTTTTCTGATAATTTTCCTTCACTTCTAGCATTTTGGTTCGTATAAAAAATATTATCTTTGCTTGTTTTGGTTGGGGTCTGTCTGTGAGAGCACGTTACATACGATATTAGGTTAGGGTCATACTTTTTCTTATAATTTTCCCTCACTTCTAGCATTTAGGTTCACATCAAAAATATTATCTTTGCTTGTTGTGGTTGGAGTCTGGCCCTGAGAGCACATGTCACACAATATTATGTTAGGTTCATACTTTTTTTTATCATTTTCCTTCACTTCTAGCATTTTGGTTCACATCATAAATATTACCTTTGCATGTTTTGGTTGGAGTCTGGCCTTGATAGCATTGAAATATGCAAATTTGCATCGAAAGGTAAGGTAGGCAGACCACTCCAAAATGCATCGAAATTAGATTCATCGAATTCTAAACTGTTGAAATTTGAGATTTTACTGCATGTATATATATATATATATATACACTCAATCCTTGAGTAACACGTGGTTGATTAACATGTTTTTGTTCTAACGCGGTCAGCATAATGAGACAAGTCATGTCAACACGCGGAAAAACTCGAGCTCACGCAGGAAGTCAGCTGGCCTGGCAACAAAATTTGAAAGTCGCGCGCGATGACGTCACCCTCTAAACTCTGGGTACTTTTCCTGGGCACATAGTTCCATTCAGTATGGGTATTGATCTCAATATCACACCCAGCCACCTAAGCCAAGCAGCCCTAGTGGGATAGGTTAGGTGTTAGGTTGAAAAAATTTTGCCTGGGAAACACACTGAGCATATTTTTGAGAAAAACCTATGGTTAGTTTTGAAACAACTGGGCGAGCATCGTTCCTGGCTGAGGGTTCCCGGTGGTGAGATGAATACGCATACAGAATGGAAATATGCTTATGGGCACACTCAAGGCCAAATGGTTAGACAAAATTTATGGGTTTCACAATTTCAGGGGACGAAATGGAACGAAAATGTATTGTAGTCAGGAAAAAAAGAAAAAAAATCCATGTGTTCTCGTGAGTTAGGGTTCAGTTCCACATTCTTCGTTCGATTTCATGCTTCCCAACACATTTCGGACCAACTGGGCATATGGTTATCAGTCCTTTCTCATGCCTCACCTAGTTCTTACCCTCTCATAATGGGTTTTGCTGTTTTAAGGGACGAAATGGAATGAAAATGTTTGCTAGACAAAAAGTTACTCTTTTATCCATGTGTTCTTGTAAATTAGTGTTCAGTTCTACATTCTTTGTTCGATTTAGTGCTTCCCAACACATTTCCAACTAACTGAGCATAAGGTTATCAGTCCTTTCTCGCGCCTCGCCTAATTCTACCCCACACTCATACTGGGTTTCACAGTTTTAGGGGACGAAATGGAACGAAAATGTTTCCTAATTAAAAAAAAAAAAAAAAAACTTTCATCCATGGGTTCTCGTAGTTAGTGTTCCGTTCCACATTTTCGTTCGAAATCGTGCTTCCCAACACGTTTCGGACCGACTGAGCATACGGCTATAAAATCCTTTCACGCATCTCACTGACTTTACCTCACAGTCATATGAGTTTCGCAGTTTTAGGGGACAAAACTGAATGAAAATGTTTGCTAACCAGAAAAAAAAATTACTTCCATCCATGTTCTCTTACAAGTTAGCGTTCAGTTCCACATTCTTCGATCTTCTTCCTTAAAGTCTTGTATTTTTCGGATTACTTATGGGAGGTAAATAATCGTTTCATGCTAAATCTGTTTCCCCGTTGTTTTAAGCTGTGTTACACTATGTCAACTCGTTTGACTCATCAGGGCGAAAGGGCCTGTCCTAAATGTTTAACTACAGTTGACCTAACCTAGCCTAACTATACCTAATAATTTAACCTAATCTAACCTAGCATCCAGTTGGGAAATTGGGAGACGAAAACCACCTTTGAGTACGTCAAGACAATCATAGGTACGGCTTAAGGAACGTGATGATAAAATGTGGGAAGTTTTTCTGCAGGAAGTTGTAATTTATCACCCTTAAAATAGTCAGAAAAACACCGAAAACAAACTGGAGGAATATGAATTGAATTGATAAAGTCCTTCTACTGCTTTAAGTAAAGCGTACGTGTACCGAAATGGCAAAAAAGTGTGGAGTACATGAAAGCACCATCATAACGATTTGGAAGGACCAGGAGAAGATAAAGATCGTGCGAAGGAAGTGATGCGAACCTTGTAGCATTGAAAGTTTATATTTGTCCTGAAGCTGACTGAGAAGCTTAGGCCTATAGGGCGTTATGTGGAGCGTCAGAGAAATTGTCATTTTTACTCCTCCTTACCACCTTACCCCACGTAAATTACCCCCACTTATATGCACCATCAGGTAAAACAGTGATATAATCATTGTAATTAAGATCACCAATGATATTAGAAATAGCATTAACAAAAAAGTCGGGCTAGGTACCCTTATGTTGATACGTAGCTTCCCGGCATTCATTCCCCACCCCCTACCGATAATGTTGTCAAAGTTTCGCCTTCTCGTATCATGTTGGCCTTCGGGAGAGACGTTAGGCCGTATGGTTAGACTAAAATTTATGGGTCTGGCAGTTTTAGAGGACGAAAAAAAAAAAAAAAGGGACTCTTTCATCCATGTGTTCTTGTGAGTTAGCATTCCGTTTCACATTCTTCGTTCGATATCGCTTTTCCCAACTCATTTCGGACTGACTGAGCAGTTTAGCCATATGCTTAGTCTGTCTGAAAAGTGTAGGGAAGCGCGATATCAAATGAAGAATGTGAAACGGAACGCTAACTCAAGAGAACACAAGGATGAATGTAATTTTTTCTGGTTAGCACACATTTTTGTTCTGTTTCATCCCCTAAAGCCGTCAAACCCATGAATTTTCATCTAACCATATGGCCTAAGGTCTCTCCGGAAGGCCACATGATACAAGAGATGGCGAAACAACATTGGGGTTGAGGGGAGGGAGGAAAATACCATGGAGCTACGTATCAATTAAAGGGTACCCAGCCCAACTTCTGTTTTTGTTAATGCTATTAAATACCACTGATTTTTTAAATAACAATAGTTACGTCTCATTGTTTTACCTGATGGTGGGTGCAAGTAAGGGTTTTTACGTGGGGTTAGGTTGTAAAAAGGGGTGAGTTATGAAAAGTCGCCAGAACACATTGTACCATTATACACATAAACATATTGTCTGAGTGACGCGGATTTGGGTACCACGGTCCTTGTCCAGTCCTTATTGCCTGTGGTACTCGAGGATTGAGTGTATATATATACAGTTAAGCCCTTAATTCACGTGAGGGTTAGGTTCCCAGACCCTTCGCGTATGTGGTAAATTCGCGTATATGTTCTGCCCTTGTGTGCACATAATTACGCATGTTTATACGTATATTACATCTGAATAATACTGTTTATGCACTACATACACCTTATAAACTAGCATTAAGTATTAAAAACAACAAAAATGTAACAAATTTAAAACTGAAACCTGACAAGCACAGGCGTAGGTGGAGACACTTCAGCAGTCTGGTGCACTAGCCCTCACTGCCTCCCGTATGCTACATTCTGCCTTCTTTATTGTATGAACAGTTGACTCATTCACCCCAAACATGCGGTTCCAAGACAATTCACAGGCGTAGGTGGAGACACTTTAGCAGTCTGGTGCACTAGCCCTCACTGTCTTTGGTATGCTACGTTTTCCTTCTTTATTGTATGAACAGTTGACTCACCCCTAACATACGGTTCTGAGACAATTCACCATCAAGTCAATTCACCGTCAAAACATGGACAATTCCCTGTTATTGTATTAATATACTTATTATTGATTAATTAATACTTTCATAACTAATTTTCAGGGGGATTTTATAACTCATATAAGTAAAAAACTAGTGTACTGTACTTGCTAAATAAACTGGTATGTAAATAAATGACGGGGAATCGTCTTGACGGAGAATTGTCGCCAACATTCCTCCATTAAGTTTGTCCAACACTTTAACTTTCTCTGTCAGCAACATCACTTTACAAGTCAGTGTTGGTGTGTTACCACATGCATCACTAGCACCATGCTTATGCCCCATGTTGACAGACAAGGCAAGCAATTACTGGAAGGCAGAAAAATAAGCCACAAATAACGATTTGCAAGTCATGCATGGTTCGACCGTCGGATTCAAACTTACTGTGTGGTGCGTGGTAGACCGATCTCCCAGGCTCCCACACACACATACATATATGTGTGGACACGGGCAGCAGGTAGGCATTTTTTATATTTTATTTATTTCTCTTGTATATTGAAATTACTTATTTGAATACTATAATTTTGTTTTAATTATTGTACGAAAATTTCGTGGATAACCGAAATCGCGTGAAAAAAGTTCGCGTGAATTAAGGGATAACCTGTATATATATATATATATGGTCTATATATCATCATCATCAGCCATTATAAGTCCACTGCTGAACATAGGCCTCCCCCAACCTTCTCCACAAATTCTCTGACTGAGCCAATCTTTGCTGTTTTCCCTGCAAATTTCTTTATCTGATCTCTCCACCTCCTGTCTGGTCTTTTTCTGCTATGCTTCCAATCTCTTGGTGTCCAGTTAGTCAAACTTATGCTCCATCAGTTATCTCTTATTCTTACAACATGGCCTGCCCACCTCCATTTCTGTCCTTGTATAACTTCTATAATAGCTTTGACTTTAGCCTGCTCTCTCACCCAGGTTGATCTTTTCCTGTCTCTTAAAGATATTCCGCTTTGCCACCCAGGTTGATCTTTTTCTGTCTCTTAAAGATATTCCCAACATTGATCTTTCCATTGCTCTCTGATTATGGATTAATTTATATTCCATCAGTTTTGTAAGTTTCCAGGTCTCACACCCATATGTCATAGCTGGAATTATACATTCGTTATATACTTTTCGTTTCTTACAAACTGGCAAGTTACTTTTCGTAATGTCTCTATGTATACCGAAGCTTTCCATCCAACTGTAATGCATCATTTTATTTTGCTATCAATATCTTTCGTTAGTTTTAGTATTTGTCCCAAATAATTGTACTCCTCGACTTCTTCAAGAATTTCTCCGCTTATTCTGATGATGCACTTCGGTGTTTGTGGATTAAACATTAGTTTTACTCCGGTTCATCTTTAATCCTACTTTGAGACTTTCTCTGCTCAGGTCATATATGTATATACAGTATACTGTATGTTATGTTAACATCCGTGTATTTCAGCAACGTGTTTTTCCTTAGGCAAATCTGATCGAAAAATACCACACCGTCTTCATTTATGATCATCCAAATACTTTCAACATTCCTGATGGCAGACCTGTGCTCCACGTTTAATACTGCTGTACGCTACTTCTACCAAAAAGCCTTAAAAAACACGTAGAGAAGGTTATTTCTTGTATTTATGATGTTTCATACACTATGTACATTAATAAGTGACTAAGAGTAAAGGCACAGTGAGTGGGTACATACAGAATACACATTATGTGAATCTGGGAATCATGCAAACAACCAATAGGAAATGAGGTGAGGGGGAGAGTATGTTGGGTGGGGGTGTTGTAATCAACCATTGGGAGACTGGAGAATATGAGGGATGTCATCACTCTACCCTAGACTTTGTATGGGGAGGAACAGAGTGAAATGATGGGATGACTGCAAATTCACTTATCTGTAGTTCATCCTGGTGCCAGATCCTTCATGAGGAGAGCTTTTAATACCTGTATTTGTAGGCTTTTCAATATCTGGAGCCCACTTGATGACCTGTGTGTGCTCTTCCATGATGTCGTTGTTCTGTCGTATCCATCTGTAGAATAGGGGACATGGAATTGTGGGCCAACATGAGTAGTCACACCTGGCTATGTGGCAATATTGTGTTCAGTGAAAACCCACCACATAGTGATTTATCGTATAGTGTGGTCGATATAACATGGGTTCACTGGGGTTATGGAACGGGCCTATGATGACGAAACAAACGAACAAAAAAACTGCCACCCACCTCACATACTCATATGTCCTAGGCCAATCTGAGTCATCACCTAGGGTCCCCACCAAGGCTGAGGGACAGCTGAAGGGCCTGGATGATCATTCCAGGTCCTCAAGAGGTAGTGAAGGGAGATAGGGAGAGCAATGCAGTGAGACCAAGGGAGAGTGATGTGATGAGACTGAAGGAGAGCGATGTGGTGAGGGCAATGGAGATTGTAGCTTGGAGGCTGAGGGAGAGTGTAGCAGTTTGGCGTCAGGGGAAAGTAGTGGTGTGGTGGAGGAGGAGCGTGACAGCATGGCAATGGAGAAGCATAGGGGTAAGCCAGGCAGCAGTGAAGATGAGACAGCAAGATGTAGTGTTAGCATCCCACTGATGAACGGCCTTGGCTCTCCCTCAGTGCTGGTTGCAAGGGGGAAGAAGGAGTGGTGGTGGAATACCATGCTGCCTGTTTCTTATTTGTCAGGAGCTCCCTGTATGGCCTCAAGTGTTCCTCTTTACCATATGTTGCCACATCACTCCTCGCTGAGCTGGCTTCCTTGTCCTCGATGTATGAAATTGCCCTGGCTATCCTTTCTAGGAGCTTCTTCAACCCGTGGATTGTGAGCCACAGCTCAGGCTGAGTAGTGGCGCATTATGAGCCACAGCTCAGGCTGTGCTGGCCGTGCATCACCGTAAACAACTTGACCCCTACGCAAACTTATGCAAGGCGCTACACGAAGATGGAGAGAGCGAGATTTTTTTTTCTTTTCACCAGATGATGCCCTTGATGTTTTATCTTCACGTTTATAATAAACAAAAACAATTTTTTTTTCTTTTCTTTTCATTTTTTCACTGCTTCCATATGCAAAGACAGAGAGAGAGAGAGAGATTTTTTCTTTTCACCAGATGATGCCCTGGATGTTTATCTTCAAGTTTATAATAAGCAAAAACTAAAAAAAAAAAAATTTCCCTTTGTTGCACACCACCAGGTAGGATAAAAAAAAAAAGAATTTGCACAATCCATGGGTTAAGGTCTTGATGCTGAGAACATGAAGGGTCTTGTTCTCCTCACTGTCCTCATTCTCTTTCTGTGCCTTCACCATCAGTTCCTTAAATTCAGTAAGCTTCTCTGTTGAGAGTTGCTCAGTCTGGCTGTCCAGGACCTCTTGAACATCTTCTTCATTGACCTCCTCAAATCCCACCTCGTGTGAGAGGTTGAGGATTTTGTGCTTAATGTTCTCCACTGCCAGGAACCCCATGAAGGAGTGCACACATTCTCACCATACTTTTAGCAAGATGATATTCAGTGTGCTTGGCTGTACCATCTTCCATGACACCATGGTGTTGTCAGTGTTGTTCTTGATATTATACATTTTTTCAAGAAGCACTGCACACTGTCAAGCTCCAGTGAGGCAATTGCCCTCACCATTTGCTCCATAATGTAGTTGAGGTAGTGGGCATTGAAAGTGGTGATGACATCTTGTTCCATTGGCTAGAGCAACAATATTGTGTTGGGGGCTAGGTACACCACTTTGGTATTATCCACCTAGCCCTCCATGCCTTCCGGGTGGCTTGGGGTGTTGTCCACCAGGAGGAAGAAATGGTTGCTAGATTGCTCCAGCTGGCATAGTTACACAAGTGGGAAGACAGGTATCCTACCATGTATGAGCAGCAGAGTGTGGAGAATCAGCCAAACCCTGATGTTACTCTCCCAAATAATCCCAAGGTTCTCTTCCATATATGCTGCCAGTACCCAGGAGTTTTCCCATTGATAAATGAATAGTGGTTTGAGCTTAAGGTAGGATCCCCCATGCATTCGCACTGAGAAAGAGAGTGAGATGATTATTGGTTGCCTTAAGCCTGGCACGTCATTCTTCCTTGCTTATACAGTATAAGTCTTCTGGGTGATATATTTCAAAAACAGGCCTGTCTCATCAAAGTTCAGGACCTGCTTGTGAGGGTATGCCCCTTCCTCTGTGGCTGCCTCCAGCTTTGCCAGGAAGGTTTCAGATGTCACGTGGTCAGCACTAGCAGCTTCCTCATGTGTGGTTACATGTCCAAGGCCAGCATGGGACTTAAACCACTCAAGCCAACCCGTACTAGCCTTGAACTCCTTTGTGGCCTCCATTCCTTGCTTATCCCTGAGATCCTTCTACAGATCAAGAGCGTTAATATAAATGAGACTACGATGCAGGGGCTTCTTCACTTAGTAAGCTCATTAACCCACAGCTGTAGGTGATGCTCCTTTTCCTCCATATGGGTTTCCTAGTTCTGGTTAGTCATTTAGCAGTCAAGGTAGGCATTCTGCAGTGTCACTAGAACAGCATCAGATTTCTTTATCATAGAGACTGTGGACTGGGTAGTAGCTTTAGGGTCTCCCTGCCCCTCCATATGATGCTTAATAATGTTCAGTTTCACATCAAGGGAACAGCTACCCTGTACCCTTTTAGCCTTGTCCTTGGGAGCATCAATAGCATCACACTTTCCACAAGGGGTTGCACCAGACATACTTTCTAAGTTACAAATTTCAGTTATTTCTCCAGAGTTGATCTTTTCGTTTCAAGTTTAACATAAGTAATATCATCAGACACAATTTCTAAGTTACAAGCTTAAGTTATTTCACAAACAAAAGTTATCTGGACATTATCACACACAGCACAATTTGTTGCACCCTTGCAATGTTATTTGGTTATAGTGATGTGGTGTTTCGATGGCCTTACACATGTGAGAAGGTTCGGTAACTGAGAGAACACAAAGGAGACTATCACAAATGTGGGACACGTGAGTAAGATGGGGTCTTCCAAGGGATGGCACAAAGGAAGCCGCCTGTGCAGAGTCCTGAGATTAGGGTTCTGCACATGTAAACACTGGGTACCCATCTTCGGTCAAACGTTTGACTGTCTGCTTTTGTGTGCCACCATGTCCACTTAGGATTGTCGTAAGTGACCATTACAATTATCGTTTTAGCAAATTCCATCATCATTATCGCGAAAGTGGGTAACATGTAACCTTTAGTTCATTGTTCTAGCAATTTATCACTTAGCAAGTAGTCATAGAGTAAGGCCTGACTGTTTGAGTTTGCTTAGCAAAATTTTATTTCTGAATTTTTTATTGTACACATGAGAAACAATGATTGTTTTAATTAGATAAGTAAAACATTGTTGTATAAAAGTGTGATTTCGGATGGAGTTTATTTACCAGTCACATTCCAGTACATCCATACCCTGTTATCGAGAATTGGCGCTTCGTTAGACTGAACACAAGAAATAGGGGAATGTTCCCACAATCTGAACAATTTGAATGTCTGTTGTCCCGCAAGTCCGACACCCCGCCTCGCCAGTCCAACACCTCACCTCTCCCTAGGTTTGAAATGAGGCTTTCCCACCCTTCCTTCCTCCCTCCACCCTCTCTTCACTCCCCCCTCCCCCATCCCTCCTCCATTCCCCATCCCTCCTCCATCCCCCACCACACTCAGCACTGCCAGGCATGTCTCCCTCCCTGTCCCCCTGCCTTCCCCCACCCCTGGTTGTCTCCCTCTTCATCCTTCCATCCTCTCCCACCCCTGGTTGTCTCCCTCTTCATCCTTCCATCCTCTCCCACCCCTGCTTGTCTCCTGTGTGTGTGTGCGTGTGTGTGTGTGTGAGTGGTGAGTAAGTGACAGTGGTGAGTGTGTGAGTGAGTGTGCGAGTGAGTGAGTGGTGAGTGAGTGAGAGTGGTGAGTGAGTGAGTGAGAGGACAAGTAAGAGGGCACACTGCCAGCAGCCTGCCTGGTTCTTCAGTTGCCCTGAAGCGGTGTTGAACACTGTCCCACCATCCCACCCTCCTGCATGTAATGTTTGGTGTGACACTTTTTAGCAGCAGTATTGTTTATGAAGATAACATTACTTATGGTGTTTTTGTGCCAGTCCCTGTTGATTGAGTAAGGTGTATGAGAGTTTGGGTTTGGGTCTGGAAACGCATCTGTAGCTTTTCTTCAGTATCTTAAGGGGAAAATTCCTTCGAAATGTGACATGCTCGCTGACCGAACACTCCCACTGGTACACAACACTGCCGAATGTTGGAGTATGGGTGTACTGTTTTATGCCAACAGTGGTGGACATACACTAGGAGAGAACTGTGAGTGCATTAATGGTATGGACCAAATGATTCCTAACATTTTACTTTCACTGGCATATACAGTGTAATGGAGTGGTATAGCACTATTTTTCATGACAGTTTTGCATTTTATGATGATGGCATCAAATCTGGCACAGTGTTTGGGTAATGTAGTGGCATATGAATATTTTCAGATACTGTATGGAACCACCCAGATACTGGATGTGGATGGCTGCCATATTGAATTTTAAGTAGACCATTGCCAAAACTCTCATTTCCTCCTAATTTCACTTCAAGACTGGCTGAGTACCTCATAGTAGGAGTACATAACATGTTGGTTGAAATGTTTCAGTTTGTAATTGTTTGTAATATATATTGCCATAGCTCTTATGTTTATATTGCATTATACTTGATTGAATCCAAGAAATACTAGTAATTTTAGTGATTTCATTTCAGTTTCGTTTTATGCCTAGAACCCTTGTATTATATGAGGAACTTTATGTTCACTTCAGATAACCTTTCTTCATGACGAAGTTCACAGAGAGAGAGAGCATGAGTCAATGCGAAAATATATTTCAAGAATGATGAGAATGGAAGTCCAAAACCTACACCATTTGCTTTGCTTCATTGACCCTTACAGCTTTGCGTCCCCAGTCTCATGCTGTTGTCACTATTCACCATTCACTGGATGTTGTCAGAATGTTAGTCAACCACCTGATTCCAGATCAGACTTCATTCATTGCCTTAGACCAACATCTCTTTGCATTAGTTAAGCAAATCTAATGCAAATGGTTTGAGAGGTGTGGTGAAAAAAAGTTTGTCATGATCCTGCGCAGGGTCCTCACTGAAAATGACAGCTCTGAGTATGTTAGGCATATGGTTGATGAGCAGTGGGTGGTGCCTTAGTTCAAGCTGAAACTGTTTCCTCAGGGACTGCAGACCCTTTCCTGAGGGCTGTTTATATCACATGCACTAGTCATGCCTGTTGGGCAGATGCAACTACCGTAATATCTTACATCACAAGGAATATGGTAGGTACACTAAATATGCCACAAGTGATGGCAATGAACTGCTATAGAGTAATGCATGGTGTCATCAAAGAGTGGACAGCTGTCCCCACTTTCAGTATTGGGCAGTGACACTCAGTCTTTATGAGGTAACTGTGGGGATCAAACTTTGTGTATGCATTCACACATGTCATGGAAGAGATGACAAATACTTGTGAAGAAGAATTCTGATCTGCCGTTGCTCCATATGAAGGAGGTAATAAGTTCAGAAACTATTAAGAGTGTGAATAACACTTACCAAGCTTTTAGCAGGAGCAGTTCTCATCAATTGCAAGACTACACCTAGAAGATAGGGCTAAACCTATTTGTGACACTATTGGGCACATCATGCAGCCACTCTTCAGCTTAGCAAAAATCCGAGTCTTGGAAGATGAGTAACCAGGCACTAACTTTGGGCAACATCCAAGTCTTAAATGATGAATAATCAGACTTTGACTTTTGCAAAGGATTGCTGTGAACTCTTCAGCAGGCTGCACATTGGTTGTCAAACAAGGGATAACAGTCTAGAACAGTTCAGCAAATGCGAGAGCTTGATCTATCCATCAATGCTCATCAGGAATGAGAAACTGCACTTCAGGAAGGTAGAATTTCATATATCCCTTTGAACACCATGCTGGCAAACTGGCAGGATCACTATTGCTTCATGTGTGACCTCCATCATATTCAGTGGCCCTGTTGTGCTGATATTAAAGACAAGAGGTAGCAGAACATTTCAAGAATACAGAACGCCTGTGTTTGTTTCCAGTATTGAATCACAGCTTGAACATGGATCTCATCTTGACCTTGCACAGGATTGTTATCTGAAGTCTAGGAGCCTGACTGCAACCTTATGTATCCACTGTTCCATTCTGGGTTGCAGCTGAACCCCATGCAACCATTAGGAGGCTGATATCTAGATGGTGCTGATATCTAGATGGTGGAGGAATGCATGCAACATTTCAGAGGAGCAGCACCTGGTGCCTGGATATGTGGTCACTAATTCATATCCACTTAGATCATAGGCACAGCTGTCACTTCTGCAGCTGCCCTAACATAAGAATGATGTGAGATAACTGAAGAATTATAACGTTTGGTTGGCACAGGCAAGACTCTATATGCCATAGCATCTGATTAGACTGTAAAAGCCCTGAGACCAAAGAGGCTGTGCTCTTCCTGTTTTGTATAATAACAGGTTATGGCAGATTACAGCCTGGATTATGTGGACTGCATTCATAAAAATGACAGCCACCTTCCTTAACCTTGCTTTGGCCTCAGTTGAGCTACTTGATGATGTCCTGTCAGCACTGTAGATTTTCACTGTGCCGCTCTGTGCCTGTAGAGGAACCAGCTGTGACATGAACTTGCTGAGCAAGAAACTTATTGAGAAAAGGAAGATTACTAAAGGTTATCCCACCAGTACAGCCAGCTATAGACAGCACATCAAGAGAGCTGCTTATGAGGTTGGGAATATCGGGAGGGGGAGAGGGGCACCTTCTTAGCAGTCATCAGCCTGCTGTGATCATGTGAATAGTACAAGGTGAAGTCAGGGGATAAACTGGAAACACTCTGAACTGCACTCCTGGGAGCAACCAAGACACTTTATGTGCTCATCAAAGATGGTTCTGGGAAACACTGCCATGGCAAGGCAAGTACAAAAATACTGCACTTATATGCACTGGATTTGTGCATTTAAAGGCATTGTCTAGCTGAATGTCTGTGGTTATGGATTACTATAAATTGGCCAAGTTTGTAAACCTACACCTTTGTAGCATTCATCATCCTGCTGTTATCATGTGAATAGTACAAGGTGAAGTCAGGGGATAAACTGGAAACATTCTGAACCACACTCCTGGAAGCATCCAAGACACATCATGTGCCCATCGCAGTTGGTTACGGGAAACACTGTCATGGCAAGGCAAATGCAAAAAACTGCACTTATATGTGTTCGATTTTTTGCATTCAAAGGCTTATTGTCTTGCTGAATATCTGTAGTTATGGATTTCTATAAATTGCCGAAGTTTGTAAAACCTACTCAGAGTACTTCATGCCCTCGCTTTACAGTCAACATTCTGAACCACACTCTTGGAAGCATCCAAGACACATCATGTGCCCATCGCAGTTGGTTATGGGAAACACTGTCATGACAAGGCAAATGCAAAAAACTGCACTTATATGTGTTCGATTTTTTGCATTCAAAGGCTTATTGTCGTGCTGAATATCTGTAGTTATGGATTTCTATAAATTGCCGAAGTTTGTAAAACCTACTCAGAGTACTTCATGCCCTCGCTTTACAGTCAGGATGTGTTTTTGAACACTGATTGTATAATTAATTTTGTGTGGTAATAATTGCATAAACAATAAAACAATCATATTTGAAGAAATAAGGCATTGCAATTATTTTATAATCCAGAAACAGTTGTTAAAAAAAAAAAAAAAAAAAAAAAAAAAAATCTTAATGATCATATGAGAGGGTGCTCCAATAAGTTTTTGGTGTAATATTATTTATTTTATACCTTTAACTTATCAATATATTTTTTTTTCTATGAGGAGAGTAGGGGCCTGGGGCTAGGCTACTCAGTCCTAACATTTAAGATGATGGTGATCAGGCTTACTCTCCCCGATGTGGTATTTTGTGAACAATAAACTTCAACCTTCCATTGGATGTAAGACCTTACAGGGTTCTTCTGGTTTGAGCACCTCAATGTACTAGACCACCAAGAATCATTTGGGTATATGGTTGCCACTCAGCATAATAAATGGTTTCCTGAGTAACAGGAAACCATTTCACTTGTTTCTCTGTACAGTCATTCAAAGGCAGCACTGCATTGAGTGAGTGGTGGGTGTTCCAGCTTACTAGTAAGTAACTTGTAACCAGCATAAATGGATTCCTTTACTCAAATAATGTATATGTAGACACAAATGAAGTTTGTAGTGTTAGAAGAACCAGAAATAATTATGCTAGCAGATTCTGAACATTAGCAATCTTGAAATCCAATACAATACTCACTCACGTTCAGTATCAAGTGGTTCAGTAGCTGAAAATATTTGTCATGCATTACTCTACATCTGTGACAAATCTGATACTTTCTTTACAAAGTGCACAGTTCTTTGGCTGTGCCATTGTTCTGTTAGTTTTTATTGTACAGACCATAGTCATTATTGCTTACTTTATCCATATGGAGAAGGTTTTTTAATTACATTGAAAAGCCCCTTGGTTTGTGTATCTTTTTGTATTTACAAAATAATTTCCTCTTTTGTTTCCTTAATGTTTTTTTTTTCTCTGTCTCACAGTATTCTTTATTCTAGATTTATATAACTTTTCAGGACCAGCTAGAAAAGGCAGAGGAGCTGCGCATCATTGGCACACAACTGATTGAGAGTGAACATTATGCTGTCGACTCAATACAGCCCAAGTGTGTGGAGCTTGTGCGCATGAGAGATGCCTTCACCACTCGTATCACACACCGTCTTGAGTCACTTCATAAGTGCCGAGATCTGCAGGAACGCATTGAGAGGGTTAGTACAACATATGATAGGCTAGATAAGATAGGAGAAAGTAGGAGAGAAAGGCAAGGGAAATACAGGTACATTCATCACTTACTGTATGAATTGTTTCTAATATATTACAGTAAAATACCAGTGCCAACGGCCATGCCACGTTGAGTACACCGCTTCCTGTCCGATCAGCGAAGTTAAGCGGGTCTGGTTAGTACTTGGATGGGTGACCGCCTGGGAACACCAGATGCTGTTGGCATAATGTTGTACCTACGTGTCAAGTGGGTTTGGTGGAGGATTAGTGCCCCTCCCTGTAAAACAGTTAACTCTAAGCCCTTGGCCACCCCGTTTGGGATACATGGCGTCTGGCAATGAATGAAAAAAAAAAATGAAAATACCAGTTCTGTGAAAGCATATGATAGGCTGGATAAGATAGGGGAAAACAGGTGAGAAAGGAAAAGGGAATGCAGGTACTTTCATCACCTGATGTATGAATTGTTTCTAATACAGTACAGTAAAATACCAGTTCTGTGAAACGGCTTGGGACCACAGCCATTTCATTACAGTAGACTGATTTTTTTGGGGAACTGAAATCTCCCCTGGGGATAGGAAGGTTTCAAGAATACTCTCCCAGTATCCCTGCTTGTCATACGAGGTGACTAAAAGGGTTGGTGGTGGGTTAGTGCCCACCCTATAGAAAGAACTAACTAAACGAGCAAATAAAGCGCCTCTGACCAGGACGAACCATACGTTGACAACCAAGGAATGGATAAAGGACATTCGGAGGGTGGAGCCTTGGAATGTGAGAGGTATGAATGATGAAGTGAAAGAGAGAGAGAGATTGTTCAGGTGCTTGAGGATGCAAGAGTGGATGTATGTGGATTGACTGAAACTAAATGGAGAGGTGGAAGGGTGAGAGAATGGGAATACGGTTTAGGAATATGTGCCGGAGTTAATGAGAACAAGAGGGCAAGAGAGGGAGTATGTTTGATGATAAGCAAGAAATGCAAGGAGAATATAAGAGAGTATGGAGTCAGTGGGTGCAAGGATTGTATGGGTGAGGATGAAAGTTTTTTTTTTTTTTTTTTTTTAATGCTTGGAAGAAGGAACCAAGGCCATGAGCCCGCAAAAACTGTTCCTTCCAAGAGAAGAACAAAATACAAGAGAGAGCCAAATTCAAGATCCGATCATTTCAAGGTGCCTGGACACACTGCGATTGAAAGACTGGAGATCATAGGAAGCAGGAAATACAGACAGAGGGAGACAGTTCCACAGTTGACCTGTTGCATAAATGAAGGACTGGGAGTAATGGTTAACTCTTGCATGAGAGAGTTGGACAGAATAGGGATGAGAGTTTGCTGCTTGACGGGTGCTATGCGCCCGTTGTAGAGGTGGAGGAATGCATGCAACATTTTAGAGGTGCAGCAACCATTGAAGAAGCGATAGAAAAGAGATAAAGATGCAACAGTGTGGCGAAGAGACAGAGGTTGAAGGGAGCCAGTAAGAGGAGGAGAGTTATCGAGACAAAAAGTCTTTGACTCCATCCTATTGAGAAGAGCTGTATGTGGAGAACCTCCCCACACATGCGAGTTGTACTCCTCACAGGGGTGGATAAAACCCTTGTATAGAGTCAACAATTGTGCAGGGGTAAAAAAGGAACGGAGTTGGCTTAGCACACCTAATCTCTTGGAAGCAGATTTAACAAGAGATTTAATATGATCGTTCCAAGATAAATCCCGAGTGAATGAAACCCCAAGCATGTTCAAGGATGATGCAGGATTAAGCTGAGTATTATTAAACATTAGTGGGTACATCTGTGGAAGATTTTTTCAGGTTGATAGGTGTAAGAACTGAGTCTTGGATGCATTAAAAACAACAAGATTATTTTTACCCCAGTCAGAGATATGAGCCAAGTTAGACATTATGTGTGCCATAGCCTCATCCTTTATTTGTTGAAGTTTTTGCTGAGATGGACGTTGCAGGAACCGAATGGAAAGATGAGTGGAGTCATCAGCGTACGAGTGGATAGGGTTAGATGTACAGCTTAGAAGGTCATTGAGGAATAAAAGGAAGAGAGTTGGTGCTAGGACAGAGCCCTGAGGAACACCACTGTTGCTAGATCTAGGAGAAGAACGATGGTCATCTACAACAGCGGCTATAGAACAACCAGAAAGGAGGGTAGAGATGAAGGCACAGATAGAAGGATAGAAACCGTAAGAGGGCAGTTTGGAAATTAAAGATTTATGCCAGACTCGATCGAAAGGCTTTGAGATGTCAAGTGCAGTGGCAAAGCTTTTGCCAAAGTCCCGAAAGGAGGATGACCAGGAGTCTGAATGGTAGGTGAGAAGATCGTCAGTGGAGCGTCCCTGACGGAACCCATACTGGCGATCAGAAAGAAGGTTGTGATAGGAAAGATGCTTTAAAATTTTTCTATTAAGAATTGACTCAAAAACTTTTGAGATACAGGATGTTAAAGCAATTGGACAATAGTTAGAGGGTTAGGAATGGTCACCCTTCTTTGGGACAGGCTGAATGAGAGCAAACTTCCAGGAAGAAGGAAAGGTACAAGTTGATAGACAAAGACGAAAGAGTTTGCCTAGGTAGGGTGTAAGCACAGAAGCTCAGTTCTTGTTAACAACAGGAGGGACTCCATCAGGCCCATATGCCTTGTTAATATTGAGGCCTGTGATGGCAGAAAATACATCAACCGAAGAAATTTTAATGTCAGCCATGAGGAAGTCAGAGGGGAAAGTGAAGGAGGAACAGCACCGGAATCGTCTAAGATGGAATTGGAGGAGAAAGTCTGAGCGAAGAGATCTGCTTTATCAGTAGAAGAAATAGCTACAGAATCTTCAGAGTAGAAAAGAGGAGGGAAGGATGATGAGGTAAAGTTGTTAGAAAGGTTTTTGGCAAGGTGCCAGAAGGAGCGGGAAGAATTCGAGTTGGAGAGTTGAGAGCATTTAGTACAGATGAAATTATTTTTAGCAGGGAGAAGAACAGACATAGCATGATTCTGGGCAGAAAGGTATAAAAGATGTGATTCAGGGGTGGGTTGGCTCTGGTACCTTTTATAGGCCCTCTTCTTGTTGTGGACAGGATTAGAACAAGAGTGATTAAACCAAGGCTTTCTTGCATTAGTCAAAGGATATGAGAAAGGAATGTATGCTTCCTTGCCCAAGAGAATAACATCCATAATGCGTGAGGCACACTCAGATGGCTCCTGACCAGAGAAAATCAAAGAAGTACTGCCTGAGGGCCTCCCAGTCCGCAGATCCAAAGTGCCACAGACGACATTTCTTTGGAGTGTCCATGGGCCGTACTGGAGTGATAAGACAGGTTATGGTGATTAGGTTGTGATCGGAGGAGCCCAACGGAGAAAATAGATTAACAGTGTAAGCAGAAGGATTAGTTGTAAGGAAGAGGTCAAGTATGTTGGAGTTCTCTCCAAGGCAGTCAGGGATACAGGTAGGATGCTGTACAAGCTGCTCTAGGTCAATAGAAAAGATGTAGGCTTGTTCACCAGGTGGATCAGTGAAAGGAGAGGAGAAGCAAAGGTGGTGGTGAACATTGAAATCTCCTAGAATGGAGATTTCAGGGAGAGGAGAAATGGATAGAATGTGTTCCATCGTAGAAGTAAGATAGTCGAAGAATTTTTTATAGTCAGTAGAATTTTGAGACAAGTATGGTAGGTAGGGGCACTCACCATCCACTCACTCAATGTAGTGCTGCTCTCGGGTGTCTGCCCTGTCCTCTCCACCATTCTTCTTTCCTTCCATCTTCTTCTGTCTTTCTTTCCTTCATTCTTTCCTTGTCTTTCTGCCTGTGGGTGACTTTACACTCCCTCTTCTGTCTTTTATTCCTTCATTCTTTCCTCTTCCTTCTGCCCATGAGTGACTCTACACTGAGTGACAAGCCAAATGGTTTCCTGTACACCAGGAAACCAATTACTACTCTGGGTGGTAACCATATAACCAAATTTTGGGGCCTGGTGGTTTAGTGGGTAATTATTGTGCTTCAATCGGATTGAGCTGGTGAAGGTTTATATCCAAGGGATGGTTGGGGTTTATTGCTCATGTAATGCCACTCAGGGATAAATGAGGCTGGTCACTCTCATCTTTAATGTCGAGACCAACTGCCTAGCCCCGGGCTCCTACGCTCCTCATGGGGCAACGTAGGATTGGATGATGGATGGATGGATGGATGTAAACAGCGCAGATATATTTAGTCAGAGAATGACAGGATAGCCAAAGCCAGAGTGTAGGGAATTCAGAAGAATTGAGTTCAGGAACACGAGAGCAAGATCAGTCATTGTGTATATATACACAACAGCCACCTTTGCCTTTGAAATGAGTATAGAGAAAGTAGGAGGGTACAGAAAAGGGTTTGCTGTCAGTTGTATCACACAGCTGAGTCTGTTAGAAAGAGAAGGTGAGGTTTAGAGGAGGAGAGGTGCTGCTCAACAGAGTGAAAGTTATAGGAAAGGCCATGAATGTTGCAGAAATGAAGAAGAAGTGAGTCAGACAGTGGTTCCAGGCAGCTCAAGTCATCACCGGGAGAGGGGCAGTTGTATGTGCGAATGCGCCGACAGAGGACCAAGTGGCAAGAGAGAAAGATGAGTTTTGGGCAGGTGTATAAGCATGTATAAACAAGTTTGAGAGGAGCAAGAGAGTGTTTCCGATTGGAGACATGAATGGCAAAGTTGGGAATGTACGAGTGGATGGAGTGGTTGGTCAGTGGGGTGTGCCAGCTGAAGTAGATGGGAATGGTAGTGCTTTGGTGGACATCTGTGCTAGTAAGGGGTTGGCAATACCCAACACCTTCTTTCGGCATAAGATGATCCACAGGTATACATGGAGAGTCATGAGGAGGATGGACGATGAACTTGTTGAATGAAAGGCAATGATAGATTACATGTGTTTGGATGAGCGAATGAGAAGACAAGTGTTGGATGCAAGAGTGTGGAATGGGTGGGGGAATGGAATCTCGGACCATCACTTAGTGATGGCCAAGGTAAGGCTGCAAAGAAAATGGGTGAAGAGATGAAGGTGAAGACAGGAGGAAACAGCTCCTGTGAGAAGAGTGGAGAAGTTTCAAGATAGTGAGATAATGGCAGAGTATAAGAGGATAGTGGAAGAAAGATTGGGAAGGTATGAGTTAGATCAGATGGAAAAGGTGGAAGAGGTATGTAAGATATTCACGAAAGAGATAGGCGCAGCGTGTGAGGTGGTTTGTGGAGTGAGGAGGAAATGCAGGGGTGTGCAAGCGACAGCATGGTGGAATGATGAGGTAGAAAGACCTGTGGAACAAATGAAGAAGGCATATAGTGAATGGCTAGTGAGTAGAAGTAGGGAAGAAGATGAGAGAGAGAAGAGAGAGGTATATGTGCGCAGGAGAAGGGAGGTGAGGAGATTGATGAAGGAGAGTAAGAGGAAAGTGGATGAAGAGTTTGGGAGGAATCTGAGTGTAAAATGGAGGGAGATTAAGAAATTGTTTTGGAAGGAGGTAAAGAAAGTAAGGCAGTGTGAAAGGGGAAATTGTAGGAGATTGAAAGATGGGAATATTAGATTGCTGGTGGAGAAGAGAGAGAAATTGAGGAGTTGGAAGGAGCACTTTGAGGATTTGTTGAAAGTAGAAAGTGAGAGCAGAGCGAGTATAAGTGGTTGGGGAATGGCTGGGAGAAGAAGAGATGAGAGGAGGGAGGAAAAGATCAATAGGGCAGAAGTAATGGAAGCAATGAAGATGATGAAGATGAGAAAGGACCCAGGAATTGATAGAGTGTGTGGTGAAATGCTGAAGTATGGGGGTGGATTGTTGTGGAGTGGATATGGAAGTTGTGTAGATTGGCTTGGGAAGAGGGAAGGGTTCCATAGGACTGGAAATCAGGCATAATTGTTCCTCTATACAAAGGAAAAAGGGAGAGAGAAGTATGTGGTAACCATAGGGGTGTTTGCCTTCTTAGTGTGTCTGGAAAAATATATGGTCGAATACTCACTGATAGCGTTAGGCTACTCACTGATAGCGTTAGGCATATAACAGAGGAGCTAGCTGGAGAAGAACAAAGGGGATTTAGGAAGGAAAAAGGGTGTGTAGATCAGATACATGTTCTAAGATGTTTAGTGGAGAAGTATCTGGAGATGGGAAAGAAAGTGTGTGCTGCCTTCATGGACTTGGAGAAAATGTATGACAGAATAGATAGGCAAGGTACATGGAAGGTATGAAGAAAATATGGAGTGGAGGGGAAATTATTGAGTGCTGTGAGGAGTATGTACGAAGGAGCTAGGGCGAGTGGATGGTGAGCTGAGTGAGTTCTTTGATCTCAATATGGGACTTAAACAGGGATGTGTGATGTCTCCATGGCTGTTTAATATATACATGGATGGGGTTGTAAAGGAGGTGCAAGGTAGGGCAGTGGATGTGGGGGTGGCTCTAATGAATGAGGGTGAGATGTGGAAGATTCCGGTGTTGCTGTTTGCTGATGATACAGTATTGTTGAGTGAAGATGAATGGGAGTTGCAAGATTTGGTGAATAAATTTGGGACTGTGTAGGAAGAGGAATCTGAAAGTTAATGTAAACAAGAGTAAAGCTATGGTGTTTGAGAGGAATGAAGCCACAGAATGCACAGTGAGGTTGGATGGTGAAGATATGGAGAGTGTGGGTGCATTCGAGTACATGGGTAGTGTGATGAATAAGGATGGGGGATGAAATGCTTGAAAGGGTACAGCAGGAAAGGAAGGTTGTTGGTTTACTGAAAGCAGTGAAGAAAAATAGGGAGTGAGTATGGATGTTAATTTGTCACTGCATGATAGTGTAGATAGGAGCAGATGGGAGATGTGGAAGGTGTGTGTAAGATATTTACAGAAGAAATATGTGCAGCATGTGATGTGGTGTGTGGAAGGAAGAGAAGACGGAGGGGGGTGCAAGGAACAGCGTGGTGGACTGAAGAGGTGAAACAGGCTGTGGCACAAAAGAAGAAAGCATACAATGAATGGATGAGAAATAGGGGCGTGGAAGAAGTTGAGAGGTGGAAGAGAGAGTTATATGTGGAAAGAAAGAGAGAGGTGAAAAGATTAGTAAGAGAGAGTAAGAAGAGAGTGGATGAGGAATTTGGAAGGAATTTGAGTGTAAAGTGGAGGGACTGTAAGAAAATGTTCTGGAGAGAAGTGAAAAGAGTAAGACAGGGCGGAAGTGAAGTTAGCAGGGGAGTGAAAGATAAAAATGGTAGATTACTAGTGGAGAAGGGAGAAAAAGTGAGCAGCTGGAGAGAACACTTTAAGGAATTGTTGAACGTAGAGGATGGAAGTAATGCGAGTATAAGTGGCTGGGGAATAGCTGGGAGAAGGAGGGAGGTGAGAAGACAGGAAGAAATCAGTAGGATAGAAGTTGTGGAAGCAATGAAGAAAGTTAAATCGGGGAAAGCCCCAGGAATTGATGGAGTGTGTGGTGAAATGCTGAAGCATGGGGGAGAGATAGTAGTAGAATGGATGTGGAAGATGTGCAGATTGGCCTGGGAGGAAGGTAGAGTCCCAGAGGATTGGAAGTCAGGTATAATTATTCCCTTGTACAAAGGAAAAGGGGAAAAAGAAGTGTGTGGTAATCATAGGGGCATTTGTCTTCTTAGTATAATAGGAAAAGTGTATGGTAGGATACTTATAGACAGAGTTAGAGAAAGAACAGAGAAATTAGTTGGAGAAGAACAGGAGGCTTTAGGAAGGGAAGAGGTTGTGTAGATCAGATATTCATTCTTAGATCTTTAGTGGAAAAGTTTCTAGAGAAGGGAAAGAAGTTGTATGCGGCTTTCATGGATTTGGAGAAAGCATATGACAGGGTGGATAGACAAGGATTGTGGAAAGTGTTAAGAATATATGGAGTAGATGGGAAGTTGTTGAATGCTGTGAAGAGTATGTACGATGGTGCGAAGGCTGCAGTGCGTGTGGATGGTGAACTAAGTGAATTTTTCTCTTTGAAAGTTGGTTTGAAACAGGGATGTGTCATGTCTCCATGGTTGTTCAATCTGTACGTGGATGGGGTAATAAAAGGGGTACAAGGTAGGGTAGTGGATGTTGGAGTGGCCCTGGTGAGAGAGGATAGTGTGTGGAAACTCCCTGTACTGTTGTTTGCAGATGATACAGTGTTGTTGAGTGAAGACGAAGGGGAGCTGCAGGGCTTGGTGGATGAGTTTGAGAGAGTGTGTAAGAAACGGAATCTAAAGGTGAATGTAAGGAAGAGTAAAGTGATGGTCTTTGAGAGAGGTGAAGTTAGTGAATGTACAGCGAGGTTGGATGGTGAGGAATTGGAAAATGTGAGTACGTTTAAGTACTTGGGTAGTGTGATGAGTAAGGATGGAGGTTTGGAGAGTGAAGTGCTTGAAAGGGTACAGCAGGGAAGAAAGGTTGCTGGTTCTTTGAAAGCAGTGATAAGAAACAGGGAAGTGAGCATGGAAGTGAAAAATTTACTACATGACAGTATTGTGATACCAACTCTAATGTATGGAAGTGAAGCTTGGACATTGTTGGAAGGACACAAGTCAAGAGTGAGAGCAGTGGAAATGAGTTATTTAAGAGGAGCCTGTGGAGTCACGTGGAGAGACAGGCTGACGAATGAGGATATAAAGGAGCGTTGTGATGTGGATGTGGATGTGATAGGAAGCATCATGAGGAACACACTGAGGTGGTTTGGCCATGTGGAGAGGATGGAGGGTGAAAGACTGACGAAGAGAGTGTATGTGAGTGAGGTGAAGGGGGAAAGAGGGAGGGGGAGGCCGAGGATGAGATGGAGGGATGGGGTGGAGAGGTATATGAGAGAGGGTGTGTGTGAATTGGGAGCAGGGCGGTGAAATGGCGGGGGACAGGGCAACTTGGAGGCGATTTGTTTTTGGCCACCCTAAACGGGATTGAGGCGTCTGGCAATAGATAGATAGATAGATGATATTATAGAGTATTGTGATCCCTACCATAACATATGGCAGCAAGATATGGACCTTGCTAGAGGGGAACAAGTCAAGAGTAAGAGCAGTGGAAATGAGTTACTTGAGAGGAGCATGTGGAGTGACATGGAGGGACACGTTGATGAATGAAGAAGTGAAGGAATGTTATGGGATGATGTGGATGTGGTTGAGAAAATTAGGAGAAATACACTGAGGTAGTTTGGGCATATGGAGAGAATGGAGAATGAAAGGGTGTATGTAGGTGAAGCAGAGGGAGGGAGAGGGAGAGGAAGACTGAGGATGAGGTTGAGGAATGGAGTTGAGAGGCATATGAGGGAGGGGGGAGTGAGCTGGGGGGAGGGTAGTCAAATAGCGACTTGGAGACGTTTTGTGTGCGGCCACCCTTTTGCAGGATTAGGGCGTTGGGCTATAGATAGATAGATACATAGATAGAAAATACAATCCTTGTCTAATCCTCACAGTCTAAATTAAACAAAATACTGTACTATCTTTATTATTCTTGTAGTCTAAGTTAGACAGTGTTACTGGAGCTGCCTATCATGTGACATCTTGTTGTAATTGGTACATGCATAAATTAACAACAAAGCATGCATTGCTGGAAAACTGGATGAAGAAAAATAAGGAAATTATTTTGATATCCATACAGCAACTACAGTCATCCCTTGTTATTCTTAGGGGTTAGGTTACCAAAAATACTGTGAATAGCTAAAACTGTGATACTCTTCATGAATTACAGATATACCCCTCATGGAATATGATTTTCACTAGCTTTGTGCTGACAAGCATATGGAAGCCAGCCACCATCATTGTATTGTGCATAAAATAAAAAAATAATAGCTATAAAGATGAAAATATAGTGGAATAACAGAGTAGTTGCAGTGCAAATTAGCTTTGAATTTTTATTAGTAAACAAAATGAAAAAAGTGGATATACAAGAAGAGTATGGTACAGTGGTACAAAATGCTTTCGTGTGGTACTTACCATTCAGATGCTGTTACCTCGTCTCATTACTCCTTCCTGTCTTGTTCCTTTTCCCTGCATCTCGTACTGTTTGTGCTTTGATGATGATGATGATGATGTTGATGGTAAGATGTTAAGATGATGATGAGATGATAAAGTGATGAGAAGAGATGATAATGTGATGGTGATATGAGATGACGATACATATGATGATGATGGGATGATAATGCGATTATGATGAGATGATAATGTGATGATGATGATGAGATGAAATGATAATGTGATGATATAAGCTGATGATGCATTGATGATGATGGTGATGGTGAGATGATAATGTGATGATGGTGATGATGATATGATAATGTGATGATGATATGAGGTGATGATGCATTTGATGATGATGGTGAGAAGATAACAAGTAGATCATAATGTGATGATGATATGAGATGATGATGTATTTGATGATGATGGTAAGAAGATAACAGAGAGGTGATGATGTGATGATGATAATGATATGTGATGATGGTAATTAAAAGCATTAGTGTCCTTTATCTGCCTTGAGAGAGGCGGCAGAGAAAGCAGGGGAGGAGGGTAGGGAATCATCCTTGTAAAGTGTGGCAGGTACTGGCTGATAGTCTGAGAGGTCAGAGAATGTAGGTTGATAGCTCTGAAAGTTGGAGGTTGAAGGTTGAAGGCCTGGGGTGCATATGTGACCGTTGTGCGGTGGTTGGTGACTAATTAATCATTGAGAAGAATGCTGTGAGGAGGAGGTACGAGCACTCTTGCTTTATTTGTTTTCAGATCTCATAGTATGGCTTCATTGCTTCATCGACTTTCCTCATCACCAATAACACTCTTTCAAGTGTAAGATTCTTGTCCATGAAAATGGTTGTTGCAGCCTCAGGTAATGGGGTGTTTGTAGGGAACCTCAAGGAAGAGGACAACAAGTGTAGACGTGAACAGCATCTTTATTTCAAATGTTTCAACATTTAATGTGTCATCATCAGTGATCTAAAAGGGAGAAAAAAATGGAAGTCAGAACACCAAAAATCTATCACTAATATTGTGTAAGTGAAAAAACACACACAGTCTGAAAGTCTAAAAAAGAGAGGGGGAAGGGAAAGGGTACTAAAACAGAGTCTCGTAACATATAGAGGTACTGCAGACATCATGTTATATAGAGATGGGTTATGGGTCGTAATATATATTGATGCTGGCAGTCTTAAGTAACAGTTTGATGAACTAGATAATATGTTAAAATACTCTTCTTTGAGTATGATATCACGATTCACAGTGGTCTCTTACTGCTGAGTGAGGAGGGGACCCAAGTCTTTGGCCTGCCCTGCTCAGCTGACCCATATGGTCATCCGTCGTAACCTTGAAAGCACGGATTGTGCTACCAATATACCCGGCCTGGCAATCTGGGCGAGTGAAACAACTGATGACAGACAAACGTAGGTCGGTCGGAACAGGGTCTTTAACCCCTAAACCGCGGGCTTGTTTTGCTTTGACTTGCGGTTCCCGCGGGCATATTTGCGCTCTGACAGAATCTCTAAAAATTTTTGACATAAATCAGTTATTAGTCCTAGAATATTAAAATTACATATGCATATGGCACTTACCTTCATCTTTCTCCTGGGATGTTTGTTGAGCCTTTGTTGAGTACCGTAGGATTTGTGGAGACCTCTGAAGTTGGGTAACGAAGTCTCCACTTTACACTTCCCGACAACCCGTAATATGATTACCACAGCCTGATATTATCACTAGAAACACTATTCTATGATTCTCAAATAGTTTGGAATCCATACTAAAAAAAAAAAAACAACACTTTGAAAGCAATGAAAATTAAGAGGGCGTATGACCTTCCCACTTGCGATCGTTCGCCGCTGGTGTTCTGTCATTTATTATTCATAAAACCCCTCACACTTTATATTTCTATTACTATATAACACTTCTACAGTCTTTATCCATAAGTTTCCTTCAGTAATACTGTAATAGTTTATTGTCACTGTAGGGATTCAATTTCTCTTTCAGTAAAATACATAGCATTCACTTTCTTGTCCTGTATACTAGCACTGAGAGTGAATGTCACTTTCACCTTCACTTTCATAACTCATAGTATTCATACATGCTAGAGTGAAACTTTCACTTTCATTACTCCTAGTATATATACTCGTATTCTTATAATACTACTCATTTACATTTCTATTTACATTCTCAATTTTATTTACATTATTTACTTTTCTATTTTATTTACACTGTGCTAGGCACTGTCACTTGCAGTAACTTATAAAACCATTTTCCACTGTTCACCTATATTTACATTCATTGCATTCACTTGCTGTTTACACATTATTTACAAGTTATTTACATTTCCACTTGCACTGTTTTACTCACCAGAAAGATCGTAGTCACTCTATATCATTTGTCAACCCTTTACCTCTTTCCACACAAGGTTTTGTTGGGGGTAGAGGTCACAGGGCCCTTTGCATGGGGCTAAAAAGCGGCGTAATTTGACAGGCGCGATTCCTACATACTTTCACCTTGAAAGACGACAGTAAACTGATACTGGTGGCCTGCTGCCTGCCTAGGGGGAGTGCAATACTGCCAACGTCAGCCTTGTGACAGCTGCTAATAAATAGCTATGAAATGATTGGCAGGAAATCTAGACAATACATAATAAATTAGGTAGTTCCAGGTGAATGTAAATATCACTTAGGCTTCTCCCTTCTCTCCTTATATATATTTTTATTACGAGAATAGATTATACGGCATATTTCAAGGGGAAATAAACAGCGAAAATTAATGAACGAGTGCACGTAAGGTGTTGTCAGGTGATAATTAGCCAATTTCAGGTGTATGGCACTATCACTTACCTTATTTCTTTTTTGTTTATATTATTTGGTATAAGAATAGGGCATAGGGCTTATTTCAATGGATGAAATCAGTGGAAAATTCCAGGGAAGATTTACTTAGCGTAGAATAATACAGTGTGGTGGCCTGCAATAATTAGGTAGTTCCAGGTGAATGTAAATATCACTTAGGCTTCTCCCTTCCTTTCTTATATATATTTTTACTATGAGAATAGATTATACTGCTTATTTCAAGGGGAAATAAACAGCGAAAATTAGCGAACAAGTGCACGTGAGGTGTTGTCAGGTGATAATTAGCCAATTCCAGGTGTATGGCACTCTCACTTACCTTATTTCTTTTTTGTATATATTATTTGGTATAAGAATAGGGCATAGGGCTTATTTCAATGGATGAAATCAGTGGAAAATTCTAGGGAAGATTTACTTAGCGTAGAATAATACAGTGTGGTGGCCTGCAATAATTAGGTAGTTCCAGGTGAATGTAAATATCACTTAGGCTTCTCCCTTCCTTTCTTATATATATTTTTACTATGAGAATAGATTATACTGCTTATTTCAAGGGGAAATAAACAGCGAAAATTAGCGAACAAGTGCACGTGAGGTGTTGTCAGGTGATAATTAGCCAATTCCAGGTGTATGGCACTCTCACTTACCTTATTTCTTTTTTGTATATATTATTTGGTATAAGAATAGAGCATAGGGCTTATTTCACTGGATGAAATCAGTGGAAAAATCCAGGGAAGATGTACTTAGCGTAGCACGCTGGGCAGGCGAGAGGAGGGGGTAATGGAGGGGAGGTAGGGAGGGGAGTCAAGAACGGGGAGAAATGGCTAAATTGTCAACAATGGATGGGAGTACAGATGAGAGTAGGAGTGCTGACTAGTGTTGGACATTGGCAGTACTGATAGATGATACAAGCCACCACTTGAAAGCCCAGGCGAATTCAAAATAACACAGAATCACAAAAGTGATGCCCCGTGGTATGATCCCTTGCTCCCAAGCGTCACGAAAGTGACGCCTCGCGGTTAAGGGGTTAGCAATATTTAATGCAGTTGCCTCACTATGAGCAATTTCTTGGAAACTGCCGAAAATTGCTTGTTTTCAGACCTTAACATCTCAGAAAGTATAGCACTTCGGGAAACAAATTAATGACCATTTTACTCATCAACACTTACTCTTGCGAATGAAAGTATCCCCAGGTCAGTAGGTCCTTACATTGATGAATAATGACGTGAGGAAGAGAACTAATTTTCGGCACGAGGGAGGAGGTGTTCGTGCGTCTGCCTGCAGTGCCAACTATGGCTTTGCTCTCAACATGATAACTTACTCCACAACTAGATAAACTAGACACTGTTGCATCCAAGGCATGTCTTATGACACTATCATTGAGCCCTTTTCTAGTATCCTTGGAAAGAAGCTTGGCAGGGGTGGATGATGAAATTGGCTACAGGCTGTGCAAACAGAATCAGAGAGAGAGGAACCTGAAGAAAGCATTATACACCTGACAAATGCAAGGGACAGACTGACTCTCGCCCATGTGTTATAGAGGGACTCCCTCCCTACTTTTTGGTGGTGAGATGAAATAGCAGCTGGTTCAAGTGATGGTGAGAAGACTCTTGTGTGTATAGCCACTACCCAGCAACCCCATGGGAGCTAGACTGTGATGTGTATAGACGTTGCCCGATGGATGGGGGTTAATGTGAAAAAGTGGACTAGTTTTGAATGAATTATTTATTACTGTATAATCTTAAAGTCAACTTGAGGATAAAATTTAGCAACACTGCAAATTAAACGGTCTTTCATTTGAACCAAAACACCACCCAAGTAGAGTGAACTAAGATAAAATACCTCCATACTGACAGTAGAGAGTTGTTGTTTAGGGATGTAATGGTTGTTTAGAAAATTCCTTACAGGATGATGGAACAAGTTGTCACCAAATCCATTATTTACAAATATTTTTCTAGGAAGCAAATCTCGTCATGGAATAGAGAATATGTAGATGAGAGGAAGAGTGCCATATGTAACAAGGTCTTAACACCATTGATTTTAAACAGTTTACAACAATAACTTAAAAAAACTGCTACCCAAACCTGAGAAAGTAGGCTTAAGGAACACAGAACACAAGAATTTACAATTATCTTTCTAAAAATGGGAAACAACCATTGGGCTCTGTTTCAGTCATGATTGTATATTATCTTGGTGAGTGTTAATCATCATCATTATCATCATCATCCGGACCTCCTTTCCCACCCTAGGACAGGGTGAGTATAGTGCAAAAAATCCTGAGCATTGCTTCTGTCTCTATGTATGACAAATGTACATCAACATACCTTCGGTACATCTATGATGGTTTAATATTACTTGGACAATCCCTTAGTCATAATTTCTCATAATAATGTAAAAAGATGTTGGCAAAAGTAGGTCCAAGGGATGATCCCATAGCAACACCATTAATCTATTTGTGGAGTTTGTTATTGAAAATGAACAAACCATCCTTCACACAAAGGACCAAAAGTTCTTTGAACATTTTTTGTTATTCCCCTGAAAAGTTGAGTGTCTTTATACCATAGAACATTTTCAAAATTATGTTCATAGTTTCATCAGTGGGAATATTAGTGAACACGGAGGTAACATCAAAACTGCACATAAAATAAGGGTCAGGTATATTCATTTTAGAAAGGGAATCTGCACTACCACTCATTAGTGGTAAGTGGTTGGTGGGGATGCTCACCATCCACTCACTCATTGTAGTGCTGTTCTCAGGTGCCTGCCCTTTCCTCTCTTCCGTCCTTCTGTCTCTCTTTCTTTCATTCTTTCCTCTTCCGTCTGTGAGTGACTCTACACAAAGTGACAAGCCAAATGGTTTCCTGTACACCAGGAAACCATATACTATGCTGGGTGGTAACCATATAACCAAATTATGGCACCTGGTGGTTTAGTGGGAAATTAAGGTGCTCCAATCGGATTGAGCCAGTGGAGGTTTATATCCAGAGGGTGGTTTGGGTTTATTGCTCACATAATGCTTTTCAGGGATGAGTGAGGCTGGTCCCTCTCATCTCAAATGTCAGGACCAACTTGCCTAGCCCTGGGCCCCTACACTCCTCATGGGGCAGCACTGGATTAAATGATGAATGAATGAACGAAATGAATTTGCAAACTCGTATGAGTTCTTCGCTGTGAACTCACTGGTGGTTAGGACATTCAGAAGTGGGACAAGAAACTTAGATAATTTAGCCCATGGATTGTGAGCCACAGCTCAGGCTGGGTAGCGTCGTGTTGCGAGCCACAGCTCAAGTTGTGCTGGCTGTGCATCACCGCTAACTGCTCCATTCCTGCGCAAACTTACGCATGATGCTATGCAAAGACAGAGGGAGAGAGATTTTTTTTCTTTTCACCAGATGATGTCCTGGATGTTTATCTTCAAGTTTTTAATAAACAAATTTTTTTTTTGTTTTTTCACTAAACCCCTCCATAAAATTAGGCATGGCCTTCTGCAAAGACGAAGAGAGAGAGAGAGAGTATTTGTTTTTCACCAGTTGATGCCCTGGATGTTTATCTTCAGATTTATAATAAAACCTTTTAAAAACTTTTTCTTCTTCATTTTTTGCACACCACGTGGTGGGATGGAAATAGGCAATTGCGCAATCCATGGGTTAAATGAAGCAGTATTGGAAGCAGCCATGATTTTATGTCTCCAATTTGATCTTTGAATGTGATCCACGAATCCAGCAACCACACATATTCTGCATAAGCTGTAAAGTTCCCATGGATACTTTAACTTGAGGCATTAAGCTACATCAGTTCGTACCTGCCAACAAATCATTCTCACCTTCGGGCCTATCTGAGTCATCAACTGTAATGCCTTCACACAATTCTGCTACTTTAGTCAAATCCACCTTACAAATAGTTGAGGGTATATCTTCAATCCCATTGGCATTTATATGCCAAACTTTACCCTCCAAGTCAGTTATGGGAATAACATACACCTTACTCTGTAACCATTCTGTCTTTCATCCCACCTTAGTAATTGGCAAACTCACATCTCTGCCTTTTAAACTCAATCTAGATGCTGAAGCAAACTTCACAAGAGTTATGTTTCTTCTTGGATCCCATGGAGTGTTCAGAGATAAGTTACTACTACCAACATACTGTATACTTTACTTATCATCAGAAGTACCTTATCACTTATCTTTTCTTCAGATTTCATAGACAATGCTGTATAAAACAAGAGTCCATTAACATAGGCATCTTGAAGTGAAGGGTGGTGATACTTAGGTCCTCAGTGGTGACAGTATTACAGGTTCTCCTTAACTGACATGTTTTTGACACAAGATATCCCTTAAGACAAATGAAACATATACAGTTTTGCTTGACTGACTCGATTATAGCAGCATTACTCATGTCTTTAAATTCCTTACAGTTGTATATACTTGTATTATGTGTGTTAGAATTATGTAGCCAGCACCTAAATCTCAGAGGCTGAGATGTTTCCTGATCAGTTGTACTCTTTGCCAAGTCCAATTTAGCTTATGTTAAATGAGTTATACACAGCCCAAGTTCAGTTTGGTCTTCCCGAAGTTTCTGAACAATTACAATTACATCATTCATTCCCCTTTCATAATTTACATCACTGACAGCACTGTGACACACTGATTTGTTACCTGTCATGCTGGATCTTACAGTTAAATCCATATACTCCAACACTGTCTTTTCTCTTAGCAAGAACTCCATCATTTTCTCAAACAGATCTCCAGTATTTCTGTATTTCTCTGACCAAATAATCCATTCATGCTTTTACGTACCAGGCGTAATTTTCTCCACAAAACTCACCACGTTTGCTGTATTCATTTCTCCTTCTAAATCCATTCTTTTCAACTCCAGTCAACATCTCTCAGTTTTCTCCACCATCTTCACAAAACCTTTATCATCCCCTTCTCTAACAAACTTACTAGATTTCAAATCACAGATCACAGCATCTACCAGTTTGCAGCTGTCTCCAAACTCCTCATCCAGCCTCTCAAACAATTTGTTATAATCAATTTCTACACCCTTCACGGAGCTCAGTGTTACCCCACTGGAACAGGATCTTAAAGCTTATGGATCTTTATCAAAACTACTTTCCATTAACTTCTTATAATCATCTTTAAAGTTGGGATACTCCTTTATTACACCACTGAACACTGGAGGTTGAAGACCTTTCACCTTTATTCTTTTATCCTTGTCACCAGACTCCTTTTCTCCACCTTTCTCTTCAAGTAATTTTCTCTGTGTATACAACACTTGAAACTTGTCCATTCCATCTCATCAATGTAGATCTCAGCTCCCACAGTGACACTTTCTTCTCTACCGCCTTTCAGTGATACATATTCATTGCAACACTTTTCAACTCTCAAGCAAGCATCACATGCCTCCTTACACATGTCAGCTAACAGAGTATCGACTCCCTCTTGATTGATGGTGTCTTTAAAAATATTATACTTTCTAGTAAAGTTTCTCTTGGCCAGTGTGCTGGATTCTCTTACTTGCTAAAACTCCTCATCAACATCTGTCTCAGAGCTGTTTTGAAATGTAGGGTGACTCCTGATAAATCTAGGGCAGCCCACTGTAATACTGTTGATGACTTTTCAACCTGCAAAACTCACACCAATATTGGAATGTTCACAATGCCGTGAACACCAAACTGGCTTCCCAATACCCTGAAATAAGTGACCCAGTACCAATTAATAAAGCATATATCAGATCATCTCTCACATACCATATCATAATCAATATACCAGCAATATGACTCACTCCAGCAGAAGACAAAGTTTCTCTCTTTAGAATGCAAATAAAAATGTATACATCCTGCTTGATTATTACACATGTAAGGTAACTGCTGAGAAGAAAAGTGTACAATTATACAGCACAGTACAGTAAGCATAGAACAGGTCATTAATTTACACAGTACCTCCCACCACTGGGGGACCCAATAAAGTATAGGATCACTCATAGCGCAAACTGAAATCCATACACGGAATAATTATCACATTCCATATTACATACATAAAATACATATGACATCCATGCCGGTGGGACACCGCAAGGCAGTGACAGCACTATTTAACTCAACACATTTACCACTGATACAACCTTGTGTTCATATTGTTCACTGCTGTAAACACTCTTAAGATCAATACGTTAGGTTTAAGTATACCTTTGTTCATTCTACAAGTCCTGAATTCATGTGCACAAATGTTGGTTTCTACACAAAAATCACCACCACAGAGCAACTGGCTTCCATGTCACAACCATGGCTGCATGACAAAAACTACTGTGCTTTGCTAGTCATGAGCATACCTCCCCAGATCATACTTCTCAGTATTAAAACAATCACCATCCAAACACAAATTACATACAATCTAAATCAAATATAAGTAACATTGTTCATGTAATATAATGTAAATGAAATCATCATCATCATCATCATCCAGGCCTCCTTTCCCATCCTAAGGCAGGGTGAGGAGTAGCAGTGTCCAGACAGCCCAAATTTGCCCAGTCTAATGGGCCATGCTTCCATTCACTCATCATTCAAGCCCTCGGAATCCTGGCTTTATCAGAAACGTCAAAAACGTTCGCCATGTTCTGTAGCTTCACATAAACGTATCCGATAGAGTCAATCCGGACGCTGCCCCATTAAAAACGGGTGCCAAATCCCTGATCATGCATGTCTTCTCACAACATTCATCCAGCCAGCTTGATCTCTTGTCAGTCCCTTAACCTTACCAACTTCCAAACCTCTCTTCTTAACACACTCATCCACCATATCTCTCCACCTTCTCCTTGGCCTACCTCACCTCCTTCCTCCTTCAGATTTGCTCAGATTTACCTTTTTCACCATTCTATTGTTATCCATTCTCTCCACCTGACCATACCATCTCAGTACACTCTCTTTGATTCTGGTGTCCATAGACTTCCTCACTCCACATCTTTCACGAATGACATTATTTTGTATCCCATCCACCCTCTGTACTCCACACACGTTCCTCAGCAGTCCCATCTACACTGCTCTTACTCTTGACTTTTCATTTTCATGCCATACCATAGTCTCATCCATATGTCAAAGTTGGTACTAACATAGGGTGACCAGATTTATTGGAGCTAAAAGTGGGACGCGCACGTGCGCGCGTGCGTGTGTGTGTGTGTGTGTGTGTGTGTGTGTGTGTGTGTGTGTGTTTATAGATAGACAGATAGATATAGATAGATAGATAGATAGATATAGATATAGGTAGATAGATAGATATAGATATAGGTAGATAGACAGATAGATAGATATAGATAGATAGATAGATAGACATATAGATATTGAGTAATGTGACAGTGACCGCTGCATCGCTACACCTCAAATTGAGGCTGCTAATCAAACACTAACATCTCCTGTGAACTCCGAACATACTGTACGGTACAGTGAATGGGTCGACCAAAGTTACCAGCTAGTGAGTATTACAGATTTTATATTAGTAATATAGTATTTCATTTGGTTAGGATTATGCATAATTTTTCTAATTCATCCGAATTTCATAAAAGAAGGCCATGTTATATCTAATGCAATAGTAAGTTTCTAAAAGCGGGACAATTAAGATAATTTGCTCAAAAAGCGGGACATTCTAGTCACAATTAAAAAAGCGGGACTGTCCCACCTAAAAGCGGGACTCTGGTCACCTTACACTAACACTCCTTCATGTAAGCCTCGTGCAGCTGCAACACTCAAGCCTCTGTTTCTTATCAAGGCCTTCATTGCACCAGCAACTTTTCTCCCTTGTGTCACTCTACTTTCCACTTCTTTTGCACATTTTCCTCTCTTTTCTGTCACTGTACCAAGGTATTTGAACTCTTTCACCAATTCCAGTCTGTCTCCATTCACTGTAACATCACACTGGGAGTCACCATCTCTCTCAGTTACCATCACTTTACTCTTTTCTACATTTACTCTTAAGGCACGATGCTCACAGACATTAGCAGAACTCTGCACTAGCCTACGAAGTTCTTGTCCAGTATTTGCATGTAGTACTGCATCATCAGCATACAACAAATTTGAGATATTCCATCCATCACCATTCACTACCAATGCCATCCCTCTCTCCATTACTCGTGTTTTTACTTCTCTCATCATCCCATCCATATATATATTGAACAACCATGGGGACATCACACAACCTTGTCGTTCGCCCACAGCCATTGTGAACCATTTACTTAGATGCCCATTAACCCTTACACATGCTTCACTACCATCATAAAAACAAGATGGCACCTAGCAGCTTACCATCTACACCGCACGGTCACAAAACTTTTCACAATCCTTCTCTGTCCACTTTGTTGTATGCCTTTTCCAGATCCATGAATGCCATAAACATCTTGTGGTCCTTCTCACAAGCCTTCTCTGCTATCTGTCTCACTGCAAATATATGATCCACACATCATCTGCCACTCCTAAAGGCACTCTGTTCATCATTCACTAGGACTTCTGGTATCTCTCTTACTTTCCCTATAATAATTCTTCCATATACCTTCCCTACCACACTCAGTAAACTTATGCCACGATAATTCTTGCACTCACTTCACTCACCTTTATTTTTGTACAGGGGTACAATCATAGCCTTTTTTCATTCTGCAGGCACAGTTTCACTCATCCATGCCTTCTTACATATCTCCAACAAGCACGTCATTCCACTCTCTCCACTACACTTAATCATCTCTGCATACACCTCATCAACCCCAGCTGTGTTCCCATTTTTCAGCTGCTTCACAGCACTCTTCACCTGTGCGAGTGTCACTTTTCCTGGCACAGCATGAAATAATATATTAAATTAATGTTAATAAAGAAACAGCAAACCTGTCCCTAATAGGATATACTGCAGTATTTCTACCTTCTGTCTTTGACAATACACAAATCATTCACCGATGGATGCGCAGGGGCATTGTTGAGGATCAGGAGGGCCTTCACCTGCCCACGAAGGATACCAAATTCCTCTGTTTGATAAGGGATAGTCTCCATGACAAAGTATTTGTGGAACCAATCTCTGAGGATCTTTGTGGTAAACCAGGCCTTCACAGAATGATACCACACAACAGGCAGGCTATCCATCAACCCATGGAGACAGTGTGGCTGTTTTGCATATCCAACAATAACGGGTTTTAGGTGGTGCATCCTGTTCACGTTGGCACAGCGAAACACTGGGACAACTTCCGACCAGGCGCAGTCTTCTCCGTCTCTCCTACCAGGGTGTTGATGGGCAAGGAGCAGAAGAACAGGCCAGTTTTGTCAGCATTGTACACTTGATCTAGAGCAAAGCCCTCCTTCTAGATCAGGTGCTACACCTTCTGGCAAAACAGCTCGACATCTTCCACTACCGCATCTAAAGCCTTACTATGTGCGTTCATTCATTCATTCATTGCCAGACGCCATGTATCCCAAACGGGGTGGCCAAGGGCTTAGGGTTAATTGTTTTACAGGGAGGGGCACTAATCCTCCACCAACCCCACTTGACATGTAGGGATGCCAACAGCATCTGGTGTTCCCAGGCGGTCACCCATCCAAGTACTAACCAGACCCAACGTTGCTTAACTTCGCTGATCGGACGGGAAGCGGTGTACTCAACGTGGTATAGCAGTAAATCCATGTCGAAGTTTGAACTGGAAGAGCCAACCCTCGGATGTCTTGAAGCCGTGCACGTTGTGCAGGCATGCAAACACCTCGGCTGCAGCCTTCAACTCGGTCCCACGCCGGCACCCCCTTGCTGGCAGAACCTAACCAGAATCAACTGGTCATTTTTGGCATGGCGGGGCTGGGACATCACCTACCAGTTGCCTTTTTGAGTGGTATTGCCATAGTCCTGTCCTTACTGAGTCAGCTTGTCCTGTGATTTCTTGATATCAAATAAAGTTGAACAGGCCATGTCATATTCACACAGAATGCGTAAAGTTGGCCAGCCCGTATCAGCCTTGTCCAATATCTTACACTTCTTCTCCACAGTCAAAACTCACATCTTGCATTTCTCGGGGGGATGGTGTTGCTATCATCACAGACACGAGAACACTACAGAGGAGGGTTAAGGCGTGCAGAAGGTAGGGCACCACCAAAAACGCAACAGTAGAAGCTGCCATTGTTTTACCTTGGCCAAGCACGTCCACACACGGAGAGACAAAGGCGAGAACTGAGTTGCGGTATCGCTGGGGAGTGTACGGCATTGTCATGTCTCTATCCACGCTTGACTATGAGCATGCAAGCAAAAAGCAGCACAATGACCTACGAGACTTTGGCCATTCAGTTGGGAGCCGGACAGCCATTCTCTCTCAGCGTCTGGGTTATGATCTGTTTTCCTCATGCGCTGCTGGTATGTTACTGGTGATCTGGGTGGCCAGGGGATTTTGACCATTCGGTAGGGAGCCGGACAGCCATTCTCATTCAGCGTGTGGGTTACGATCTGTTTTCTTCACACGCTGCCGGTATGTTACCCATGATCGGGCTGGCTGGGGGACTTTGACCATTCGGTAGATAGCCGGACAGTTTTGTTTGCTCTGCATGTGGGTTATGGTCTATTACCCACACAGACAGAGAAGCCGATGAACCACCCAATTTTTTTTTTTTTTTTTTTTTTTTTTTTAGGCTGGCTGGCTGCCGATGGTGGAACTTATATGTCCGGGTACAGACAAATAATTTTGGATACGGACCTAATTGAGCCAAGGCCTAATGTCCATATACAGAACACGACTGGATGCGGAGCATCTGGATAATTGAGGGATTACTGTACAGTATATTGATCATAAGTTGCATTTAAGTGTCATGAATTCAACTTGTCATTTTGTCTTTTTTCCTTTATTTTCCTTTTTTGAATGTACTATAATAAAGTACAACTATTCAGCTTTAATATGACTTCAAAACCAGCATTCTGTCATGAAAAGGTTATTTTACACAGACTGATCAATCAAAACGATTGCTAAGCGAATATGTAGCCGAGAATCAAACAAAGTTGTGCATCTTTTTTTGTTCACTTTCCTGCTCAGTAACATTCATAAATAGCCATGAACTGTATATCATTGTAAAGGTAATTTATCATAGTTTTGCATAGTTCAAACCAGATTTATATAACTTCAATACTTTATTCTTGGTGAATATTTTTCTGGGGGAAATAGGAGTCAGATAGATTATTTTCTGGTTAGGAAGTCCGATAGGAGGTTAGTGAGGGATGTTAAAGTTATAGGAAGTGAGGAGTGTGTGCAGCAGCACAAACTACTGATTTGTGATATGGTGCTTAAAGAACAAGTGATGAAAAAGAGGACTTATGTACCTAGGAGGAAAATATGGAAGCTGAAAAACCAAGTAGTAAGGGATGCCTTCTATAGCGAGTTGAGGAGAGTGGTGGCTGAACAGGGAGCTGTAGACAGAGGCGTTAATGAACAGTACAGAGCCCTCAAGAACAATTTCTTGAGAGTTACTGACGTAACATGTGGTTGGACAAGAGGACCACCAAGACATAAAGTAACTTGGTGGTGGGATGAGGGTGTAGAAGCAGCAATTAGGGAGAAAAGAAGGCTTTTCCGGGAATGGAAGAAGGGTGGTAGCAAAGAGGAATATTTGGCTGCCAAGCGTAGGGCTAGAAGAGAGGTATACAGGGCAAAGTCTGAGTCACAGAGACAATTACTTGATAACCTAAATCATGGGGAAAGGAAAAATATATTTAGGGTGGCAGGTCAGGTGAAGAGAGATTATCAGGATATCATAGGTGAGCAGTGTGTGAAGAATGATGAAGGAAGGGTAGTGGTGAACAGCGAGGATATTAAAGATGCATGGAGAGAGCATTATAATCGGTTGTTGAATGAGGAGTTTGACTGGGACAGGGAAGGTTTGGAGCCAGCAGATCCAGTGTCTGGCCCTTGGCCTTTGATTGATACTGCTACTGTGAGTGAGGCAATAGGCAGGATGAGGGTGGGGAAGGCAGCAGGTGTGTCTGGGCTGACTGCCGAAATATTGAAGGCCTCAGGCGATATAGGGGTGAGTTTAGTCACTGACCTGATAAATAGGATTATTTATGAGTGTGTTGTCCCAGATGATTGGCTGAAGAGTGTAATTGTAAATGTGTATAAATGGAAGGGTGATGCCCTGGAAAGAGGAAATTATAGAGGTATAAAGCTTTTAGATCAGATAATGAAGGTAATGGAGAGAGTTTTAGAAGGTATGATTAGAGAAAGATTGAATATTGATGAGATGCAGTTTGGGTTTATGCCAGGTAGGGGGGACCACTGATGCCATATTCATTGTTCGACAGCTTCAGGAAAAATATATTGGTAGGAGAAGGGATCTTTATTTTGTTTTTGTTGATTTGGAAAAGGCCTTTGACAGAGTCCCTAGAGAGGTGATGAAGTGGGCAATGAGAAAGCTTGGCTTGGAGGAGTGGCTGGTTAGGGTGGTTATGGCCATGTATGTGGGTGCTCACACCCAGGTGAGAGTGAATGGAGATTTGAGTGATGAGTTTTCCGTGAATGATGGTGTGCATCAGGGGTCAGTCTTGAGTCCCATGTTGTTTATCATGGTACTTGAAGCCCTTTCACGTGACTTTTGAAACGGACTCCCATGGGAGTTGTTGTATGCTGATGATTTGGTGTTGATTGCAGAGAATGAAAGGGAGGCGGAGGAAAGGTTTAGGAAGTGGAGAGATGGTATGGGGCAAAAGGGTTTAAGGGTAAATGCAGATAAAACAAAAGTGATGATATCTAGGGTTGGTGGCGGTACTGTCAAAGACGAGGGAGAGTGGCCATGTGCAGTTTGCCACAAGGGCGTGGGAAGTAATTCCATCTTGTGCAGTGTGTGTGATAAATGGGTGCATAAGAGATGTAGTGGTATCAGAGGTAGACTGCGAGATAATGCTGATTTTATGTGTACGGCGTGTCGGGGTGAGCAGGTGGAGATTGTCAGATGTGAAAGGATTGAACTTGCTGGTGAATCTCTTGAGTGTGTGGAAGAGTTTTGTTATTTGGGAGACATGTTGTGTGCTGGAGGTTGGGCTGGAGCTAGCTCTGTGGCTAGGGTGAGAAGTGGTTGGAAGAAGTTCAGGGAGCTCTTGCCTCTCCTGACATTGAGAGGGCTCTCCCTACGTGCTAAGGGGTCTTTGTATGCAGCATGTGTTAGGAGTGTAATGCTGTATGGCAGTGAGACCTGGGCAGTGAAGGAGGAAGATATTCGCCGGCTCAGACGTACAGAAATGACAATGATTAGGTGGATGTGCAGTGCTTCCCTGCGTCCAAGGCCTGGAGGGGCTGGGTTTACAATGGAAGAGTTGAGAGGTAGGATGGGACTGGAATGTATTGGTGTTGTGATGAGGAGAGGTAGATTGAGGTGGTTTGGACATGTGGAGAGGATGGGGGATGATAATTGGGTGAGGAAGGTGAGAAGTGTTAATATTGGGGGTGGGGTTATGAGGGGTAGACCGAGAAAGACATGGGACGAGGTCATTAAGTGTGACCTTAGGGTTAAGGGATTGAACAGGGAGGCTGCAATGGATCGTGCAGCGTGGAGAGCCGCCATTAGGTGACCAAGGCCAACACATGCAAGCATGTTGGAGCCTTTAAAAACGAAAACGAAAAACAAAAATGAGCACAGTATAATATTTTTGGTTTCCATCCAACTTCAACTCGTCATTTTGACATTTTAATGTCTTTGTTTTCCTTTTTTTTAACATACCACAATAAAGTAGAACTATTCAACTTTAATTTGACACCAAAACCAGCATTCTGTCATGAAAAGTATATTTACACAGACTGATCAGAGAAAAATATTGCGACTCAAAGATTTGGGTCAGTGCGAGAGCAGCTGACTCAAGAACAGATGTAATCTGGCTGGGGCTGAAACCTTATAAGGGTAACATGTATTGTTATTCAGACCTTTCACAGTTAAACAATTGAATATGTAGCATTTGTCTATAATATTGTAATTTAAAATAAGGAAGATTACATTGTTGAACAGAGTCTACCTGCCTCACCCCAGCGATGTCATTAATTCATAGTGAAAAAATTAATTTACAGTTATTTACAAGGCACATGCCAACCCCACTGTGGAGTAGACTGTAGTAGCACCTGTCGAGCAGGGCAGTACTCCCGAGGTGGATGGAAAGCTGATGACAGGGAGTGCTGGAGCTCCCGTTTCATCAGCCCTCAGGACTAGCTCCTGACCATCCCCCTTTGCTGAACTTTTTCAGTGTCTCAGTTACACAGAGAGTAGGCCAGCATGCTCTCCAGTACAAATTTCTCTAACTATCTTCACCAAACTACATGCACAGTACACACTACACTTCCTATTCAAAATTCACCAAAAATGGCGTCAATTCACCCAGCCTCGGAGTCCCCTGGGGGGGGACCATAAATGCCCCCACCATCTGCCCCTCTCCCGGTGACGACTCGAGGTGCCTGGAACCACTGTCTGACTCTCTTCTTCTTCATTTCTGCAACATTCGCGGCCTTTCATCTAACTTTCGCTCTGTTGAGCACCACCTCTCCTCCTCTAAACCTCACCTTCTTTTTCTAACGGAGACTCAGCTGTCTGAGGCAACTGACAGCAAACCCTTTTCTGTATCCTCCTACTTTCTCTATATTCATTTCAAAGCCAAAGGTGGCTGTTGTGTATACATACGCAACGACTTATCTTGCTCTCGTGTTCCTGAACTTGATTGTTCTGAATTCTCCACACTCTGGCTTCGGCTTTCCTGTCATTCTCTGACTAAATATATCTGTGCTGTTTACTCCTCCCCTAATTCTACTGACTATCAAAAATTCTTCGACTATCTTACTTCTACGATGGAACACATTCTGTCCATTTCTCCTTTCTCTGAAATCTCCATTCTTGGAGATTTCAATGTTCACCACCACCTTTGGCTCTCCTCTCCTTTCACGGATCAACCTGGTGAACAAGCCTACATCTTTTCTATCCTTAATGACCTAGAGCAGCTTGTACAGCACCCTAACCGTATCCCTGACCGCCTTGTAGAGAGCTCCAACATACTTGACCTCTTCCTCACAACTAATCCTTCTGCTTACTCTGTTAATCTTTTCTCTCCGTTGGGCTCCTCCGATCACAACCTTATTACCTTAACCTGTCCTATCACTCCGGTACGGCCTGTGGACCCTCCAGGGAAACGTCGTCCGTGGCATTTTGAAGCCGCAGACTGGGAGGCCCTCAGGCAGTACTTCTTTGATTTTCCCTGGAATGATTATTGCTTCCATGGCCGTGAGCCATCTGAGTGTGCCTTGCGCATTACGGAGGTTATTCTCTCGGGCATGGAAGCATACATTCCTTTCTCATATCCTTTGACTAACGCAAGAAAGCCTTGGTTTAATCACACTTGTTCTAATGCTGTCCGCAACAAGGAGAAGGCCTACAAAAGGTACCGGAGCCAACCCACCCCTGAATCACATAATCTTTACGTTTCTGCCCGGAATCGTGCTAAGTCTGTTCTTCGCTCTACTAAAAATAATTTCATCCATACTAAATGCACTCAACTCTCCAACTCGAATTCTTCCCGCTCCTTCTGGCACCTTGCCAAAAATCTTTCTAACAACTTTACCTCATCATCCTTCCCTCCTCTTTTCTACTCTGAAGATTCTGTAGCTATTTCTTCTACTGATACAGCAGATCTCTTCGCACAGACTTTCTCCTCCAATTCCACCTTAGATGATTCCGGTGCTGTTCCTCCATCACTTCCCCCCTCTGACTTCCTCATGGCTGACATTAAAATTTCTTCAGTTGATGTATTTTCTGCCATCACTGGCCTCAATATTAACAAGGCATGTGGGCCTGATGGAGTCCCTCCTGTTGTTAACAAGAACTGAGCTTCTGTGCTTACACCCTGTCTAGGCAAACTATTTCGCCTTTGTCTGTCAACTTGTACCTTTCCTTCTTGCTGGAAGTTTGCTTTCATTCAGCCAGTCCCAAAGAAGGGTGACCACTCCCAACGCTCTAATTATCGTCCAATTGCTTTAACGTCCTGTATTTCAAAAGTTTTCGAGTCAATTCTTTATAGAAATATTTTAAGGCATCTTTCCTATCACAACCTTCTTTCCGATCGTCAGTATGGGTTCCGTCAGGGACGCTCCACTGGCGATCTTCTCACCTACCTTTCAGACTCCTGGTCATCCTCCTTTCGGGACTTTGGCGAAAGCTTTGCCATTGCACTTGACATCTCAAAGGCTTTCGATCGAGTCTGGCATAAATCTTTAATTTCCAAACTGCCCTCCTACGGTCTCTATCCTTCTATCTGTGCCTTCATCGCTAGCTTTCTTTCTGGTCGTTCTATAGCCGCTGTTGTAGACGGCCATCGTTCTTCTCCTAGATCTATCAACAGTGGTGTTCCTCAGGGCTCTGTCCTATCACCAACTCTCTTCCTTTTATTCATCAATGATCTTCTAAGCTGTACATCTAACCCTATCCACTCATACGCTGATGACTCCACCCTTCACCTTTCCATTCGGTTCCCGCAACGCCCATCTCAACAGTTACTTCAAGAAACAAGGGATGAGGCTATGGCACACCTAATGTCTGACTTGGCTCATATCTCTGACTGGGGTAAAAATAATATGGTTGTCTTCAATGCATCTAAGACTCAGTTCTTACACCTATCAACCCGACAAAATCTTCCACAGGTATACCCACTAATGTTTAATAATATTCAGCTTAATCCTGCATCATCCTTGAACATGCTTGGGGTTTCATTTACTCGGGACTTATCTTGGAAAGATCATATTACATCTCTTGTAAAATCTGCTTCCAAGAGATTGGGTGTGCTAAGCCGACTCCGTTCTTTCTTTACCCCTGCACAATTGTTGACTCTATACAGGGGTTTTATCCGCCCCTGTGTGGAGTACAACTCTCATGTGTGGGGAGGCTCCCCACATACAGCTCTTCTCAATAGGGTGGAGTCAAAGGCTTTTCGTCTCATTAACTCTCCTCCTCTTACTGACTCCCTTCAACCTCTGTCTCTTCGCCGCACTGTTGCATCTTTATCTCTTTTCTATCGCTACTTTAATGGTCACTGCTCCTCTGAACTGTCTGCTTGCATTCCTCCACCTCTACGACGGGCACGTAGCACCCGTCTGGCAGCAAACTCTCATCCCTTTTCTGTCCAACTCTCTAATGCAAGAGTTAACCGTTACTCCCAGTCTTTCATTTATGCAACAGGTCAGCTCTGGAACTGTCTCCCTCTGTCTGTATTTCCTGCTGCCTATGATCTCCAGTCTTTCAAACGTAATGTGTCCAGGCATCTCAAAATGATCGGATCTTGAATTTGGCTCTCTATTGTATTTTGTTTTTCTCTTGGAGGGAACTGTTACTGTGGGCTCATGGCCTTTGGTTCCTTCTTCCTCACATAAAAAAAAAAAAAAAAAATTAGCAGTCCATACTAACTGTAATGGTAACGAATTACTGAAACAATGTTTTGAATCGTGTACAGTTGACCTACTAGAAAACTTGTATTTGGATAAGCTCACTTGTCTCTTGGTTGGTTGTTACTGAACATTTGCTTAATTATTAACTATCTTGATTATTTAGTGTCCCTACACTTAAACAATAATAGGTCTGACATCATTACTACTACCATCTCTTCCAGTATTCACAGAGTAAGAAATTTTATGCTAGTTGTACCAACAACACATCCTCTATCCTCCTGGTTACTAAATGAGATCATGTGGAATAATGACATTACAACCAGTGTGGATTTCATGTCAGCTTTGCCACAAAGCATTCTCATTTCAAGTGCTCGTTCTATAGAGAGCAGACCTACAGTGCTGTGACCTTGCTTCCCTCACCACTACCACCAAGTGCATCAATCATTGTCATCCCCTTCAGTACCACACAATTATTCTCCTCAAATACACCACATCACTAACATACGCATCATCATCCTGGGTGGTGATTTCAACGCCAAGGCATCGGCCTGGCATGTCAGTAACCCTGACACTGAAGGCTGGTACTACAGTCCCAAACAGACAATCTTTTCATACTCAACAATCTCCATCAACATGCCCATATCCCACACCAGACCCTCTTCCTCCCATCATCCCCAGACATCACCTTTTACTTCCCAGACCTTGCCCTCACAACATCCTGGAGAATGGTCAAAACCCTTGGCTCTGACCACCTCCCAGTCATCATCACTACCAAAACCAGAATCACCCCAGCTGGCCACAGACACAAATACACTAATTATAAGAGAGCCAACTGGGAGGCCTTCACAACTGAACCAGAACAACACATTGAAACATTAAACAGTTCACCCATCACAAACATCAACATTGCTGTGTACACTTTCAATACAATTATTCAAAATGCAGACAAAAGACACAACCCCAACATCATACCTGAAATTCAAGGCCTCATCAGTCAGTGACACTACAACACCCCCCAAGACCCCATACACGAGACTTCATACAACATACAAGAACTCAACACTCAGATAAACAAAAAAATATCAGAGTAGCAAACAATAAATTGGAATAATAATCTCCAAACACTTGATTACAAAACATACACCAGCAAACTATACAAAACACTAAACAGCATCTCACTCTCCAACAGCAACACTACATAATCACATGCTGCCATCACAGCAACAGGCACCATACCCTCAAACAAACAACAAGCAAACATTCTCATCAATCACTTTTCACATGTCAGCCATCAAAATCCCCATCGTGACAACCGATGTGTCATCCGATGCAAGAGACAGTTCCCCACAGACCCAGACTTCCCACCCTTCACTTACTACCAGACAAAGCACATCATTAGCAACCTTAAGCACTTATCTGCCTGTGGCCGAGACAACATAAGCAACATACCCCTCAAACACCTTGGACCACAAGGCATACAAGCACTCACAAACATATCAAACTACAGCCACTCACACAACATAATACCCAACATCTGGAAGCATGGTACTATCATCACTATCCCAAACGCAACAAAGACCCTATGTTACCTTCCTCACACCACCCCATCACACTCCTTAGCACCCTCTCCAAAGTTACTGAATGACTGGTATTACAGTTAGTAACACTTCACATCCCCCAAGCCCCATCACAACATGGTTTTGGGCTGCTGTACTTATGTTACAGACTTTACACAAAGAGATTTGATCAATTCAGCTAGGCCACCACACAAAACACTTGTTCTAGTGTCTGACATTTTTTTCCACATTGGAGCATGTCTCTCGCTACTGTACACATTACATTATTCATATTTAGAGAAAATGTGTTGTAGCGTTGAGATAAGAGTCCAAATACCACTTTAGTGTAGTGTGGTTTGGGAACAAAATGAGCACTAGATTTTGCAGAGCCCAGCATTCTCTATCATAAACAATAAGGGTAAAGGGAAGGCAATAGAGAAATATGAATTGTATATTTGTTTATAGTCATGGGGAAATATTTACCATGTTGGTATACTTTAATGTAATCAATACTACTTTATTGAGGTGTATAATATGCATGGTAAAGTTGTGAAGCTTCTGTTCATGTATAAATCCCAGTTGTCTGTGGGGTTTGGCATCTCTGAATATGTTGACCTCAGCACCACTCCCAGAGGGGACGCCAGCCAGCTAGGGCAGAACGCACTTATCATTCAAACGAGAGGGACGTATATACTCTAGGCTCTCTCTCTGTGTCACAGTTGTATCTTTCTGTGGCCAATAAAGAGAGATAAATCTGCTCAGTTTTCAGTTCACCTGCAGATGCTACCTACCTCTACAATTCCTTCCACAGGATCTACACCAAGTCCCACCATCTCCAGCATGTGAAAACATTTGGTGGAGTCAGCCGGAAGTGATTTCGACCAGGTGGAACGTTATATCTTGATAACCATGCTTGGAACAGTGCAGTCACGTCTAAGCTGATATAAAAATTGGTGATCAGCTGTGGGGTTCCAATAAGCTGATATATTAGTGACCAGTTGAGGAATTCATGCAAACCGACACATAATATTGGTGGCAGCGGTGGGATACGAAAAGATGCTAAAGGGATTTGTGCCATGAAAAACCCTTGCAACCGCTTGTGATCCTGCAGGTGAAACAGATAATCTTACTTTCCTGTTGCAAAGGGACTAATTGTGGAGCGAGTAAGTGGAGCAGATATATCAGAGTAATTAATTTCGTTCTCTCTCTATCTGTGCCTGAGAGAGATATCTCTATCTTCAAGCACAAACTGGCAATTATCTTGCTCTGGTGTGCGAGATATCGGCTCACCTAGGCCAGTGCGGTGAAGGATGGTATCGTCTAGACACATCTGGCAACTCTGGGCGCGGAGGCTGGAGTGAGGCAGGGTGAGTGTCTGGTGTGTGGGCTGTGTGGCGTGGTGCGGCGTCTCACAGTTACCCGAGGACCAGCGTGGGGAGAGGATCGTCGTGTGGTTTGAGAAGAAACCTGGCATTGTGTGTGGACTTGCAGTACAAATCTACCGGGAACTTCAGCATCATATGACACCTAGGTGGTGTACATGCACAGTGAACCTTCAGACACACTTTTTAAGCAGCACATGTTAGTTAGGTAATGTGTGGGGGGAATATATATATATATATATATATAAAGGTTTGTCAGTTTCCCCTAAATAGATACATTTTCTGTACATCTTGCCTGTGTCCCATTCTCTGTTGCTAAAAGCCATAACTAATCTGTTTGTGTCAGTTTAATTTTTCTGTGACTGGGAAGGGAATAAATTCTGACAAGTTTAGATGGATACAGTGAAGAAGTGGGGACGAAAATTTAGGGGGGATTCAGACAAACCTGCCACGACTGACACAGAGTCTAGTGAATTAGGCTCAGAATTTTGTGAGTGGATTGAGACTTTGGACTGAGACTTTGCTTAAGAGTATCCAAACTTTACATAGTGAAGGACATACTGGAGCTGAAGATAGTCAGGACACTTCTGAGGAACTGGATAGTGGGGACTTGAACACTTTACATTTGCGTTCTGGTCGTTCTTGTTCTACATTTCCTGAAAGGTCAGTTAGGTCCAAAATGGCCACTAGTCTTGCTAATGAGGGTACTCCTAGTGAAGAGACTGTCGATGTTGAACAGGCTACAACAGCACCCGTGGTCACTCAGGATAACCAAGGTCCAGTAATCTCTGCTAGCAATGCAACCATTCACATACCCACTTACACCTCAGGCATGTTCAGTTCACCATTAACCTTTGGATGGCAAGGACAAGACCATTTATTTGCTAATGTTCCTTATGCTAATCCATGGGGCATGGATACTAACAGTATTGGCATGAAAACCCAGGATTCTTCTACTAATCCATGGGGCATGAATACTAACGGTATTGGCATGCAAACTCAGGATTCTTCTGCTAATCCATGGGGCATGAATACCAGCAGTATTGGCATGCAAACTCAGGTGAATTTTCCTTTTGCATGGCATAAACCTAATATGGCAACCACATATCTTAACCAGGCCAAGGCTAAAAAGCCAAAGGTACAAAAATGGTGTGTTATCCATGGGCGGTGTCCTCATTCTACGGACTATTGCCCAATTGTTCTTGCCAGTTGGGAAAAACTGGGCAACCAGGTTAATTTGGGAAAAGTTCAGGGCCACACACAGAAGTAAATAAAATCGTACAGTCCACCGATGCGTGTGTGGCAGCTATTAAAAAGGTGGATTTGTTGTTGATACCTTGGATCATAGGGAAAGGCCAGGTGTCTTTGATAGTGGACACCGGGGCATGTGCAAATATTATTTCTAGTAAAGCGCTAGAGAGGCTGAAGTATGAAATGCCTCGAGCTAATTGGACGTTGTCAGCACCTGACGTGATCTTGATAGGTGTGACAGGGAGTAAAATGAAGATCATAAGCTAGGTACCATTGACACTGAGGGCAGATAAATGGTCTCATGTGTTTCGCGCCGCATTTTATGTGGGTGAGGATTTCCCTCTGCTAGCTGTTGGGTTATTGGGCTTTGAATCCATGGAGGAGTATAACGTGATTATACACCCTCAGAGACATTCTATTTCCTTTAATGGAAAAGAGTTTGTAGGCCTTAATCCCTCAGCAACACAAACTGGAACTGGCATCCAATCAGGAGCCGTTCAACCAGTTGTGACCCCGACAAGTGAAGCATCAAGGGAGTCCCAGGACACACGAAACAGACGGTATGGATTGGAAGCAGGTCAGGGCTATAATGAGTGGGAATCACCACTTACCCAGTTGAACTGTCCAAGTACCTGATGTGTTGGAGGGAACTGATGTGACATGTTTACCAGAGACCGTAAAACATAAGGCATTGTCGCTGGAGTCCACCCTCAGTAGTGTCGGACCAGACCAGAAGATGCCCCTCTTCATCGTAAATATGAGTGGTGGCGCAGTTAAGCTCAGAGATGGTTGTTATATAGGCGACTTGATGTCCTATGGTGCCCCTGTAAAGGAAGTCAACGACGTACCAGTGATCTCTCCCATAGTCACATCACAAACAACGACTCAGTCGGAACCTACATGTCTTGGGAGAGGAAAGCTGCTAGAACAATACGCGAAGGTAACTGATACAAATCCAATATACAGTATATGCCTGCATAGTGTCTACCACACAGCCAAAGGAAAGCAGTGGAAGAGGAAGTTGAAAAGATGCTTCATGATGAAGTCATTCAGCCTTCTTCCTCACCTTGGAATGCACCACTCTTTCTAGTGCCTAAAAAGGACAGTGGTGTGAGACCTGTTGTAGATTTTTGGCAAGTGAGCAAGGTAACCATACCAGATCATTAACCGATTCCACATTTCAGAGACTTACTGCAGTTCTTGGGTAAAGGAAATACCGTGTTCACCTGCCTGGATCTAGCGTCAGGATATTGGCAGGTGGAGCTGACTAAAGAATCGCATCCCATCACTGCCTTTAGCACTCACCATGGGCACTTTGAATTTCTCCAGATGCCTTTTGGACTGAGAAATGCTCCTTAGAGATTTCAGAGGATGATATATCAGTTGTTTGGTGATATGATTGGGCAGGACATCCTGTCGTATCTAGATGACTTAATCGGGTCTGAAAATCAAGCTATCGAAGTGCGATTTTTTAAAGGCAAATGCTAAATTTCCAGGGGACATAGTTGATGGTGATGGCATCAAGGCTCTGCTGGATAAGGTTACAGCCATGGTAAATTTCCCTACACCCAAGTCCAAGGATGACGTTTGCTCATTCCTAGGGCTCACTGGTTTCTACAGGAGCTTTGTCCACAATTATGCTGCTATTGCATCACCATTGACGGCGCCACTTAAGAAGGATACTGCATGGCAGTGGGGACCATCGGAAGAGAAAAGCTTCAACAACCTCAAGAAAGCCACGACAGATGCACCCGTGTTAGCGTTTCCTGATTATACTCAACCTTTTTACCTGTGCACGGATGCCTCAGGTTTGGGACTGGGAGCAGTGTTACAGCAAAAGGATGAGGAAGAGAAAACCCACACCATTGCATATGCCAGTAGGGCACTAAGACCCTCAGAAAAAAATTATTTGGCGACACATTTGGAGACATTACCAGTCGTGTGGGCGTTAGGACGTTTCCGGGATATCATCTTCAGGTACCAGAAAATTGTCTTAACTGATCATGCACCCATTACGGATCTTGTTTACGGGGAAAAACTTGCACGGTAAGGTCGCGCGTTGGTTCAGCAAGGTAATGGAGTTTGACCCAGAGGTCACGTGGAGAGACAGGCTGACGAATGAGGATATAAAGGAGCGTTGTGGTGTGGATGTGGATGTGATAGGAAGCGTTATGAGGAACACACTGAGGTGGTTTGGCCATGTGGAGAGGATGGAGGGTGAAAGACTGACGAAGAGAGTGTATGTGAGTGAGGTGGAGGGGGGAAGAGGGAGGGGGAGGCCGAGGATGAGATGGAGGGATGGGGTGGAGAGGTATATGAGAGAGGGGGGTGTGAGTTGGGAGCAGGGCAGTGAAATGGCGGGGGACAGGGCGACTTGGAGGCGATTTGTTTGTGGCCACCCCAAACGGGATTGAGGCGTCTGGCAATAGATAGATAGATAGATAGATAGACAAAATGTCGTTGCCGATGCTCCGAGTAGAAACATTGCTGCTGCCATATCTGAGGATATCCCTCTTTCTGGGTATTCCTTGGACACGGTAAAAGCGGATCAACATAAGGATACGATGTGTTCTCAAGTCATCTATGCCTTGGAGTCTGGCGACGAGTCTTGTGTACCTGAACTTCCGGTACTGATGACTCACTTCCATCTTCAGTGGGGCCTTTTGTATAAACAGCCCCCAGGGAAGGACACTGTGTATCAGTTGGTTGTTCCTGCTACTCTACAGCAAGCCGTGTTACAGTTAGTTCATGACATACCTCAAGCGGGTCATCCCGAATGCGACAGATGCATATGTGAGGCAAGAAAGAAATACTATTGGCCGACCATGAGGAAGGACATAGAAGCCCACGTTAATCAATGTGTCAAGTGCGCGGAAATGCGAGGAATGATGGAACCTCCGACTCCCATTTTGGAATATCCCCTACCGGAAAAACCATGGGATACAGTCTCCATTGATCTCTTAGCGTTGCCAAGGAGTCATCAAGGCACAAGCTATGTATTGGTGGCAGTGGACCATTTTTCGTGATTCACTGTTTTAGCACCTTTACAGACGAAAACTGCAGAGGAGGTGGCGCATGCTTTCGTAACTTCAGCGATTTGTCCATACTTAACACCTAAGGTATTGCTCAGCGATAATGGCAGTGAATATCGTAACCTAGTGTTAGAGGAAATCTGTCATATGTATGGGGTAAGGCAAGTCTTTATTATGCCTTACAGTCCCAAGAGCAATGGCCTGGTGGAGAGGACAAACAGGAAGATACTGGAAGTCTTGAGACCAGCGATTGCTTCGCAAGAAGACTGGAAAGACTGGTTACCACATGTAGCGGCGGCCATCAACTCCTCAGAAAATTCGTCAATGGGGGAATCTCCTCATTATATCCTGTATGGAGAGGAGAAGGTGTTACCCTACGATTTGCTGGCTGGACTTCCTACCCCAGTGTACAGTCAAGAGAATTACGCCAAATTCATCTTGCAAAGTTCCAACGCATACATAGGGAAGTATGAAAAAGATTAAAAGCCTCAAGAGCGGAGATGATGGTGAAACAACACAAAGGTAGTCAAGAAAAGATGTTGGAGATAGGCCAGAATGTTATGATCAACAACCCTGAGAGAACTTCCAAGCTCAAACTTAAGTTCCGCGGACCATATACGATTGTGGAACACGTGCGTGGACATACTTGTCGAATAAGGGATGATGCTAATGAAACTCAGGAGGCAGTACATGCTGACAGGATCAGACCAGTAAGTCAAGAGCTAAGCCTAACAAACCAATTGTCTGATGTGTTGTCCCCTCTGTCTTCGTCACAGTCTATGTCGTCAGCAAGTTATTTAACCGACACCCACAGTTGACGACCTCGGACGGTGAAGCTTTGGTACAAACCTTGCATGGTATAACCGAGCTTCACACTGGACATATAGATAGGCTCACAGACAGGCTCACTAAATTGCATGTCGCTTTACCTAATGCAAATTCTGATTTTTCCAAGCATGTCCATGCACATACTAAGAGAGGACTTGTGGATCTCCTAGGTATCCTGTCTCAAAAGCTTTTTGGTACAGTGCTAGACAAGGACATAGTGCAATTGGGTAGACAGATGCATGATTTGGCATTGGCGGCTAAGGCGAATAACAGGCTAATCGTACACATGTATGAACAGTTAGGTGCGTTCACTAACAGAGCTAACGAGATTATTAAGACTACCAGCCATCTCGTAGGAGTTGTGAACAACATCCAAACCAACTTACCAACCCTGACTAACTTAGTGTTAATCGCTGAGTACCTACATGCTCTCAACCCGACAAAATCTTCCACAGGTATACCCACTAATGTTTAATAATATTCAGATTAATCCTGCATCATCCTTGAACATGCTTGGGGTTTCATTTACTCGGGACTTATCTTGGAAAGATCATATTGCATCTCTTGTAAAATCTGCTTCCAAGAGATTGGGTGTGCTAAGCCGACTCCGCTCTTTCTTTACCCCTGCACAATTGTTGACTCTATACAGGGGTTTTATCCGCCCCTGTGTGGAGTACAACTCTCATGTGTGGGGAGGCTCCCCACATACAGCTCTTCTCAATAGGGTGGAGTCAAAGGCTTTTCGTCTCATTAACTCTCCTCCTCTTACTGACTCCCTTCAACCTCTGTCTCTTCGCCGCACTGTTGCATCTTTATCTCTTTTCTATCGCTACTTTAATGGTCACTGCTCCTCTGAACTGTCTGCTTGCATTCCTCCACCCCTACGACGGGCGCGTAGCACCCGTCTGGCAGCAAACTCTCATCCCTTTTCTGTCCAACTCTCTAATGCAAGAGTTAACCGTTACTCCCAGTCTTTCATTCATGCAACAGGTCAGCTCTGGAACTGTCTCCCTCTGTCTGTATTTCCTCCTGCCTATGATCTCCAGTCTTTCAAACGCAGTGTGTCCAGGCATCTCAAAATGATCGGATCTTGAATTTGGCTCTCTATTGTATTTTGTTTTTCTCTTGGAGGGAACTGTTACTGCGGGCTCATGGCCTTTGGTTCCTTCTTCCTCGCATAAAAAAAAAAAAAAAAAAAAAAACTAGTCAACCACTGCTTTGGAGTCACATGCAGCCAATATGGTGGACGGCTTAATCGATGCAAGTTTGAATAGGGTTAATGCTTTATTGCTTCCTACTCACATTTGAATCAATGCTCTTGAGGTAGCTATGGTGAAGCATGAATTTACACCAATTTTTAGTGTGGGTCAACTGGAATATTATTACCCATTGCTAGAGGCCCAGTTGACCCATGATGGCATCCTGATATTGGTACCTATGAGGAATGCTGTAACATACCATGCATGGCAGTTCATTCCTTTCCCTTTCGCTACTACTTACAATACACTTATTCTGAATGAGGAACCAGAGGTGCTAGTTGTGTCGGATGACAAAGGGTATATAGCTGAAATGACTGTGGATGAATTTGAGAATGGTAAGGCCTCATTTCTTGATCTCCATGTATGTCCTGCTTTCCATTTTGTCTTCATTCCATCAGGGGTAGAGAAATGTAAGATGACCTTATTGGACACAAACACTTCCTCTGCACTGCAACATTGCACTTTCCAACCCATTCAACTGAAGTCAGTTTTCCATGCTCATGTACATGCGAAACATACTTCTTCTTTCCTGAGACAGAGGAGGTAACACTCACATGTGCCTCACAAAACCAGTTCCTTACGGTAAAGGGTTACTATGTTGCACCCGATTACTGTGAGTTGCACAGTAAAGAGATAGCAGGTCTACCTAACAAGCACCATCTAGCCTTGTCGGTGAACTTCTCGTCCCAGTTATGACCCTTTTTACCTTCATACAGTGTTTCTACCTTGAATGTGAACAGGCAGTCTCATGTGCTCAAAGAGATACAGTTCCTCACCCACCTGAACATGACTGATTTAGAACCATATGTACTGTCCTATCTCCCTTCATACCTTTCTCCTTCCTATTTTGGTCCTGGCATTGGTCTTCTGCTTATTGTGGTCTTGTCCTGTGTTTGTGTTTGGTGCTGCTATCTACGAGGCCGAATGAGAAACCCACTAAAACCACGGGTCTGTACTCGCGGATCGCAAGTGGATTTGCCTGCATAGTTAGCTACCCTACACATTGGTTAGGCTACACGGTAGTTAGGACAACAATGTCGACGGGGACGTCGAAAAGGTGTGGCCGAGCAATGTTCTAGTGTCTGACATTTTTTTCCACATTAGAGCATGTCTCTCGCTACTGTACACATTATATTATTCATATTTAGAGAAAATGTGTTGTAGCGTTGAGATAAGAGTCCAAATACCACTTTAGTGTAGTGTGGTTTGGGAACAAAATGAGCACTAGATTTTGCAGAGCCCAGCATTCTCTATCATAAACAATGAGGGTATAGGGAAGGCGATAGAGAAATATGAATTGTATATTTGTTTATAGTCATGGGGAAATATTTACCCTGTTGGTATACTTTAATGTAATCAATTGAGGTGTATAATATGCATGGTAAAGTAGTGAAGCTTCTGTTCATGTATAAATCCCAGTTGTCTGTGGGGTTTGGCATCTCTGAATATGTTGACCTCAGCACCACTCCCAGAGGGGACGCCAGCCAGCTAGGGCAGAACGCACTTATCATTCAAACGAGAGGGACTTATATACTCTAGGCTCTCTTTGTGTCGCAGTTGTATCTTCCTGTGGCCAATAAAGAGAGATAAATCTGCTCAGTTTTCAGTTCACCTGCAGACGCTACCCACCTCTACGATTCCTTCAACAGGATCTACACCAATTCCCACCATCTCCAGTGTGTGAAAACATTTGGTGGAGAGTGTCAGCCAGAAGTGACTTCGGCCAGGCGGAACGTTATATCTTGATAACCTTGCTTGGAACAGTGCAGTCACATCTAAGCTGATATATAAATTGGTGATCAGCTCTGGGGTTCTAATAAACTGATATATTAGTGACTGGTTGAGGAATTCATACAAACCGACATACACTCCTAGTGACACTAAACATTACCAAAGCTTTTGATGCCATCCTCCGCCACAACCTCACCATCCATCCATCCATCCATCATCCAATCCTACATTGCCCCAGAAGGAGCATAGGAGCCTGGGGCTAGGCAAGTTGGTCCTGACATTTGAAATGAGAGTGACCTTCCTCACTCATCCCTGAGTGGCATAACATGAGCAATATTTCCCAACCATCCCTTGGATATAAACCTTCAACAGCTCAGTCCGACTGGAGCACCGTAGTTACCTAGTAACTCACCAGGCACCATAATTTGGTTATATGGTTGCCACCCAGCATAGTAAATGGTTTCCTGGTGTACAGGAAACCATTTGGCTTGTCACTTAGTGTAGAGTCACCCATAGGCAGAAGGAAGAGGAAAGAATGAAGGAAAGAAAGGCAGAAGAGGGATTGTAGTCACACATAGGCAGAAGGCACCAAGAAACCAAAGTCCTCAAAGTCAAGGATCATCTAGACATGAGAGGCATCCAGATTCTCGCTGCAGCCTCCACAGACCCACGCCATCCACTACATTACATGGCATCACATCCACATGCACCAAGGAACATCAAAACAACACCCAGCACATGACATCATACACAAATACTGTCATCTGTCTCCCTGTGCCCTCCTCAAAGCAGCTTCCAGAAGCATTTCCATACTCAAATCACTTGCCGCTCCATTCAGTCACTTAAAGACAACACACAGCTGCATGCACGGCCTCCTGATATCCACCCTTCTGAATCCTGCCTTCTCGTGATTTCATGGTCCACCTGGCCAGGCTAAGGTATGGGCATCATTCAGCCCTCTTGAGTTATCAGAAGAGGCTAGATGACTCCGTCGTTGATGCATGTCTGAGATGCTACACAGCACCCCATACTATTAAGCACATTATGGAAGACTGCACTGCACACAATTTCCTGCATCAACAACACAACATACGCTCCTTGAGAGTTCTATGGAAAACACTGGTCTCGACCCTGGCCCTCCAGGGACTTAGGGCTGTTCAGCCAGACTGCCTAGGAAACAACAACTACTACTACCATTGTCAGTGAGTCCAAGTAGGAAACAGCTGCTCCTGCTGCTGCTGCTGGAGTCCAAGAGTCCAGCAACTACTTTCATTACCTGCTCCTAATACGAGGAAATCAAGACAATCGATTACACTGGAGCAGAAAATCAAGGTGCTGGATGCTCTGCAACATGGCAACAGTGCTTCAAATGTTGGGTGCCAGTTTGGAGCAGAGGGAGGGCACGAGTGACATGAGGCAGCATGAGTGACATGAGGCAGCTCAAATGATGTGAGGAGCAGACAGTGTACTTATACATACCATGTGGTAACGATGCCATTTAGCTCCTGACTTCAGTGCAGGGAATGGCTGGCATTAATTTATTATTCTGACGTATACTTTCCATAATTATTAGTTAATCGAAACATTTTTACCTTTCTGTGTTTCTCTCAGATACAGTGTCATACAATTTTATTTCCAGTAAAACAACACTTCAGTTTTGTGTGAAATCAATTTTAGGCAACCTCTCGAGGAACCTATCTTGTGTTAAATAAATGTTCTACAGTGTTAGAGAAAAACAGGAAAAAAATTTATGTTGTATAGTATAGCCTGAAATTACAACTACACTGCTTTGACTAAAGCACCTTAGCTTTGGCTAAGCCACTCAGGTCTCAGCCAGTTACAGTACTTTGTTAAGAAATGGGATACATTTACCGAGTAGCATAATTAATACAATACAGGTACTGTGCAGTATTTGAAACCAGCAATGCTAAATGGGCATTCGTAATGCCATCTGCCATTGATGTTGTTTCCACAGCAGAGTTGCAGACAAGTATTCAGTGATCACTCAAGTTCACCCTTCCCTCACTGTTGCCCTAGCAGTTATCATGATCGACGTGAGTGAATGCAGGCTTGAGTGTGTGTGTGTGTGTGTGTGTGTGTGTGTGTGTGTGGCATTAACCCGTTACGTCCCGAGCTGTTTCGCACCTCCGACACCCTCCAATCTTGAGGTATTTTCGATTTTTTTTTGGGGGGGCTAAAACCTCCACTTTTGGTGAGAAACATCGAAAATTCATAGAGAAATCGCTCACATGAGGTTTAAAATACTTGATCCAGGTAGCAGTACCTCTTTGCCATACTGGGTTTTCTAACAGGCTGGCACCAAAGAAAACGAGTTCTGTGGAAGGGTAACTATTTCACACCACTCATAAACGGTATTTATTTATTTACTTGGTATGAATTTATATGTAGTACGAGAGTATATTGGTTTTCAAACAGTAATATAGGCATTATAAGCATTGTTTCACTCACTAACTCATCACCATACCTGACCTTTTTTTGCCACATTACCTGATCATCTTTTCTGACTGTTTCTTCCTCTAATGCTATGTAAACTTTGTCCTCCACATTGTCATCGATTGGGGAATCACTCTGGCCCTGAATGTCTTTATTTGCCAGGTCACTGGTAACAGGTGAATTGCCGAGACAGTGGCGTGCAGGGGGGGGGGGAGGATATGTGGTGTAAGACATTGTCCCTGCTTGGCATCTTGTAGAAGAATAGAGGAAGGTGTCTCGTGTATACGTACGAAAAATCACGCGCGAAAATTGAAAATTGTGCAAATTATGAACCTTGCAATTATGCAACATAGCGGTATGTCGACGGTACTGGCAAATGCAAAATGTTGCAACGTACCCATACATTGACGGGACGCCTCGGGTTAAGGTGGGATGAGAGCGAGAAAGCCAGGTTGGGGCACAGTGATGTGCTGTTTCTCATAATCCCATCATCCCCATGTTGTCTTTTATTGAGTATTTTATTCTTGCTTGCCAGATGATTTTATTCAAAGGAAGTATCTTGTACTGAAAGGTGAAAAAAGTCCTGCTGTCATTTATTGGCCTTGATGTTTTTAAGATGAATAAATTACACAAGATGTTGGTTGATTAAAATGTTTGTTGTTGTAAAGGTATGTTTATTGCCCATCATGTGATGAGTTTCATTTGTGTGGTCAGTATAGTACTGATACTGTACAACCAAAATATTATCTTTGATGGATAATGAAGTTACCAGTACTCTAAAAGTGTGACTGATGCACAGGTAGTGTAAGCTCTGAGGCAAGCGAGTGCTTACATGTGTGTGTGTGTGTGTGTGTGTGTGTGTGTGTGTGTGTATAGTAGCTGCAGTAGCAGTGTTACCAAGGGTACCAGTAGATGTTTTCACTTTACCAGGTATGATTGATTGACTGACATGTGTTGTAAAGGTATACAGAGTATATACAGCATATGATAAAAGAAGGTGATATGTTTTGGCATGAATGACAGTGTGTTTTATTTAATTTCAGTCAGTTAAATATGCTTTGTTAATTTTTGATGTCGTGAGGCAAGCATATGACAGCGAGATAGTGAGTGTGATAGAGGAGGATAGAGACAGGTGCCTGCTGTTCCCAAACAACATCACTGTATTGATCTTCGGTTGTAAAACATTGTAGATTTGCTTTTTACATTGTGTATTGTGTGTATAGAAGTACTGTATTGCATTTTATTTGTTGTGGAGGTATTTAAAGGTTAGTGAGAGTGCGTGATTAGTGATGGCAACCAAGTGGTGTACCTTATACAAGAGCATGTTTGTTTGTGCCAGTCTGCTGATCTAAAAAGATTCATGTCATTTTTTTACATGGATATTTTTTTCGCAGTAAAGGAAGTGAATGTTTTGTCTGTTGCTAACGAGGCATTAGGGGCACTTTACAGTAATCTCTTGGCACACTAAGGATATAAGTCAAGACTGGATGAGAGAAAATTTTGTAACATTGGAGGCATAGAGTAGTAGTAGTAGTAGTCGTTCCCTAGGCAGTCTGGCCGAACAGCCCCGGGTCTCTAAGGATGGCCATGGCCGAGACCGGGCTTTCCCACAGAGCTCTCAAGGGGTGTACATTATGTTGTTGGTGCAGACGATTGTGTGCAATGCAGTCTTCCATAATGTGCTTAATAGTATGGGGTGCTCTGTTGCATGCTGGACAGGCATGAGCAACGGAGTCATCCAGCCTCTTCTGATAACTCAAGAGGGCTGGATGATGCCCACATCTCAGCCTGGCCAGGTGGTCCATGTCATCATGAGGGAAGTAGGATTAAGAAGGATGGATATCAGGAGGTTGTGCATGCAGCTGTGTGTTGTCTTTGAGTGACTGAATGGAGCAGCGAGTGATCTGAGCATGGATATGCTTCTGGAAACTGGTTTGAAGCGGGCGAGGGGGGAGAGATGACAGTATTTGTGTATGATATCCTGTGCTGGGTGTTGTTTTGATGTACCTTAGTGTGTGTGGATGTGCTGCCATGTAATGTAGTGGATGTGTGGGTTTGTGGAGGCTGCTGCAAGAATTTGTGTGCCTCTCCTGTCTAGATGATCCTTAACTTGAGGACTTTGGTTTCTTGGTGTGGATGGTCTGTAGGTGTAGTAGCTGTGCAGCCTGTGATTATTTTTTGGGGCTTGTTCTGTATGGTCTGTAGGGTGCTGTAGTGTATTTTAGTGAGGTTAGAAGCCCAAGCAGGGCTTGCGTAATTCATCCTGATCGTATATATTGTGTGTATACTGTGGTGGTGGTTTCTTAGTTGTGTCCAAATGTTGTATGGGCAAGTGACCTGGAGGCATGGAGTAAAAGAGCATATTTGTTTGTGACAGTTAGCTGATCCAAGAAACTTGTGTCAGTCATTTTGTTAACTTTGTTTTTTTTTTTTAATAAGGAAGTAAATGTGTTGTCTGCAGGTGATGAGGCATCAGTGGCAGTTTAAATAGTCCCGTATCACACTGAAGATATAAATCAGGGTTGCATATGAGAATATACCATAACATCGGAGGTGTGGAGTGTGAATCAGACAAGATTCAAGTTTGGTAACCGTACTTTTAGGATATATGCTGTAATATGCTGCAAACTTTCATTGTACTTGATTTTTGTCATTTTTTTCTGTTTAAGTATCTGTGATTTTAATACTTCATTCATATAGACAACTGATTTTAGATAAAGAAAGTGGATTTCTACTTCTGATGGCTGTTATATTTTCTGAAACGAATGAAAGAATGGATTTAATTGAGTTGGATGGTGGCTTGGCACTAAGAAACTTTTTGTGAGGAAAAAGCTGTTAATTATTTTTTCCTTACGTTAGTTATTTTTTCCTTACTGGAGTTCTTTTATGTAAAAATTAAGGAACCAGTGAAATATGAACAGTACTGAATGAAGATTCTGAAAGGTGAGTTTATTTGTCTGAAATGACTTGTATTAGTAAACTCTTTTTACAGTGATGGTCCATATTAGTAAACTCTTTCTACAGTGATGGTCCAGACAAACCTTGCCCCCCCTAAGAATTGCCCTTCCAGAATCAGGGTGTGTTTTTCATAATGCAGCATCTTATATGCTGTGAAATACGGTAAATGGTACCTTCAAATGTTGTCTGGAGATGGGCTGGACACTACCTGTTGTGTGTCTCAGAGCATTCCTGACCACTGAAGCAGGGATGGGGTCAAATACAAGTGCCCAGATACAAATACGGACACATACGTTAATTTCTTTACAGCCAGTTACAAATACAGGTACAAATGTTCAAACTTCTAAATCATCAGATACAAATAAAATACAAATATGAAATTTCAAATACAAATAAAATACAGATAGAGGTATCTTGCCAACAAATACAAATATGAAACTTCAAATACAAATACAAATGCAGGTACTGTACCAGCTTCTTTCAACCTAATTATAAACATAATTTTACTCCCTTGAGATTTGCCTAGGGAAAATAAGCACCACTGGTGCTAGAACTGGTGCACCAGGCTGCTTAGGTCCAAAACATCTAAATACAGTACTAGACATCTTGGGTTTATGAGTGACTGCTGCCTTCTGGTGCTGATCTCAGTTTCTTAGTCACTCAACATAGGCTAACAGGTTTGGAACACATTCTGACAAGTATAGTACTGTACATTATCCCTTGACTGAATGAGAGTGGTAGACAAGATGCCAACTATGCCAACTTTTATTTATGAAGAAAAGTAAAAATCACTATTGACAGTAATTTTATCACAGTGGCATGTAAAATTAGCAATTTTATATGAGTGTATTTGACTGTATTTGAAGCAAATATGGCAAATACAAGACTTAGATACAAATACAAATATGTAACTTTTGAAATTCTCAAATACAAATAAAATACAAATATTGATTTTTGTGCATTTGCAAATACAAATACTGTACAAATATTTTGACCCCATCCCTGCACTGAAGACAATAGGATGGTCTGAGTTGTGACTTATCCAGTTTATCTTGAAGCCCATCTCTGAGGCGATTATTATCACCTTCGCCAACTGGGTGCATTGTAGCTCCAAGGGAGCTACCACCAACCAGTCGTCAAGATAGGCTAACACATTGATCCTCTGACTGCCCGCTCTCAAAAGGACATAGTAAGCCAGTTTCGTGAATGCTCTGGGAGCAGTGTAGATACCTAGTGACAGAATACAAAAGTGATGTCAGTCTCTTGACAAGGAAAGCCAGAAATATGCAGAAGTGTGTGGAAATGGGGATATGCCAGTAGATGTCTTGAAGGTTTAGTGAGGCCATCTGTCACTCCTGATACAGGTGTCATCGTAGTGCCTTGGTTGTCACTATATAGAATGGTCTTGGCTCAGTAAAGATGTCGAGGGCATTGAGGTCAAAGATGATTCTTGGATGATCTGAATCTCGTTTGGCACTGGAAACAAATGGGCGAGCAATACAGGGAGAGGCACCTTTTCCACTATGTCCCTCTGAAGTTTTTCTTCCAGAAAATGTGTGATGGTTGATGTAATCTTACCTTGGGTTGATGGATGACAAAGAGACGGCCAGGACTTCCATTTCTATGTTAACCTATGTTTGGCCACAACTAAACCCCAAGATTGCCCTGGCAAAGCTTGAAATTTGGTGTGAATGGAATGAACTGGGGCAGTGCTGTCAGAATTCCTTCTTGAAGTTATTCAGCTTAGAGGTTGGGTGAGAGCCCTTTGAATTCAAAGTGGATGGTACGAAAAGTCAGTGGCATTAAGTCTGAGGACACTTTGCTGATTGGAAGTGATTTTTTTTTTTTCTATTGCAAGGAAGAAAGAACCAAAGGCCAGGAGCCTGCAAATTGTTCCCTCCAAGAAAAAACAAAAGATAACAGAACCAGATTCAAGATCCGTTCATTTTTGAGATGCCTGGAGACACTGCGTTTGAAAACCTGGAGATCGTAAGAAGTAGGAAATACAGACAGAGGGAGACAGTTCCAGAGTTGACTTGTTTCATACATAAAGGGCTGGGAGTAATGGTTAACTTTTGCATTAGAGAGCTGGACAAAAAAGGGATGAGAGTTTGTTGAATGATGGGTGCAACGTGCCTGCCAAAGTGGTGGAGGGATGCAAGCAGACAGTTCAGACGAGAAGTGACCATTGAAGTACCAATAAAAAAGAGATTAAGATGGAACAGTGTGGCAAAGAGACAGAGGTTGAAGGGAGCCAGTAAGAGGAGGAGAGTTAATAAGACAAAAAGCCTTTGACTCCACCTTGTTCTTAAGAGCTGAATGTGTTGTGTCTCCCCACATGTGAGAGTTGTACTCAACCCAGGGGCGAATAAAACCTGTTTATAAAGTCAACAACTGTGCAGGAGTAGAGAAGGCATGGAGTTGGCTTAGCATACCTAAGCTCTTGGAAGCAGATTGTACAAGAGGGGTAATATGTTTGTTCCAAGATAAATCCCGAGAGAATGAAATCCCAAGTATGTTTAAAGATGATGCAGGATTGAGCTGGATATTGTTAAGAATTAGAAGATATTCCTGTGGAAGCTTTTGTTTGGTTGGTAGATGTAAGATTTGATGCATTAACCCCCATCAAGCACCAAAAGTTTTTTGTAAGTTTGTGTGACATGATCAGAGAAAATGCCACAAGGGCAGCCTGGACTCATGCACAAACGAAAACATTCCCATGGATTTTATTTGCCCTGGAAATTGTTATACAGGCGGGTCCCAATTTTAAAAGCTAATTGGGAGCAAGGATTTTGCTCATTAGCTGAATTCTCGTTAAATGAAGCGAAGAACTTATGGGAAAAATAAGGTTAAGGAGCAAGGCCTCTGAGCAACCTCCTCCCAAACCACCAAAACTGATACTCTTATGATTTTAAGCTGGAATAAGGGGTTAATACAAGAGGGTAATACACCTAAAAACATCAGAAAATGGAAGAAAAATATATTCAACAGTTTTTGCGCAACAGAGATAGAAAACCGAGCACACTTAGCACTTGGAGCACTAGGGATCGCAGTGGAATGTTTAGAAGACATGGTGATACAGTAATCCTGGGCACAGAAAAAAGGCATGCTTCAAGACCGACCTTGACTGGGCAAGCTTGGCTGGAATAATGTTTACGAGGATAAGATGGGAAGAGGCTCGTAGAGCTAATGTGCAACTTGTTTCCTAGCCACCGAGGTAAACACAGCGGACAGCTGCAGCACGACCCTCATCTCGATTCTTGTAAGTGCGGATTTTTACCTACTCTTTAAACAGGTGGTGGTGCAAATTCCAAGACCTCATATTAGCGAATTCGCATTAAGCAATTGCTCGTTAACCGGGACTTGCCTGTATTGGTATAAATTGTATACCATCGTTTTCACTGATGTTTATATTATATGATAAGCTAATAAAATCACACAAAGCTGATGAGTAAAAGTACAGTGAAAGTACGGAAATGCAATGAGAGTATTGTGTTTCCACAGTGAAAATAGCTTCCGAAAACCCTACCGCAATATGATTCCCGCATCATACAAGAGCTAGACATATGTCTATATGCAAAATTTAATGAACTTTCATGTGTTGCCTTTGGAATTTTGATATGACCAATAATTTTTCAATAAATCACCAAAAATCGTGTGCGTGCACCCCTTATCCCCCCACTGAAACCTGAGAGAAAGCCAACCATTTGAGAGTGCTGGCCTTGAATTAGACACTCTCCCCTATGATGCAGCAAAGATTGATGCACTTCATGCTAAAACTTAATTTTTGGTGAATATTCTTGTCCAAAATTGCCTAATCAGCATCCGTTCAGACCAACACTGACAGCTGTGTCATAGTGCATCATCAGTTCCTTTTCAGCCTGACACCATTTTGACTTGTTTTGCACCATCGTGCGTGAGGGGATTAAAAACAACAAGATTACTTTTACCCCAATCAGAGATATGAGCCAAGTGAGACAGCAGGTGTGCCATAGCCTCATCCCTTGCTTTTTGAAGTAACTACTGATATGAAAACTGTGGGAAGCAAATGGAAAGGTGAAGGATGGAGTCATCAGTGTGAGTGGATAGGGTTAGATGTACAGCTTAGAAGGTCATTGATGAATATAAGGAAACGAATTGGTGATAGGACAGAGCCCTGAGGAACATCACTATTGATAGCTGTAGGAGAAGAACACTGGCCATCTATAACAGCAGATATAGAATGACCAGAAAGGAAGATAGAAGGATAGAAACCATAAGAGGGCAGTTTGGAAATTAAAGATTTATGCCAGACTCAATTGAAAGCCTTTGAGATGTCAAGTGCAATGGCAAAGCTTTCGCCAAAGTCCCGAAAGGAGGATGACCAGGAGTCAGAAATGTACCATAGGTGAGAAGATCTCTAGTGAAGAATCCCTGGTGGAACCCATACTGATGATCAGACAGGAGGCTGTGATATGAAAGATGCTTTAAGATTTTGTTTTTGTTAAGAACAGACTAAAAAAATTTTGAGACACAGGATGTTAAAGCAATTGGGTGATAGAGGGATGGGAATGGTCACCCTTCTTTTGGACAGGCTGAATGAGAGCAAACTTCCATCAAGAGGGAAAGGTACAAGTTGACAGACAAAGACGAAAGAGTTTACCTAAGCAGGGTGTAAGAACAAAGGCATAGTTCTTTAGGACAACAGGAGGGACTCCATCAGGCCTGTATGCCTTGTTAGTATTGAGGCCAGTGATGGCAGAAAATTATGCATCAGTTGAAGAAATTTTAATGTCTAGCATGAGGAAGTCAGGTGGGAGGGGAGTGGTGAAGGAACAGCATCGGAATCGTCTAAGGTGGAATTGGAGAAGAAAGTCTGAGTGAAGAGTTTTGCTTTATCAGTAGAAGAAATAGCTACAGAGCCATCAGAGTGGAAAAGAAAAGGGAAGGATGATGAGGTAAAGTTGTTAAAAGGGTTTTTGGCAAGATGCCAGAAGGAGCGAGAAGAATTCAAGTTGGAGAATTTAGAGCTTTAGTACGAATTAAATTATTTTTAGCAGAACAAAGAACCGACTTAGCACAATTCCGGGCAGAAACATAGAAGAGGTGAGATTCAGGGGTGAGTTGACTCTGGTACCTTTTGTAGGCCTTCTTGTTGTGGGCAGCATTAGAACAAGTGTGATTAAACTTTTTTTTTTTTTTTTTTTTTTTTTTTTTTTTTTTTTTTAGTTAAAGAGTTTGAGAAAGGAATGTATGCTTTTGTGCCTGAGAGAATAACCTCTGCAATGTGCAAGGCACACTCAGATTGCTCTCAGCCAAGGGAGCTATAATTATTCCAGGGAAAATAAAAGAAGTACTTCCTTAGGGCCTCCCAATCAGCAGCTCAAAAGTGCCACAACCGTCGCTTCTTGGGAGGGTCCACAGGCCTTAATGGAGTGATAGGACAAGTTAAGGTGATAAGGTTTTGATTGTAGGAGCCCAATGGAGAGGAAAGATTAACAGCGTAAGCTGAAGGATTAGTTGTAAGGAAGAGGTCAAGTATGTTGGAACTCTCTCCAGGGTGATCAGGGACACAGGTGGAGTGCTGTACAAGCTGCTCTTGGTCATGAAGGATAGAAAAGATTTAGGCATGTTCACCAGGTGGATCAGTGAAAGGAGAGAAGAGCCAAAGGTGGTGGTGAACATTGAAATCTCCTAGAATAGAGATTTCAGAGAAAGAAGTGGATAGGACGTGTCCCATCGTAGAAGTCAGATAGTCAAAGAATTTGTCATAGTCAGTAGAATTAGGGGATAAGTAAACAGCACAGGTATATTTAGTCAGAGGATGACAAGAAAGCCAAAGCCAGAGAGTAGAGATTCAGTAGAGTCAAGTTCAGGAACACGAGAGAAAGATGTGTTGTTGTATATGCAGTCAGAGAGTTTTTCATAGTCAGCAGAATTGGGGAATAAGTAAACAGCACAGGTGTATTTAGTTAGAGAATGACAAGAAAGCCAAAGCCGGAGACTAGAGATTTTAGTAGGTTCAAATTCAAGATTATGAGAGCAAGTGTTGTTGCATACATATATGTAACAGCCACCTTTGGCTGTAAATTGAGTGTAGAGGATACATAGAAGGGTTTGCTATCAGCCATCTTAGACAGCTGAGTCTCAGTTAGGAGAATAAGATGAGGTTTAGAGGAGGAGATGTGGTACTCACCAGAGAGAAAGTTTGAGGAAATGCCGTGAATGTTGCAGAAATGAAGAAGTCAGACAGTGGCTCCAGGCATCTCTCTGGGTGGTCTGCTGGAGAGGGGATGATGGTGGGGGCTTTGATGGTCCCCCCCCTCATACCCCTGCGACTCCAATCAGTTATTAGTCTTAGAATATTATAATTACATATGCATATGGCACATACCTTCAGCTTTCTCCTGGGATGTTTGTTGAGCCTTTGTCAACTACCGTAGGACTTGTGGAGACTTATGAAGTTGGGTAACAAAGTCTCCACTTTACACTTTCCGACACCCCATAATATGATTACCACAGCCTGATATTATCACTAGAAACATTATTTTATAATTTTCAAGTAGTTTGGAATCCATACACCAAAAAAAAAAAAAAAAAAAAAGTGAAAGCAATGAAAATTACGAGCGCGTACGAGCTTCCCACTTGCACTCGTTCCCCGCTGGTATTCTGTCATTAATTATTCATAAACACACTCACACTTTATATTCCTATTACTTTATTCCACTTATAAATATATATATATATACAGTATTTATCCATAAGTTTCCCTTAGTAATAGTAGTTTATTTTCACTCCAGGCATTAACTTTCTCGTTTAGTAAACTAGTGTAGAGAGCAAAGCTTTCACTGTCATTACTCCAAGTATTTGTACTCATATTCTTATATTAGTAATTATTTACATTTCTATTTTATTTACACTGTGTTATAGACTGTCACTTCCAGTAACTAAGGGCTCCTTTCCCTTGGAGCCAGGATGAACTTGGGACACTGAATCACTGGTAGTTTATCACCATTTCCCCCACTGGCTCATCACACAATTCTGTAGAAAGATTATAGTCGCTGTCCATCATTATCATGGATAAATTAGCCAGTTCATTCTCCACAGCAGAGTCACTTAGTCCTTTACCCCTTCCCACACGAGGTTTAATAGGGGTAGAGGTCACAGGGCCCTCTAGAAGCGACGGAAATGGAGGGGCGTGAGTGCTACGTGCTTTCATCTCAAGAGACAACACTGAACTGAATGACGAGATGGATATGGGGCCACCAAGGGTTGACAACGTCAGCTAGGTGACAGCTGCCAATTTATATGTTGTGAAATGATCGGCAGGAAATAGGTAGTTCCAGGTGAATGTAAATATCACTTAGGCTTCTCCCTTCCTTTCTTATATATATTTTTATTATGAGAACACGTCATACAGCATATTTCAAGGGGAAATAAACAGGGAAAATTAGCGAACGAGTGCACGTGGGGTGTTGATTCCAGGTATATGGCACTATCAATTACCTTTTTTCTTTTTTATATATATTATTTTGTAGTAGAATAAGGCATAGGGCTCATTCCAATGGATGAAATGAGTGGAAAAATCCGGGCAAGATTTGCCTAGCGCGGTGCAGCTGGGGCAGGCGGGAGGAGAGGGTAATGGAGGGGAGGTAGGGAGGGGAGTCAAGAACGGTGAGAAATGGCTAAATTGTCAACAATGGATGGGAGTACAGATGACAATAACAGCACTGACTATTGTTAGACACTGGCAGTACTGACAGATGATACAAGCAACCACTTCAAAGCCCGGGCGAATTCAAAATAACACAGAATCGCAAAAGTGACGCCCCGCGGTATGATCCATTGCACCCGAGCGTCACGAAAGTGACGCTCCGCAGTTAAGGGGTTAATGCACACCACCAGGAGCAGGGAGTACGAGGAGAAATGATTGATGGGTCAAACAAGCAGGTTTTATTAAAGGGATATACCCCCCTGGGGGTAGGGTTTTTTTTCAAGAATACTCCCCCAGTATCTCTGCTTGTCATAAAAGGCGACTATAAGGGTTGGCGGAGGGTTAGTGCCCCTCCCCAGAAAACAACTAACTAAAAAGACAAACAATAAGCCTCGGACAAGGACTGACCAAAAAATGACGACCAAGGACCGGACAAAGGACATGGTAATCGGAACGTGGAATGTAAGGGGAGCGAATGATGAGGTGAAAGAGAGAGAGATTGTCCAGGTGCTTGAGGGTGCGTTGATGTATGCGGAATAACTGAAATGAAATGGAGAGGTGAGAGTGTGAGAGAATGGGAGTATGGATGGGGTATATGTGCAGGAGTAGGTGAGAATGAGAGAGCAAAACAAGGAGTATGTATAGTTGTGAGTAAAAGATGGAAGAAGAGCATAAAACAGTATGGATCAGTTGGGTCAAGGATTGTGTGGGTAAGATTGAAAGTTGGAATACAAATGTGGGCGATTGTGTATGTGTATACGCCAACACAAGATCGTGCAAGCAGAGTGAGAGAAGAGTTCTGGACAAATGTGGAAGTGTGCATGGAAAAGTTTAGAAGGAATGAGAGAGTGTTTTTGATCGGTGATATGAATGGTAAAGTAGGGAATGTGAAGGTGGATGGAATAGTTGGTGAGTGGGGTGTGCCTGCTGAGATAGATGAGAATGGCAGAGCATTAGTGGACATTTGTGCTGGGAGGGGGTTGGTGATAGCCAATACCCTTTTCAGGCACAAAATGATCCACAGGTATACATGGCGAGTTATGAGAAGGGTGGGTGGTGAACTGAATGAAAGGAAGGCAGTGATTGATTATCTGTGTTTGGATGAAAGGATGCGAAAATGTGTAATGGATGCAAGAGCTTATAGAGGTTGGGGGAGTGGACCTTCTGACCACTACTTGGTGGTGGCCAGAATCAAGGTCTAATTAGGATGGAGAAGTAGAAGAAGGGAAGGACGGGAAGAAGGAGTATCTGTAAGGAGAGTGGAAAGGTTACAAGAGAATGAGAAAAAGGCAGAGTATAAGAGTGAAGTGGAGGAACGATTGGGCAAATATGAATTGGAGCAGATGGGGGACGTGGAATGTGTGTGCAGGATATTTACAGTAGAAATATGTGCAGCATGTGATGTGGTGTGTGGAAGGAAGAGAAGACGGAGGGGTGTGCAAGGAACAGCATGGTGGAATGAAGAGGTGAGACAGGCTGTGGCACAAAAGAAGAAAGCATACAATGAATGGATGAGAAATAGGGGCGTGGAAGAAGTTGAGAGGCGGAAGAGAGAGTTATATGTAGAAAGAAAGAGAGAGGTGAAAAGATAAGTAAGAGAGAGTAAGAAGAGAGTGGATGAGGAATTTGGAAGGAACTTGAGTGTAAAGTGGAGGGACTGTAAGAAAATGTTCTGGATAGAGGTGAAAAGATTAAGACAGGGTGGAAGTGAAGTTAGCAGGGGAGTGAAAGATAAAAATGGTAGATTACTAGTGGAGAAGGGAGAAAAAGTGAGCAGATGGAGAGAACACTTTAAGGAATTGTTGAACATAGAGGATGGAAGTAATGCGAGTATAAGTGGCTGGGGAATGGCTGGGAGAAGGAGGGAGGTGAGAAGACAGGAAGAAATCAGTAGGATAGAAGTTGTGGAAACAAAGAAGAAAGTTAAATTGGGGAAAGCCCCAGGAATTGATGGAGTGTATGGTGAATGCTGAAGTATGGGGGAGAGATAGTACAGTAGAATGGATGTGGAAAATGTGCAGATTGGCCTGGGAGGAAGGTAGAGTCCTGGAGGATTGGAAGTCAGGTATAATTATTCACTTGTACAAAGGAAAAGGGGAAAAAGAAGTGTGTGGTAATCATAGGGGCATCTGTCTTCTTAGTATAATAGGAAAAGTGTATGGTAGGATACTTATTGACAGAGTTAGAGAAAGAACAGAGGAATTAGTTGGAGAAGAACAGGGAGGCTTTAGGAAGGGAAGAGGTTGTGTAGATAAGATATTCATTCTTAGATCTTTAGTGGAAAAGTTTCTAGAGAAGGGAAAGAAGTTGTATGCGGCTTTCATGGATTTGGAGAAAGCATATGACAGGGTGGATAGACAAGGATTGTGGAAAGTATTAAGAATATATGGAGTAGATGGGAAGTTGTTGAATGCTGTGAAGAGTATTTATGATGGTGCTAAGGTTGCAGTGCATGTGGATGGTGAACTTAGTGAATTTTTCTCTTTGAAGGTTGGGTTGAAACACGGATGTGTCATGTCTCCATGGTTGTTCAATCTGTACATGGATGGGGTAATAAAAGAGGTACAAGGTAGGGTAGTGGATGTTGGAGTGGCCCTGGTGAGAGAGGGTAGTGTTTGGAAACTCCCTGTACTGTTGTTTGCAGATGATACTGTGTTGTTAAGTGAAGATGAAGGGGAGCTGCAAGGCTTGGTGGATGAGTTTGGGAGAGTGTGTAAGAAATGAAATCTAAAGGTGAATGTAGGGAAGAGTAAAGTGACGGTCTTTGAGAGAGGTGAAGTCAGTGAATATACAGCGAGGTTGGATAGTGAGGAATTGGAAAATGTGAGTATGTTTAAGTACTTGGGTATTGTGATGAGTAAGGATGGAGGTTTGGAGGGTGAAGTGCTTGAAAGGGTACAGCAGGGAAGAAAGGTTGCTGGTTCTTTGAAAGCAGTGATAAGAAGCTGGAAAGTGAGCATGGAAGTGATAAAGCTACTACATGACAGTATTGTGATACCAATTCTAACGTATGGAAGTGAAGCTTGGACGTTGCTGGAAGGACACAAGTCAAGAGTGAGAGCAGTGGAAATGAGTTATTTAAGAGGAGCCTATGCAGTCACATGGAGAGACAGGCTGACGAATGAGGATACAAAGGAGCGTTGTGGTGTGAATGTGGATGTGATAGGAAGCATTAGGAGGAATACACTGAGGTGGTTTGGCCATGTGGAGAGGATGGAGGGTGAAAGACTGATGAAGAGAGTGTATGTGAGTGAGGTGGAGGGGGGAAGGAGGGGGAGGCCGAGGATGAGATGGAGGGATGGGGTGAAGAGGTATATGAGAGAGGGGGGTGTGAGTTGGAAGCAGGGCAATGAAATGGCGGGTGACAGGGCGACATGGAGGCGATTTGTTTGTGGCCACCCTGAACGGGATTGAGGCATCTGGCAATAGATAGATAGAGCTAGACTTTAGGTGTCATCTTAAGTACAATGGGCATTAGAGCTGGATATTCCTTTTCTGCTCAACCCTCTTACTCTTCCATAATGCATTCTAAGTTTTCTTGGAAACAGGGATCCAACAAATATTGCATTAAGATGGTTATTAGTTATTGCTTGACCACACTGTTTTCACCTTTTTATGTATGGAAATTAAAATAAAAGCTTGTTCAGTCCTTCTTAAAATCATATACATGAGTAATTGCTTGTCATACTGGTATACGTAGTGGTAGAATTGCTGGAATAAGGGTGAATAACATTAAATATAAATGAAACTAATTTAAAAAAAAAAAGTTAAGAAAAATGTTTTTTGCTCTAAGAAAAATAACAAACACCGGTATTTGTCAACCCTGCTCATTATCATTTTGATATTTTCCATTTTGACAAAGGTGTTAGATTAATCCTTAAAAGCTGCACAGCTTGACTGAAAGAGGACTAGCCTGGAAATGATTATGAGAAAGGTAGGAACACCTAACTCTTAGAGCCAAGATACTGAAACTAATAAGTTTTAAAAGGAAAATTATTTTTAAAAACCCAATCTGGTTAGCAGTACAATGCAGCCTCATTATGTAACAGGGTTGTGTCAAGCGAAGACCTATTGCATAACAAATTATGACATAACGAGGTCGATATAACATGGGTTCAGTGACGTTAAGGAAGGTGACCTCGACCGGCAAGCCTTAAATGACTAAAAGAACCTCTGCCACCTGCCTTAAGTTTGTCCAGTGCCATTCTGAGTCCTCACCAAGGGTTCTCTCCTAGGCTAGGGGACAGCTGGAGGGCCTGGATGATCATTCCAGGTCCTCAGGAGAAGGTGAAGAGTGATGGGGGGGAGTGATGTGGTGAGACCGAGGAAGAGTGAAATGGTGGGGCTGAAGGAGAGCGGAACGATGCGGGTGAGGGAGTGTGGGCATACGGGTGAAGGAGAGCGTGAGGGTGTGGGTGAGGGAGAGCGTAGGGGTGTCGGTTAGGGAGAGTGTGGTGGAGTGGTGTATGAGTGTTTTATGTGGTGGTGAAGATGAGAGAAACATGAGAGGCAGGTGATGCAGGACATTCCTTTTGAAGATCACTCACAGATGGGATTGGCTCTTCCTTAGTGCTCTTGGAAGGGGAAAAGAAGGTGGTGGTGGTTTGGCTTGCTGCCTTTTTCTTAGATAACAGCAGCTCCCTGTACACCCTCAGTTGCTGCTCAATTCTATGCACTGCTGTGTCACTTCTCACTGAATTCTGGTCCTTTTCCTTGATGAACGCTATACAGTACCCTTGCCCTCAGCTGCAAGGTACTCCTTCAAAGTGTTTATGTCCAAAACCATCCTCACCACTCTCCTTGCCTGCCTCCTTTGTCTCCGCCACTCATTCCATGAGCTCAATGACCTCCTCTGTGGACAGCTGCTCAGTCTGGCCGTCCAGAATGTCCCCATCCACATCTTCAAAGCTAACCTTGTGCGAGAAGTCACAGATGTCTCGATGGATGCTTTCAACTGCTGGGAACCCCAAAAAGGAGTATACACACTCTGGCCACACATTACACCACACGGTGTTCAGTGTGCTTTTCTGCACCTCCTTCCATGCCACTTTGATGTTATCGATGGCATGCATTATATTTTTTTTTTCCAAAAATGGCATATTCCATCGCACTCCTCAGCATCATTTGCTTTCACCATCTGCTCCATGGTGCAACGAAGGTAACTAGAATGGCACTCAGTAGAGCGCATACCTCTGCCAAGGCCCAACATGCAGTTCCTTTAAATTCAGTCAAATCTAATTCAATATCAAACTCATAACCCTATAAGTTGTAACACCATAATTTTAAACTACCCCTCTATAAAATCATATTTAAATCCACTAGGTCCAGAATTTTATATGGATCTGCGCCAAACTGTACACATTCATAGATACCAACATCCTAAATATGCCTGATTTTTTTCATCAAGATCCACGCAGTACTCACTGAAAAATTTACGAAAGTGTCGAAAAATGCCCTATCTCGCAGTGTTAAAGAAAGTGAAAAAAAATCCTGGATCCTCACCTTTATCCAGATCCGCACCAAAATTTATTGGAGTCTATTCTGGACCGAGGATGAGATGGAGGGATGGGGTGGAGAGGTATATGAGAGAGGGGGGTGTGAGTTGGGAGCAGGGTAGTGAAATGGCGGGGGACAGGGCGACTTGGAGGCGATTTGTTTGTGGCCACCCCAAACGGGATTGAGGCGTCTGGCAATAGATAGATAGATAGATAGATTCTGGGCCAAGGCCCATTCTTCTACCAAGTTGTGTGGCAATCCATCCAATAGTTTTTGTGTAATCATGCTCACAAACCAACCAGCCAACAAATAAACAAACAAATGGACAAGGATGAAAACATAACCACCTTGGCAGAGGTAATAAGCCTTGAATGCTGCTGTGACCCCCTGGTCCATAGGCCGCAGCAGTGATGTCATGTTAGGGGGCGGGTGAACCGTCTTGATAATTGAGGCGTCTAGAGCCAAAGGGGCATCCCCATCAATATACTGGTTTTGAGTTAGGTATGGGAGACAATAGGCTTAACCCTCTTCTCAGTGACAGCACTGGTTGCCATACAAGATTCGGCCTTCTGGAAAGTGGTAGAGGGGCTCAAAGTCACGTGGGTTTGTCCATGCTGCCGGGCGAACAAATCAGAGCAGGCAGGCATCTAAGCCACACAGGCCAAACCAATCAGCATTCTCACTCTCTGCCACTCCCCCAGAGCAGCCAATCAGCAAGCGTGTGGCCCGCCTGGTGTGACGGTGAGGATTCCTTCCCATGTTCACTGAGGTGTATAATTATTACGTATTGGATTTTTACCCCATTTATCGTGGATTATTGGTGACAAGATGAGCTGTTGTTATTGGGGTTGAAGGGGGGGGTGACAAGATGAGTTCATCACATAGTTACAGTGAGGAGGTGGTGCCTATAACCTCTCGTAAGTGTCAGAAGTGTGTGGAGAAGTGGAAAAAGGTAGAAAGGAAGAGGAAAAGAGAGTGGTGAGGGGAGACAGTGGTAGGGGGTGTGGCACCGAGGAGGCAGAGTTGGATGTCGTTCTCCTAGATGACGACCCGACCATTTAACCCCCCACTACCCCTTCTCAATTTACTTAAGCACTACACAACTTTTTTTTTTTTTTTTAGTGTTGTTATTTCAGTCTATTATGGTAGAGGAAAAATAATTGCATTGATTTCAGTTTTAGTTGTAAAAAACGTGAAATTACAGTAATAATTATTCGTTTATTAATATTAAGTGAACTGGAATCTTCAGTTAATAAAGTTTTGTACATTAATACATTCGTTGATGTATTTTATGCTATGTTTTTAAATCCCTACAATATGTTATTATGCCCACTTATAAATTGGGGGTTTGGTTTACTGCCTATTTTGTGGTTACGGTTATTATTATTTTGTTTTTTTGGCTTTACATGTAGAGCATTGGCGCTGATGATCATTTTGATGTATAAAAGGTTTGTTTATTGCCTTCTGGCTATGATGTTGCCATAAACACAACTTTAAAGCGTCATAACTCAAAAGTACATTTTGGCGCCGATGCCCCTTTGGTTCTAGACGCCTCATATTGTCAACCCAGTCCTCCATGCACTCTGGGTGGCTCGCAGCGTTGTCAACTAGGAGCAAGAAACGATTTGTGAGATTGTTTCATCTGGCATAGTCATGCAGGTGGAAGGACATGTACCCTACCATGTAGGACCTGCAGAGTTTGGATGTCAGCCAGGCCCTTGGGTTGCTTCTCCAAATATCCCCAAGGTTCTCCTTTATGAACCCTTCCAGCACTCAGGGGTACTCCCAGTGATAAACAAGAACCAGCTTCAGCTTAAGGTCCCCCTCTGCACTGGCGCAAAGGAGAGTGAGGCAGTCCTTTGCGGCCTTGAAGCCAGGTGCATGCTGATCTTTATGGCTAATGTAGGTTTTTGCTTGAGATCCGCTTCCAAAACAAGCCGATCTTGTCAAAATTACAGCTAACGCAAATTGGCTTAGGACCTCTCCCCACGAGATATTAAAAAACACAGAAATCGGAGTATATCACAATGTTTGTTCATGAAATGCCATTCATTAATATGAAATCATTTTTCCCTTGTTTTTCAGGACCAGTCGGATGCATTTTGGCATGGAATCACTTAGATCTCTAAAGTAATCTAAGGACATTTCCTTGCACCAAACATTTGTCAGTTCAGTCTTGAGGTTCTCCAGATTCTGTGTCTTCTTGTCTGCCATGATTTTCTTCATCTTTGCCCAGCAGTTTTCTGTTGGATTTAGATCTGGACTGTTGCCAGGCCAGTCGAGGACCTCAATCCGATTATCTTGAAGCCATTTTGTCACCTTTCTTGACCTGTGACTTGGAGTTGAATCGTACATGAAAAAATCACACCTATGAATAGGCAATACACCCCCATACCATTTGTGACTGTGGGTGCTTAACATGCTTGTGCTCTGGTAAGACATCAGGTGGCAGGCCACGCGCTGCAGCAAGAATCTCCATGACGGTCGACTTTGCGCATCCAGTACGATCACTAATCATGTTGATAGGGACATTGTCCTTCCTCCATGCAATGACATGGACCCTCTCATCCCCTGAGCAGTACTTTCCAGGCATGACAACTCGACTCTAGGAAAATAACAGGGCAAACAGTAACGGTATGAAAAAAGAGGGAGGTGCAAGCTTGGAGCGACGGTAACATGTGCTTCCACTCTCGCTTGTGGGCAAGCACTGACATGCTGAGTGTTTCATCACCTCCCGCAAACACCAGAGGAGTTGCTAGTTACTTCTTGCCCAAAAAATTCACTTGGTAGAGGTGGAAACACAAAGCAAAGACAGATAACTCTCCCATAGCAATTTTGTGTGTAGGTCCTAAGTCAGTTTGCAGTGGGTGTAAGCACCTGTCTTGGAGAGTAACCCTCCTTGTCAATAATGGCCTCGAGCTGCACTGGGAAGTCCTCAGCCCTCACATGGTCTGCATTTGCTGCCTTCCCATGCGTTGTGAAGGGGTTTAAGGGCTGCACAGGCCTTGGAATGTTCAGACCAGCTTACACTGGCCTTGAACTCCTCCTTGGCCTTCATATCTTCCGTCTCCAGTAGGTCTTTCCATTTATCAAGATCCTTGGTGCAAATGAAGGAGCAGTGAAGAGGCTGCCATGCTTTGTTATGGTCATTAACCCACAGAACCAATAGCCACTCCATTTCCTTCAATATTGGCTCCCTTGCTTTTGTTAACCATTTTGCTGTGAAGGAAGGCATGTTCTGCAGTGTTGCAAGTATTGCCTCAGATTTCTTAATGACCCTTGAGACCATGGACTGGGGCAGCTTTAGGACATCTGTGATCCTACTTGGTCCCTGTCTCTCTTTATAGCGTTTAACCCCTAGGATACGCAATTCGCTCGGCCGAACTTCTGTGAAAACCTGTTTATGGAGCTGATTTTTCGACTCTTACAGAAGTAAAAAGTGTTATGCCCAAGGTTTAGAGCTTGAATCACACTTTATGCCGCAAACCAGAGCATTCTAGACCAACTGGTTACTGAGCTTTGGCCTGTCAAAGATTGTCAAAAATTGGCACTGACAACCCTTGCATATAGGGAGAGAAAAAAAAATTGTACCAACATTAATTTTGGTATTATAGAATGAAAGATCTTGATTTTACACACCAGAAAATGTATATATCATTCTCATATGTTAAATGTTTACCACGTAGCCACAGCAAGAAAGTAGCTAGAGGTGGAGGGAGTATGAAAGGGTGGAGGGGGAAAGTGAGGGAGGATGGTTGGGGGAGTGTGGCATGGAAAAATCAGCTTTATAGAGTTGGTAGGAAGAGCTGTGAGTCCAGTCAACAGCAAGGGAGAGGGAGAGGGAAGAAAAGGTTTGGGGTAGAGGTAGGTGGCAAGAGGGTGGTGGGGGAATCACCCCACCCCACCATGGGTAGGGGCCCGGATTGTCCCCCCTCTCTACTCTGGACTTAGTTCTCATTGGTTTGCATCGATATATGTCACAATCGAGTGGAAGCCTAGTGTCCGCAATTTTTTACAAAGGCTCCTCTGTTGATCTTAATAGACAGCAAGTGAAAATCTGGAAAAGGATCGATCAATCCTATTAGTACTTTAGGGGTTAATAATGTCTAATTTAATGTCAAGGGAAGGGTACACCTTGGCCTTTTAGCATTACCCAAAGCAGTTTGAGTTGCACCATGCTTTCCCTTGGGGGTAGCACCAGACAAGTGATTTCAGAGTTCATAGAGTTCTGCTTTTTTCACACAAAAGTTTTCTATCTATCTATTGCCAGACGCCTCAATCCCGTTTGGGGTGGCCACAAACAAATCGCCTCCACGTCATCCTGTCCCCCGCCATTTCACTGCCCTGCTCCCAACTCACACCCCCCTCTCTCATATACCTCTCCACCCCATCCCTCCATCTCATCCTCAGCCTCCCCCTCCCTCTTCCCCCCTCCACCTCACTCACATACACTCTCTTCGTCAGTCTTTCACCCTCCATCCTCTCCAGATGGCCAAACCACCTCATTGTTTTCCTCATAACGCTTCCTATCACATCCACATGCACACCAAAACGCTCCTTTATATCCTCATTCGTCAGCCTGTCTCTCCATGTGACTCCACAGGCTCCTCTTAAATAACTCATTTCCACTGCTCTCACTCATGACTTGTGTCCTTCCAACAACGTCCAAGCTTCACTTCCATATGTTAGAGTTGGTATGACAATACTGTCATGTAGTATGAATGGATGAGAAATAGGGGCGTGGAAGAAGTTGAGAGGCGGAAGAGAGAGTTATATGTGGAAAGGAAGAGAGAGGTGAAAAGATTGGTAAGAGAGAGTAAGAAGAGAGTGGATGAGGAATTTGGAAGGAATTTGAGTGTAAAGTGGAGGGACTGTAAGAAAATGTTCTGGAGAGAAGTGAAAAGAGTAAGACAGTGTGGAAGTGAAGTTAGCAGGGGAGTGAAAGATAAAAATGGTAGATTACTAGTGGAGAAGGGAGAAAAAGTGAGCAGATGGAGAGAACACTTTAAGGAATTGTTGAACGTAGAGGATGGAAGTGATGCGAGTATAAGTGGCTGGGGAATGGCTGGGAGAAGGAGGGAGGTGAGAAGACAGGAAGAAATCAGTAGGATAGAAGTTGTGGAAGCAATGAAGAAAGTTAAATCGGGGAAAGCCCCAGGAATTGATGGAGTGTGTGGTGAAATGCTGAAGCATGGGGGAGAGATAGTAGTAGAATGGATGTGGAAGATGTGCAGATTGGCCTGGGAGGAAGGTAGAGTCCCGGAGGATTGGAAGTCAGGTATAATTATTCCCTTGTACAAAGGAGAAGGGGAAAAAGAAGTGTGTGGTAATCATAAGGGCATTTGTCTTCTTAGTATAATAGGAAAAGTGTATGGTAGGATACTTATAGACAGAGTTAGAGAAAGAACAGAGAAATTAGTTGGAGAAGAACAGGGAGGCTTTAGGAAGGGAAGAGGTTGTGTAGATCAGATATTCATTCTTAGATCTTTAGTGGAAAAGTTTCTAGAGAAGGGAAAGAAGTTGTATGCGCCTTTCATGGATTTGGAGAAAGCATATGACAGGGTCGATAGACAAGGATTGTGGAAAGTGTTAAGAATTTATGGAGTAGATGGGAAGTTGTTGAATGCTGTGAAGAGTATGTACAATGGTGCGAAGGCTGCAATGCGTGTGGATGGTGAACCAAGTGAATTTTTCTCTTTGAAAGTTGGTTTGAAACAGGGATGTGTCATGTCTCCATGGTTGTTCAATCTGTACATGGATGGGGTAATAAAAGAGGTACAAGGTAGGGTAGTGGATGTTGGAGTGGCCCTGGTGAGAGAGGATAGTGTTTGGAAATTCCCTGTACTGTTGTTTGCAGATGATACTGTGTTGTTGAGTGAAGACGAAGGGGAGCTGCAAGGCTTGGTGGATGAGTTTGAGAGAGTGTGTAAGAAACGGAACCTAAAGGTGAATGTAGGGAAGAGTAAAGTGATGGTCTTTGAGAGAGGTGAAGTTAGTGAATGTACAGTGAGGTTGGATGGTGAGGAATTGGAAAATGTGAGTACGTTTAAGTATTTGGGTAGTGTGATGAGTAAGGATGGAGGTTTGGAGGGTGAAGTGCTTGAAAGGGTACAGCAGGGAAGAAAGGTTGCTGGTTCCTTGAAAGCAGTGATAAGAAACAGGGAAGTGAGCATGGAAGTGAAAAAGTTACTACATGACAGTATTGTGATACCAACTCTAACGTACGGAAGTGAAGCTTGGACATTGTTGGAAGGACACAAGTCAAGAGTGAGAGCAGTGGAAATGAGTTATTTAAGAGGAGCCTGTGGAGTCACGTGGAGAGACAGGCTGACGAATGAGGATATAAAGGAACGTTGTGGTGCGGATGTGGATGTGATAGGAAGCGTTATGAGGAATACACTGAGGTGGTTTGGCCATGTGGAGAGGATGGAGGGCGAAAGACTGACGAAGAGAGTGTATATGAGTGAGGTGGAGGGGGAAAGAGGGAGGGGGAGGCCGAGGATGAGATGGAGGGATGGGGTGGAGAGGTATATGAGAGAGGGGGGTGTGAGTTGGGAGCAGGGCAGTGAAATGGGGGGGGACAGGGCGACTTGGAGGCAATTTGTTTGTGGCCACCCCAAACGGGATTGAGGCGTCTGGCAATAGATAGATAGATAGTATTTTCACTTCTATGCTCACTTCCCTGATTCTTATCACTGCTTTCAAAGAACCAGCAACCTTTCTTCCCTGCTGTACCCTTTCAAGCACTTCACCCTCCAAACCTCCATCCTTACTCATCACAATACCCAAGTACTTAAATGTACTCACATTTTCCAATTCCTCACCATCCAACCTCGCTGTACATTCACTGACTTCGCCTCTCTCAAAGACCATCACTTTACTTTTCCCTACATTCACCTTTAGATTCCATTTCTTACACACACTCCCAAACTCATCTATCAAGCCTTGCAGCTCCCCTTCGTCTTCACTCAACAACACAGTATCATCTGCAAACAACAGTACAGGGAGTTTCCAAACACTATCCTCTCTCACCAGGGCCACTCCAACATCCACTACCCTACCTTGTACCTCTTTTATTACCCCATCCATGTACAGATTGAACAACCATGGAGACATGACACATCCGTGTTTCAACCCAACCTTCAAAGAGAAAAATTCACTCAGTTCTCCATCCACACGCACTGCAGCCTTAGCACCATCATACAAACTCTTCACAGCATTCAACAACTTCCCATGTACTCCATATATTCTTAATACTTTCCACAATCCTTGTCTATCCACCCTGTCATATGCTTTCTCCAAATCCATGAAAGCCTCATACAACTTCTTTCCCTTCTCTAGAAACTTTTTCATTAAAGATCTAAGAATGAATATCTGATCTACACAACCTCTTCCCTTCCTAAAGCCTCCCTGTTCTTCTCCAACTAATTCCTCTGTTCTTTCTTTAACTCTGTCAATAAGTATCCTACCATACACTTTTCTTATTATACTAAGAAGACAAATGCCCCTATGATTACCACACACTTCTTTTTCCCCTTTTCCTTTGTACAAGTGAATAATTATACCTGACTTCCAATCCTCCAGGACTCTACCTTCCTCCCAGGCCAATCTGCACATCTTCCACATCCATTCTACTACTATCTCTTCCCCATGCTTCAGCATTTCACCACACACTCCATCAATTCCTGGGGCTTTCCCCAGTTTAACTCTCTTCATTGCTTCCACAACTTCTATCCTACTGATTTCTTCCTGTCTTCTCACCTCCCTCCTTCTCCCAGCCATTCCCCAGCCACTTATACTCGCATTACTTCCATCCTCTATGTTCAACAATTCCTTAAAGTGCTCTCTCCATTTGCTCACTTTTTCTCCCTTCTCCACTAGTAATCTACCATTTTTATCTTTCACTCCCCTGCTAACCTCACTTCCACCCTGTCTTAATCTCTTCACCTCTTTCCAGAACATTTTCTTACAGTTCCTCCACTTTACACTGAAATTCCTTCCAAATTCCTCATCCACTCTCTTCTTTCTCTCTCTTACTAATCTTTTCACCTCTCTCTTTCTTTCTACGTATAACTCTCTCTTCCGCCTCTCAACTTCTTCCACGCCCCTATTTCTCATCCATTCATTGTATGCTTTCTTCTTTTTTGCCACAGCCTGTCTCACCTCTTCAGTCCACCACGCTGTTCCTTGCACCCCCCTCCTGGGTTTAATACTGCATCCAGTGCTATTAGTATCATATGTGCACTGTCAGTTGGTGTCAGCGATAGTTTTGCAAGGGTCTGATGCAAGCGGGAAGGCGACGTAATTTGATGAGTTAGATGAATACGTTCACAGGTGCAGGACGCATGAGCGAGTGGCCGAGTGAGAATTAAAAGGTTGGTGTAAAGGCTACCGCCTGTGCAAACCCGAGATGAGGTTTCTGCACGTGTCAACTCGGGTGGCCATCTTGGCTATGACAGCTGACTGTTGGCTTGCGTGCATCACCACATCTGCAGGAGATTCTGGGAGGTGGCTGTTGAAAATATTGTTGTAGTGAAATCGCAGTTAGTTTTTTAAACATTGTGCCGAGACAGGGTATAACTTTTGAATTATCCTTATAGTGATTTATCACATAATGAGGCATTGTATAACGAGGCTGCACTGTAATTAAGTCAAACCATCATGCCATATGGGCCATTTCGGCACAAAGTGAACTATGCAGACCATAAGAAGGGAGTTAAATTGGCAGGGGCAAAGTGACAAGTGATAGCTGATTTGGTGTGAAATGCTAGTTAAAGGTAGCAGCCTGATTTGCCATGTAATCAAAGCTGTAGCACTTATGTCTTGTCCAGGCCCGTGCTAACCAGAGTGGTCGAATTAGTGCTTTGGTGAGAGAAACGAGGTCGAGAGAGAAAATGTGCAGCCCTAATTGCCTTATAAACAAAGCTGTAGTGCTACCATCTTGGCGTGGTCCATGTTGACTAGAGCAGCTGAATCAGCACTACAATGAGAGAAACAAGGCTGAGAGAGAAATTGGGGAAACTAATCAACATCAGCCGACCACAAGACTGGGAAGGGTAAACTACGGTTAGGATCTTGAGAAGAGATTTGTCCTGCTAAGAAACCAGATTCAGAGAAGAGACAATGAAATTGGATGAAATGGCCCAACACTGAACCATCCTAGCGGTAAAATGGGGGGGGGGGGAGCAATGAACTGTCGTGAATGACCCTTTCCAAGCGTGGCCTATGGACATGCACTTCTGACGGGTACACAGCAAAAGTCCAAAACCCCCAAACACTCGAACACACACCACTAGCCCAAAAGGGAGAAGGCAGAGAGACGATAGGGAACTAGGACAAAAAGGTGGAAGGAAGGAAATTACTGGACGGCAAAGGTGAGAGAAAAGGTGGCCATGGGGAAAGGAGGTCATGCTGAAAAGACTAAACAAGGAAGAGAAAATAGCTAGTGCAACAACTTACACTAGTACCTGGGAGACTGCATTGTTTCCGAGAGGAGAGGCAGATGTCATTCAGGTTAACACAGAGGAGGAGCACAGGAAAAAGGTAAAAACTTAACTGTCCTTCCATGGTGGTCCACATGACCGACACTCTCAGCAAGAATGGATAATGGTTGACGAACATGACCGAGGGTGTTAAACACCTCCCAGAGAAGTACTGTACTGTAGTATGTACAGTCTAAGTGTTCATAGGGTAACAGGAGGAGGTTACATATTTAACGTGCCTTCTGCCTGATGTTTCTCACATTGAAATTTTTGTTCTGTTAAGCAAGTCTTGTCACCTTGGCCTTGACAAGAACCCTACCTACAAGGTGCTACATTCCAGCTGCAGACATAAATTTACCTTATCAATGCTGATTAATCCAGACCTAACCTCAGTCATTGTAAGTTAACCTACCCATATATATCCTAACCTAACCTAAACTACAACTTTCATATTTGCCATGTTTATTGATTGATCCTCTTCATACTTGAAATCACACTTTTGAACACCTTTACAGAGTCAGAGAGTCAGTTCACTGGTATGTACATTTATTTTTTATCCTTAATATTTAATAGGTGGTCCTATGTCTCCTTAGAGATTACTGTATACTGTATGTACAGTAATTCAGTGTGAAAAATAGACATATGTTAAGGCAGTTAACAAAAGGCATCTAGTACAGTGCAGTAAAATATACAGCAATTTTATGCTGTACTCACCATACTTTAGCACTACAGAAGACTTTGTTGATATTCTGTCTGTCTGTCTGTCTGTCTCTCTCTCTCTCTCTCTCTCTCTCTCTCTCTCTTTCTCACAGAGATAATTATAAAGTGATAAAAGTATGTTTTCATTGAATTAGTACATATTGCCCATTCATCATGGATGGCATGTTATGAAAAAAGTACTCATGAAAGTTATTTGCCAGTTATTTGAATATGAATGCTCCGTCTGTGGAGATCCATCTTTCGCCTCCAAAGTGATCGATTTATGCACTAATGATGGATCTCTCTCAGGCACAGTGCTATTGATCAATAACTCAGGCCCGTTTTGAGTGTATGACCCATATGCTGTAGCAAGTAAATTGGTAGAGACCTTAAAAATAACCGGATTATGGGAAAGCTGTTTTGGGGGTAGCCGGATACATCGTTCGTTCGTTTGTAGTTTTCCCCCACCTGTAGTGAGGGCCGAGCCATACATTAGCCTGGTCAAGCCGGATACAGGTTTGAGTATTTGTATCACGCCCAGACTTGTATGTATTCAGTCTTCTCGCTGTCTTCCTGAGGATCCTGTTGCGCACAACCATGTTCATTGCTGCACGTAACCATAGTATCCTCTTGCCTTTTGCATTCCTGGTACCATACGCACTACCTCTGTGCACACCTTCAGATTTTTTTTTTTATGCTGCACTCACATGTCCATTAAAATCCACTCCCAAAACTACAGTCTCATCATCCCCAATATATCCAGCCATACATATCAAAACATCTTAGAATTGTCTTTTTCTTCATCATACAAGGTGACTTGTGGAGGATATACTGATATTATCATTACAGTACAATTCCAGTTAACTGAGAAGCTTGGGGAATTTACCTTCCCAGTTATCGATTTTTCCTGGGTATCTGATATTATGTACTCATTCATAGGCTATATCATTGCAGTATGTACAATACCACTCATATCCAGGGCCACACTAACATTTTTCCATTGAAATTACTTAAAACACACCCCCATTGACATAACACACTTGCTTGCAGTCTTGCAGTAGTGCAAAATGCACACGGTAAGTCTGTTTTGTTAAATAATATGCATTACACAGTATTTGATTCATCAAACAGAAAAATACACTACTAAGTCTTGACCATTTATTGGTGAACAGATGATTTGGAAAGAAGTGTTCTACAGTGCAGTTATCATGACCCCCTTGCTCACAGTTGTGTATACGTGCCGTGGCCTACCCATTTATTCCCCCAATGACTGCTGCACTCCACCTCTCACTCGCCATTCAACTGTTTTGCAGATAATACAGTAAATACAAAGGAATTGCAAGCACATTAATTTTGTCAAATAGCCTAAAATAAATGCTTCATTTCTATCAGATAGAGCAGCGTTTCTTGACCTCTTCCGACCTCAGCACTGTTTTCTTCCAATGCAAATGCGTTTTAAGATTACATCATCTTAGAACACATTTGATGACAATGCATATGCATTCTAAGATGACAGTCGTGGAACACATTTGATGACTATGACAATGCAAATGCATTCTAAGATGATGTCATCTTCAAATGCATTTGATACCAATGCAATACAAATGCATTCTAAGATGAAATAATCTTCTAATGCATTTGCATTGGCAGAAAAGATAAACTCTAGCTAATAGAAATGAGCCATTTGTTTTATTTGACAAAATTACTGTAGTTTCAGTTCCTACATATTTACTGTATTATTTGCAAAACAGCTGAGAGGTGAGTGAAGGATGGAGTGATGGCGGTCAGTTACGGCACACACACAACTGAGCAAGGGAGTCGTGAACACATGATAATTCTACTGTAGAACACTTCTTTCTTAATCATCAGTTCACCATTAAATGTGGAAGATTTATTTCAGTAGTTTATTTTTCCATGTTTTATGAATAAAATTAATAATATTTAAGAGAATGGACTTGCCACAGGGGCAAGTCCATTTGTTAAATATAGGGGCATAGGGGCATTTGTCTTCTCAGTGTAATAGGAAAAGTATACGGTAGGATACTTACTGACAGAGTTAAGGAAATAACAGAGGAATTAGTTGGAGAAGAACAGGGAGGCTTTAGGAAGGGAAAAGGTTGTGTAGATCAGATATTCATTCTTAGAGCTTTAGTGGAAAATTGTCTAGAGAAGGGAAAGAAGTTGTATGTGGCCTTCATGGATTTGGAGAAAGCATGTGACAGGGTGGATAGACAAGGACTGTGGAAAGTATTAAGAATATATGGAGTAGATGGGAAGTTGCTGAATGCTGTAAAGAGTATGTATGAGGGTGCTAAGGCTGCAGTGTGTGTGGATAGTAAACTGAGTGAGTTTTTCTATTTGAAGGTTGGGTTGAAATAGGGATGTGTCATGTCTCCATGGTTGTTCAATCTGTATATGGATGGGGTTATAAAAGGGATACAAGGTAGGGCAGTGGATGTTGGAGTGGCCCTAATGAGAGAGGGCAGTGTTTGGAAGCTCCCTGTACTGTTGTTTGCAGATGATACTGTGTTGTTAAGTGAAGATGAAGGGGAGCTGCAAGGCTTGGTGGATGAGTTTGGAAGAGTGTGTAAGAAGGAATTTAAAGGTGAATTTAGGGAAGAGTAAAGTGATGGTCTTTGAGAGAGGTGAAGTCAGTGAATGTACAATGAGGTTGGATGTTGAGGAAATGGAGAATGTGAGTACATTTAAGTACTTGGGTAGTGTGATGAGTAAGGATGAAGTTTGGAGGGTGAAGTGCTTGAAAGGGTACAACAAGGAAGAAAGGTTGCTGGTTCCTTGAAGGCAGTGATAAGAAACAGGGAAGTAAGCATGGAAGTGAAAAAGTTATTACATGACAGTATTGTGATACCAACGGTGATGATGGAAGTGTAGCTTGGATGTTGTTGGAGGGACACAAGTCAGAGTGAGAGCAGTGGAAATGAGTTATTTGAGAGGAGCCTGTGGAGTCATATGGAGAGACAGACTGGCAAATGAGGATATGAAGGAGCGTTGTGGTGTGGATGTAGATGTAATTCGAAGTATTAGGAGAAACACATTGAGGTGGTTTGGGCATGTGGAGAGGACAGAGAATGAGAGACTGACAAGGAGAGTGTATGTGAGTGAGGTGGAGGGGGAGAGATGGAGGGGAGTGCTAAGGATGAGATGGAGGGATGGAGTGGAGAGATATATGAGAGAGGGTGTGTGTGAATTGGGAGCAGGGCAGTGAAATGGCAGGGGACAGGGTGGCGTGGAGGCGATTTGTTTGTGGCCACCCCATATGAGGGATTAAGGCATCTGGCAGTAGATAGATAGATAGACTTGCCAAGGTACTGTAAGATACTGGAAGCTTGTGGGTAGTTAGAGTCAGTTGGTTAGAAAATTGCACTGGTACCACACATTTTTTGCCCAATGAAGAGTATACTTTTTTTCAGTGGAGTTATTCATCTTGGTTTTCACACACACACACACACAAAATTAGTTTGGGTCCCTGGCACTTCATATCATAACTCATGGAATTTCCTGCGTTAAATTCTGTTATCAGTCTTACAGTGCTCACTGTTTTCAAGACTGCTACATTTGTCCAGCTTTTGTTTCAAGGTGACCACAATGTGTTAAGTTTAGTTTGCACTTTAGGCTTCAGAGCACAAATCAGTAATCATGACACGGCAGCACAAGATGACACAACAGTGAGAGTGCCTGTTTACTGACTGACGGTGGAAAGCTGACTGGTAATTTGTGGAAGTATGTACGGTGACTATACTAGAGGAGGGGAATGGGGGGGAGGAGGGCTGCAAAGGGGATTAACCCCTTAACCGCGAGGCGTCACTTTCGTGACGCTCGGCCACAATGGATCATACCGCGGGGCGTCACTTTTGTGATTCTGTGTTATTTTGAATTATCCCGGGCTCTCAAGTGGTGGCTTGTATCATCTATCAGTACTGCCAATGTCCAACACTAGTCAGCACTCCAAATCTCATCTGTACTCCCATCCATTGTTGACATTTTACTGATTTTACCCCCTTCGTGACTCCCCTCCCTACCTGCCCTCCATTACCCTCTCCTCTCACCTCCCACGCCGCGCTGCGCTACGGAAATTTCCCCCTGATTTTTCCACAGATTTCATCCATTGAAATAAGCCCTATGCCCTATATTTATACCAAATAATATATACCAAAAAAAAAACAGGTAAGTGATAGTGTTATACTCCAGAAATTGGCTAATTATCACCTGACAAAACCTCACGTGTATTCATTCGCTACATTACCACGGTAATTTCCCCTTTGATTTATGCCTTGTAATCGATGTCTGTAATAAAAATATATATCAGAAAGGAAGGGAGAATCCTAACTGACATTTGCATTCATCTGGAACTACCTATTTCTTTATTTATTGCCGAGATTTTCTGCCTATAAAAAATTAGCCTGTAAGTTAGCAGCAGTCAGCCTAAAGTGTCATTGTCAACCCTTCCCTTCTCAGATAAGCTGCGGCATTTAGTTCCTTGTCCTCCGCTGTAGAGAAAATATGTCGCACTCGCGCCCCGCCATTCCTGCTGCTTCTGCGCCCATTGCAAAGGGCCCTGTGACCTCTACTCCAAAGAAAAGTGTTGAGGCAAGCAGGAAAGGCCTCAGTGACTCTGCAGTAGCACGAGAACTTGCAGAATTGTCCATGATAATGATGGACAGTGACTATGACGATTCGGGTGAATCGTGTGATGAGCCGGGTGAGGTTATCGCGCCAGAAACAGCGACAACGAGTGCTTCAACAAGTGAATCAGTGTCTAGCTCCAAGGGAAAGGAGCCTTTAGTGCAGGAAGGACAAGAATTTGGGAAGGGAGTGAAAAGGCGGCGTGTTAGCCCCAAAACAATGCCCCCACGTGACCCAGCCCACTATGAGTCATGAGTGCATTCACCTCCCCGTTCCCCAAGCCCCGCTTTACTCATCTCGTCATCATCGTCGGCTGAGTTATCTCCGGAGTCTTCGTCGTCAGAGTCACCACCAGCATCAACAGTGAAGGCAGGCCGTAGAGGTAGAGGTAGATCTAGGAGAGTGAAAAGTAGTGTAGCTAGTAGGGTAAAGGCTGCTAGTGCTGTACGGCAACCTAGGGTCAGTGAGAGTGACCTTGACAGAGATAAGCCTCCCTCACAGCCAACCTCCACCACCACCACCACCACCACCACCTGCCCTACACCGCCACGACAGGGAATCCTGGACGCCTTCACGTGGACGGAAGGGTCAGATTTTGTCCCCGAAAATCTTGTTTTCGATGAGAGCTCCTCAGGAGTTCAGCCTGCCTTCACTATGGACGAAAATGCTGAGTGTGTTGACTACCTTTTGGCCTTCCTAGATGACGAAGTCATGCAGCACATATGTGATGAGACCAACAGGTATAAATCACAACGTGCTGCTAGTGGTACAGGTGCAGCCAAGATGCAACAGTGGTCCATGCTGGGAGTGCAGGAGCTGTATGTGTTCTTTGCCCTCATGCTTCTCATGCCACACTCCAAGAAGCATGAGTTGGAAGAATACTGGTCCATGGACCCCTTACTACCCTCACCCACCTTCAATAAGTACATGGCCAGAAATCGCTTCCGGAACATCATGGGAAACCTGCACTTTGCCGACAACGATGTACCTTCCCAAACCGACCCACTCTGGCAGATCCGGGAGATTCTGAGCAGAATGAAGGATAAGTTCATGTCATTCTTCCACCCATTTCAGAAGGTTGTCATTGATGAATCCTTGGTTTTGTTCAGAGGACGTCTTCAGTTTGTTCAGTACATTCCAAGCAAACGCCATCGCTTTGTAATTAAGTTCTTTGTACTGTGCGACTGTAAGACAGGGTACATCCTTGACTTCGTCATATATTCAGCCAGCACTGTCGATCTCGATAAAACGCACCCCCTTGGCTTCTCAGGCTGTGTAGTGAAAGTGCTCCTAGAAAAGTATTTTGGTGGGAATCATGTGCTGTATACAGACAACTACTATACAGCACCGAAACTTGCCAAATACCTTTCTGAGCACGGCATTGGCTCCTGCGGCACTGTGAAAAGTAATCTTGCCAACTTCCCCAAATTCCCAGAGGCGGGAACCCCGCAGCAAGGAGACGTGCACCTACGCAAGTGTGAGAAGATGCTGGCAATACGGTGGCATGACAAGAGAGTCGTGCACATGCTCACCACCGTACATAAGGGGGAGATGAGAGACAGTGGGAAGGTCGACCGTAGGACAGGCGAACCTGTGATGAAACCTGATGCTGTGTTGGACTATAATATCAACATGCGGCTGGTGGACAAGTCCGACATGATGATTGGTGAGATCGACTGCCTCAGGAAGAATACTAGGTGGTACAGGAAAGTTTTTCTGCATCTCATAGATATGACGATGCTGAACGCCTTCATCCTGTACAAGATGAAGGTAAAGCCACCCAAGTCCTTCTCCCTGAGGTTGTTCGCCAGGACTTGTGTCCAGCAGCTGCTGGAAAGATATGGTAGGGTGCAAGCAGCAACTCCAAGGCGCCATCCAGTAACACTTCCCGACCGACTTGAGCAGAGGGCGTATATGGATCGTCACAGACTTGAGCTAATGCCTGCCACTGGGAAAAGGAAGGCTGCGATTCGCAGGTGTCAGGTATGTGCGCATACCACACGCCGCACACCTGAGCATAAATGCACCTCTTGGCAGTGCGCTGAGTGCCAGGTTCCCCTCTGTGTTACCTGCTTCTTCGATTATCACAGCCAGAAGCAGTTCTAACAGTGCAAGTGTGGAAGCAGAATTATTTGGAAATAATGTGTAAATAATGTGTAAATAGCAGGTGAAAGCAATGGATGTTCAGTTCATATGATTGAACAGTGTATTATAGTTTTATCTTACTTACTTAACGTACGGAAGTGAAGCTTGGACATTGTTGGAAGGACACAAGTCAAGAGTGAGAGCAGTGGAAGTGAGTTATTTAAGAGGAGCCTGTGGAGTCACGTGGAGAGACAGGCTGACGAATGAGGATATAAAGGAGCGTTGTGGTGTGGATGTGGATGTGATAGGAAGCGTTGTGAGGAAAACACTGAGGTGGTTTGGCCATGTGGAGAGGATGGAGGGTGAAAGATTGACGAAGAGAGTGTATGTGAGTGAGGTGGAGGGTGGAAGAGGGAGGGGGAGACCGAGGATGAGATGGAGGGATGGGGTGGAGAGGTATATGAGAGAGGGGGGTGTGAGTTGGGAGCAGGGCAGTGAAATGGCGGGGGACAGGGCGACTTGGAGGCGATTTGTTTGTGGCCACCCCAAACGGGATTGAGGCGTCTGGCAATAGATAGATAGATCTTACTGAAAGTGACAGTGAATAACATAGTGTAAGTAAAATAGCAGGGTAAATATTGAAAATAGAATAGAAAATGTAAATAGTAATATAAGTAATTAGTAATATAAGAATATGAGTACAAATAATTTATGTTATAATAGTGAGAGTGAATCCGTGGCTCTCTATGTATTTTACTGACTGAAAAATTGAATGACTTCAGTGACAGTAAACTAATACGACTGAAGGAAACTTATGGAGAAAGACTCCAGATATACATAAGTGTGATATAGTAATAGAAATATAAAGTGTGAGGGGTTTTATGAATAATAAATGACAGAGTGCCTAGATCGAACTAGCGCAAGTGCGACGATCAGACGCGCTCGTAATTTCCATTGCTTTCACAGTGTTTTTTTTTTGAGTATGGATCCCAAACTACTTGAAAATTGTAGAATAGTGTTTATAGTGTTTGTATCTGGCTGTGGTAATCATATTACGGGTTATCGGGAAGTGTAAAGTGGAGACTTCGTTACCCTACTTCAGAGGTCTCCACAAGTCCTACGGTAACCGACAAAGGCTCAACAATCATTCCAGGAGAAAGCTGAAGGTATGTGCCATAACCATATGTAATTTTAATATTCTAGGACTAATAACTGATTTTTGGCAAATATTTTTTGAGAGTCTGTCGGAGCCCAAATAACCCCGCGGGACACGCAAGTCATTGGTAAACAAGCCCGCGGTGTAGGGGTTAACTAGGAAACAACCTTGACCAGAAATACCTTCACTTCACGTCCCCAACTTCACCCAGTTTCACATGACTAACCCATGCGGGGGTGGCCAGTCAAAGTGACACACACTGTTATATTATTTATATACTTGCCAGTCCGAGAATTTACCCATTTGTCTGATCGTTTCAGTTGCCTTGTAACCGTAAAGTTGGGATTACAGTATATTTTACCAGTTTTTCGCACATTGATTTCAACACTGATTCATTTATATACTCGTATTACATTTATAACATAACACATCCATTTCTCCTCAGCAAGCATACCTAGCCCACCATATCTGTCCTTACTTCCCTTCCAAAATAACTTGTACCTACAGCCTTTCCCAACTTTCTTCCTTGCTGCTTCTCCTCTCTATCTGACTTCCTGTATACAACAGACATCCCCCTGCCGAAGGGTTGTACCACTTCCCCCCGTATCCCTCATACTGCAAACATTCCAAGATGCTACTCTGAGCCTTACAGGTAATTTAATTTCTGCAGGTTTTTTCTTTATATTCGCCTAGATTGGGAAACAGGGATCCATAGCCCACCAGCTGTAGGAGCTGTGCCAGTTGCCTCAGGGTATGCCACCAGGATATTTACTGGGACATCCATCCAAGTGTGACCAAGCACTGTGACTACCCCACCATTATGTGCCCAATGATACGGTAGCCAGCTGGGCATTGCTTCCAGGTTCAAGTCCCTCAAATGTTTAACAGAAGTGACAGCCTGGGAAGTGGAATGCTTTGTACCCTTTGGCATAGATTCCTATCCCCATCAGTGCCCAGAGCTGCGCCACAGAGTCCATTTTTAAAATTCCTTTTTAATGTCACTCTTATATCTGCCTTGCCCATGTACCCTAGGCTTTGCCAATAGGAAGCCTATCTGTAGTCTAGTTCAGTTTATAAAGTTTTTTTTTTTTGTAGGAAAGTTGGGTCCAGCCAGAGACTTGGTTAACTGTCCATCTATAGGTAGGTGCCATAATCCTGTACAGTGTCTCTGACTTAGTTGTTTTATGGGAAGGGGCACTAACCCTCCTCCGGGTCACTTGTTGACACATAAGGAACACATAATGGTCGCTTATACTGTTATTGCCATCCAGTGTTGTAAATGGTTTCCTCGCTTACAGTAAATCATTGGACTTGTAGCTCAATGTAAAGGCACCTGAAAAGGAAAAAAGAGTAATCAGAAGTGAGAGGAAAGATGGGAGAAATAGGAAGTGAGGAGGGGCAGACACAGGAAATGAATGATAAAGTGAAGGAAGAAGTAAACAGCTGTACATCAATGGATGATGGTCACCACCGCCTACCACTAAACCACTTGGTTAACGCACTAGGTATAATAGAATTAAAGGGGCCAGGTTATATGGCATCCAATTACACAGATGGCCAGGTTAACACTTTATTCATGTAAGCGGAGGGGGCACTGTATGTTGCCATAATTTTAAATGAAAAGAATGTTCATTTAGCTCAGACCTTGTTGAAGCCCAAAAGTTGTAATTAGACATCTATTTAAGGCAGATTTACATTAATTGGATAGAACAACTCCTCAAAAACATAAAGTCAAATATGTTAACTGGCTAAGAGTAAGAAAGATATAAGATATGATTAAAGAAGCATTCTTTGAAGAATGGAAAAAAAAATCAAGAGACGTTTGTCTTAAGATGTGTCACTTACGGCTGCTGTGAATTTAAGAAATAAACACTGGTGTGACAGAATAATCAGGAACTGCCACAAATAAGCTTAATTGTTCTATGTCCCAGTTGAGGTACACAAAAACAAATAAAAACCAAAGATACACAAGCAGAAAGTAGTGTGGACAAGGCAAAGTCATGGAAAAAATGGTGGCATACAGGACCTGTGTGAGACCATAACCTAAGGCCCTACTTTCTCTTTTCAAGTAGGAACAGTTCATTGATGACTTATAGGGGATGGTCACCCTGCCTTGTCAGACATTATTATTGAACCTGTGCGAGACCATAACCTAAGTCCCTACATTCTCTTTTCAAATGGGAACAGTTCATTGATGACTTAAAGGGGATGGTCACCCTGCCTTGTCAGACATTATTATTGAAGGTAAATGCTGTATTAATGATCTCATTCCCCTTTGGTTTGTGATGATTCTTCCAGTCATCGCATCTGATGCATGGATGTTAGTGTAATTAGTTTAATGGCTTCTAGCTAGAGTGCCTGAAAAAGGAGAACAGAGTGAAAAATATGAATGAATGTTTTTTTTGCATGAGGTGGAGTCTGGATTTTGAAGGTTTGAATGATAAGTAAATGATTGGCTCATGTTACTGAACCCCTTGTTGATAGTTCTGGCAATTCATTATGATCTTTTAAAAAATTCTTATTTCTGTATCCTACTTAATATTATTAATAGGATTATTTGCAATATGTTCTAAATTTTGTAATTGAAATAACCAGGAAACCATTTACCATGCTGGGTGGTAACCATATAATCAAATTATGGCACCGGGTGGTTTAGTGGGTAATTAAGGCGCTCCAATTGGATTGAGCCTGTGTAGGTTGATATCCAGGGGTTGGTTGGGATATGTTGCTCACATAATGCCACTCAGGGATGGGTGAGGCTGGTCACTCTCATCTTAAATGTCAGGACCAACTTGCCTAGCCCCTGACTTCTGTGCTTCTCATGGGCCAGCGTAGGATTGGATGAAATTATGGAGATGGAAGAAATTTAGTAATGCCTTTGTTACTCTTTGTAAGTATTTCTGATGTAGAAAGAGATACAGGTTTGTAGAAAGGAAAATGTATTCATGCCTGAAACCCCTGTGCCATAATTCATCTTGTACAGCCAGCAAACTAGCGTGATATTTATAGTTGGTTTATCTGCTGTTATCTGCCTCACTGTATATTTGTCTGTTAAAATGTTAACAGTTAAAACAATGAAATAACACAAATCTCCATTAAATATTTTTCTTACACAGGCCAACAAATGGTGTACAGAAGGGGTGGAGCTGTTGGCATCACAACAGATTGAACGCTGCCAAGCCCCAGAATTTGCAGTTGAAGCCCTGAGAGAGCTTGATGAATTTCTGGCATCTTCTGACCATGGTAGACTGGGTTCCTCTCGTGAGCTTAAGACTCTGTTTGAAGATGTCATCACCCCAGAGACCAAAGGGCTGGTTCATCAGGTAGGAGATTTTTATGAGTTGTTATTATTTATGAGATGTTGTTAAGCTAAGAATTAAAAACAAGAAGCCAAGTTGAAGGAATAATGAACGAGAATGTACTGTGGACCCTCTGTTTATGTAGGCCTTAATTGGGCTAAACATGTTTTGCACAGAAAGATAAACCCTGACTTGGCCCAGTAAATTTAAAAAAAATGTACAAGAAAATCTCAGATCTCAGCCCTCATCTGTGGCCACCCATCCAAAATTCCATTGTAAGACCACATAGGTGCTTGCTTGACCCACATAGAAAAAAAAAACAATGCCTTGTCTTTTTTGTAGGACTTTGCTAAAACAAGCAGTCTTAATTTAATGGCTAAAATTATCTGATGCGAACTGATCTGTTACACTCAGTCAGCTGTCCCCCTGCCCCCCCTCCCCCTACACACACACAACATAAAAAGATTGAAAGTGCTGTATGCTAACATAGATGGCCTAATCTCAGCAAGGCTGGAAATTGATTTCTTGAGGGGTAAATGAGCCAGATATTATGTGCTTTCTAGAGACCAAGTTAAGAGAGGATATTGATATCCAAGTGGGAGATGGCAAATACAAACTCTGATTTGATAGAAAACAAAAAACTGGAGGAGTGATGATAGCAGTGAAGAGCAACATAAATGTTGATACTGTGGAACTGGGAGAAGGTAAGTCAGAGGTGATAAATGTGAAACTAGAAACCAGAGGGAAAGGCTAGAAAGACATCACAGTAGCATATGTCCCCCCTAAGACAAGGACATGGAATGAGGCTGAATACCAGATGTTGTCAGACATGGTTAGACACCTACAGAAAGTGACTGAGAAATGCAACAATATAATCCTGATGGGGGACTTTAATTGTAAAGAGGTGAACTGGGAGGAGCGAGACTTAGGAAGTAGTGTAGATTTGTGGGGCAGTATACTGTTAAAGATAGCAATAAATAATGTAATGACCCAGTGGGTCAAAGAAGAGACAAGATCTAGAGGTGATGACATACCAGAAAGACTAGATTTACTGCTAACGAAAGAACTGGACGTTATTGAATTGGTGAAATATCTGTGTTCTATAGGAAAAAGTGATCATGTAGTAGCTGAGTTCCAAATGATAGAAGGAAATGTAGTGCCAAGAGATGAGCTGTACAGGCATGGATGATACAACTTTGGGAAAGCAAACTTCACAGGATTGAGGAAATTTTTCGCAGATGTGGATTGGAGAGAATTCAGAGAAACAAGATAGACACTGAAGAAGTGGAATATCTTTGTAGGCTTGTACATCTTGGGTGTGGAAAAATATGTGCCAAGAGTAAGTGGGAGAGAGAGCCTTGGAAAAGCATTGGTTCAACAGAAGGTATATGATAACAAAAAGAGAAAGGGATGTGGCATGGAAAAATGGAGGAAGAGAGCGAACAACAGAACAAAGGAAGAATGCAAAAGAACTGGAAATTAATATACAAGATTCTGTAGAGAAGAAGAAAGAAACTTTGAAAGAGGTGTAATTGACAAATGTAAGGAGGAACCTAAATTGTTTTATAGGATTGTCAGTGGCACATTGAAACACAAGGAAGGGATAAGGTGAAAGTAGAGGGAAAGGTCTACAAAGATCCAGTATTGCAAGCTGCAATAATAAATAAAAGTTTCCAATCAGTTTTCATTCACCCTCCGAGTGCTAGCAAACTTTTGGACCCTCATGGAGCCATGGTGCTGGCCATTTTTTGACTTTTTTTTTTTTTTTTTTTTTTGCAAGATAGGTTAGAAAGATGAGAAAACATGGAGAACAACCATAAAAGTACCCACAGAAGTCATTTAGGTCGATTTTGAGGTCTATTCTCCCTAACCAGGTGGCTGAAAACTTCGGAGTAACATCCATAGACTTTATTGGCCACCTCCGACACCCAGTGAGTTGAAGTAGATCTTCGTTTTCTTCATTGGTAGCTATGCTATTCGAGCCAAAAACTCTCTTTTTGGGTATATGGATGATACAGGAAGACCTAGAGAGGCCTAGAGAGGCACAGGAATATCCCAGCCGATTTTGGGGCGCCTAATCTGAATTTTCGAATTTTGGCAAATACTGTACAGTACAGTACTCCCTCATTATTGGACGTTTTTTTTATCGACAGATTTGATTATTGACATTTTTTTTTTCCATTCGGAGTTATTGAAATTATTATTATTAAAAAAAAAAAAAAATAAAGAATTGTATTGGCATCTCCTAGCCAGTTTGCGCACCATCCCGCCAGGTGTCTCCGGCTGCTCGCGGCATGTTCCCGCCGACCCAACAAACATCAGCATCAGTCCACGTTGGTCTGTTGTTCTCACATCGTGTTCGGCCACATCTATCGTGCTTTCGCGATCATCATGGCTCCGAAGCGCCCTTGTAACACTCCAACTGGAAATAAGGCAGCTAAGAAAGCAAGGAAAGTACTTACTCTGGAAGTAAAGAACGAAATACCGTATTTCGTGGCATGTAAGACGCAGCATTGTGAAAGACGCACCCTAATTCTGGCAAGACAGTTCTGTGAAAAAAAAGTTTGCCCCAACCAAGACTGCAGTAAGGTTTCTTGATAAGAGCCATTACCACACAGATACACACTCACCTTTCAGAATCTATTCATTACTGATCATCAGCCTTTGGTTTCTTTTTTTATATTCAAAGAATGGTACAGGAAAAGAAAACAATGCCCCTTCTTGACAAAACGTAACTGATATGAGCCACTATCACTTAGATACACACTCACCTTTCAGAATCTATTCAGTACTGCTCATCATCCTTTAGTTTCTTCTTTTATGTACAAAGAATTATACAGGAAAAGAGAAAAGAAAACAAAACCCCGTCTTAACAAAACGTGACTTCAAACCACGAGGCCATCTCAACTTTGTTGATAAATATGTATCAGTAAACTGATATAAACACAGTTTTTAATATTTTATGAATTTAAAACCACAATTGAAGTCAATAAACTCTGTTCTTTCATTCACTGACGAAAACATAAAGTACAATGAATGTTCACATCAGTTCATTTATCCTAAAAGAACCCCGTCATATTCCACACCTGTTACGGAATTTCCTCACATTGCCTTGACTCAAGCACAATATCAAACTACTACCATCATTAATCATGCACTCTAACTAACCTGTAATTACCTCCACAAATAATATAAAAAGGTAGCACTTGTAAATACACAAATTACAGTGTTTCACAACCAAAGTTCGATATAGCAAGGCTGCTTGGGAACAGGATAGACAGCTGTTTTTACTCTCTTCTCTCAGTATCACTCCTTCACTGTCTGCTATGTTTGCCTTGCAGCATCAACAATTAAAAATGCATGCTTCACTGATCATAATTTACTATAAACATTCATTCAAAACATACTGAGTATGGTGAAAACATCCATTGTTACACCTTAGTAACACTGCTGCCTCCCAGTCGCTAGACAGCAGTCTTTACCCCTTCCTCTCAGTATCACTTCCTCACTGTCTGCGATGTTTCCCTTGCAGCATCAGCAGTTAAAAATACGTTCTTCACTGATCACAATTTACTAAAAACAGACATTCATCTCAAAACATGTCGAGAATGGTGAAACTATCCCTTAGCAACTTTCTGCATACCAAGCGCTAGACATCTGTTTCTACCCTCTTCTCCCAGTATCACTCCCTTACTGTCAGCTGTTTTCCTTGCAGCATCAACAATTAAAAATGCATATTTCTCTTATCAGAATTTGCTAAAAACAGACATCCATCTCAAAACATTCGAGTACTGTGAAAACATCCATTTTTGGTCTTAACACTGCTGCCTCCTAGTCACTATGGTACACACACACAATCACACATGTACACACCACATGCAACATTCGCTTGCCTCTGAAACATTTACATCAGTCCGTTTTGGAGTACCCAGTGGCTTTATTATATGCCAAAAACATCAAAATGTATTTGGTTGTTCAATATAAATATCATCACTTAAGGACATGAAACATCTCAAACAATTTATTCATCCAAACATCGTCAGTGCAAGAATAAAGGTGTACAGCACCATTGATCCTAAACTTTCCATGGTTGCATCTGTCATGATCACCTAAAACCTATATTCACTTCATATTACTGACATGGTGAAAATTTCACTCGTCTTCAAATCCTGAGAATTCATCACTACTTTCCCCCAAGTCCTGAAGCATCACTGGAAGTCATCACCACAGTCATCATCACTGTTTCACTGTCACTCTCATACAGTAACTGGTCCTCAGTACCATCCACTGAATTGCGTATACCACACTTGCTAGAGTAGGGTGTACGCTAGACGCTAACCTGCTAAGTTGCTAAACCGCTAAACCCCTTGACGGTATTGGCCAGTTGAGCTGAAAACAAACAGTGAATGCTTTGTGTTCTTGATCTTGCGTGTTTTAATATCTGCTGCATATATACACTCACAAAATGTCACAAAAGTAACTGACCTAATTAGGGTTACTGAATTTCCATACGTGACGAAAGTCTGTTTTGATGACTTGGCAGTTTCACTAGCCAGCATCTCTCCAGTATGATTGCTTTGCTAGTTAGTAAGTGGATGGCAAGCAAAGTGGTCATGATTGCCTTTCAGAAGGTTAGCAGACAGTTCACCAGTGAGCATGTTAGCTTGCTAGAGGAGGGTGTATGCTAGATGCTAACCTGCTAAGTTGCTAAACCGCTAAACCCCTTGACGGTGTTGGCCAGTTGAGCTGAAAACAAACAGTGAATGCTTTGTGTTCTTGAACTTGCGTGTTTTAATATCTGCTGCATATATACACTCACAAAATGTCACAAAAGTAACTGACCTAATTAGGGTTACTGAATTTCCATACGTGACGAAAGTCTGTTTTGATGACTTGGCAGTTTCACTAGCCAGCATCTCTCCAGTATGATTGCTTTGCTAGTTAGTGAATGGATGGCAAGCAAAGTGGTCATGATTGCCTTTCAGAAGGTTAGCAGACAGTTCACCAGTGATCATGTACGTTAGCTTGCTGGAATAGTGTGGATGCTAAACTGCTAAACCGCTAAATATCTTCACGATGTTAGCCAGTTGAGCTGTAAACAAAGCCGCGAAAGTTTTGTGTGTTTCTGATCTCGCGTGTTTCTTAAATCTGCTGCATATACACACTAGTGTATATTATTTTTAAAAATCAAATCAAATCTGCATACTGTAGAAACCTCCTGTGGTTGCTGAGCAGTGAGATGATCATCTTTATGAGTTTCTTCTCAATGGAGCCAAACTAACCTGCCTCAGTCTAGCGTGCAGGACGCATGGGGATATTTTAATGTAACTTTGAGACAAAAAAGTGTGTCTTACATGCCGCGAAATACGGTATTACAAAAACTTAGAAGTGGAATGAGCTATGCAGCGGTTGGTCGCGAGTATGGCATGAATGAGTCTAGTGTTCGTGGCATAAAACAGAGAGAAAAAGACATTAAAGATGCTCTGGCTTCGTGCACATGAGGATCGGCTAAAGTAACGATGCATGTGAGAGATGATGCCTTGGTGAAAATGGAAAAGGGACTGAATATTTGGATTGAGGACTTAAACCGCCGACACGTGCCGCTAGACTCCCAGTTCATCAGAAACAAAGCAAAACAACTCTATGCTCAGTTTGCTGGTGAAAGCAGTGGTGTTGAAGATAATGGTGATGAAAGTGAGGCAGGTAAAATAGTGATGATGGTGATGAAAGTAATGACGATGATGATAGGCCTAGTAATGTTGGTGCTTCTAGGCAAAAGAAATTTGCAGCCAGCAAGGGCTGGTTCGAGAATTTTAAGAAAAGGTATGGCCTACATAACATTAGGATGACTGGTGAAGCAGCTTCAACAGATCAGATAGCAGGAGAATTGTACCCACGTGACTTTGCTGAACTTATGAGGGAGAAAGGGTACAGGCCTGAACAAGTGTTTAATGCGGAGGAAACAGGCCTGTGGTGGAAGAAAATGCCTAAAAGAACGTACATTTCGAAGGAGGAGAAGAGTGCGCCAGGCTTTAAAGCAGCAAAAGATCGTGTGTCTGTGCTGATGTGTGGTAATGCAGCAGGACATATGATAAAACCCATGCTCCTGTATCATTCCAAATGTCCACATGCTTTAAAAAATAGAGACATGAACCTCCTGCCTGTGTTTTACCGATCAAACAAGAAAGCATGGATGACAGCTGAATTGTTTCTTGATTGGTTCCACAACTGTTTTGTCCGAGAGGTGGAAAAATATCTGGCAAACCTGGGAATGGAATTTAAAGTTTTACTTGTTTTGGACAACTGCCCTGGGCATCCAGAAAGTTTAAAATTTGCCCACCCCAACGTTGAGGTTGTCTTCCTCCCCAAGAATACAACCTCAATTTTGCAACCAATGGATCAGGGAGTCATCGCCGTTTTCAAAGCAAAATATGCAGAGAAAACATTTGCCATGATCAGGGAGTCTCTTGATGAGAAAAGTGAGGCCACAAGCAGGGAAATATGGAGGCAGTATAATATCGCCCAGTGCATAGCTTTCATTAAAGAAAGTCACGACGAGTTGACAACAAAATGTGTGAACTCGTGTTGGAGAAAATTATGGCCTGACGTCGTAAACGATTTCCAAGGATTCCCCTCTATTGTTCCCCAGTTACTCAACATCGTGAAGCTGGCTCATGAAGTTGGTGGTGACGGTTTTTCAAATTTACAACCTGAGGAGATAGAAGATGAACTTTTGGGACATGCTGGTGAAGCCCTGACAGATGAGGAACTAGAACAACTCATCGAGGTTCGAGAGCAGGTTGAGGATGAACTAGAAGAGGAACAGCTCCCCACACTCACTCTGGAAAACCTAGGAGAAGTGTTAAGAATGACACGGGCCCTCACTGATTGTCTGTTTGAAATAGATCCATCGCTTGAGAGGTCACTTAAAACGAAGAGGTTGCTGGAAAGTGCCATGATGCCCTAAGTGGAGATTCAGCGATCTATGGGGAGGGAAATATCTCAGACCAAAATTGAGCAATTCTTCAGACCAGTCTCCAAAAACTGACAGCACTACAATAAACTGAATGGTGAGCAGAATTACATTTCTGTATAGTTTACTGTTTAAGATATAGAATTTGTTATAATGTTAAAGACGAGTTGGATTTTTTGTCAATAAAGGATATTTCTTGCAAAAGTTAAGCTGAGATTAAATATGAAATATACGAGCATAAGGAGAGTTGAATTTTCCTAAAAGAAGATCCTAGCGAAAGCTAGGCTAAGATTCATCTTTGATAGCATAAACTGCCATACAGTCGTGAAAATTTAGGTCTGGGAGAAATGGAATACAAGAATGAAAGTAAATGGGAGAGCGTGGTCTCTGGTATGAGCTAGCAGCACCACGTGTGTGTTGTGAAGATCGGTGCAACAGCTGATCAAACGTAACACTTGCCTCACACTCTCAGTTATTAGAACGTATGAATGACCACCACTGCTGCTTTCGTTTTTTTTTTTTTTTTTTTTTTTTTTTTTTAAACACACGGTTATGTAAACGTATGGATGGCAACAACTGCTGGTTTCGCCTTTTATTTTTAGATGGAGTGAGGTGTAAGTGGAGAGAGAAGTGATAATACAGCAGCCATTACAAGTTGAGGTCCAGTGTACGACCACTACGCATCAACATCAGAGATTATGCTATTTTTTCCATAATTCTTTACTTAATATAAGTAGTTTTATTATGATATTCAATTTTCAATTGCCTAACTAATTTATTTTTAAGAAACACTAAAACTAAATGCATATTACATACGAGTGTTTGAAGGGATACCAAAATATATAAACAAAGGGTATCTGACCAGACGAAAATCGGTATCGACGGTTTTGGGCATCGACGGGTATCTTAGGTACCTAACCCCCGTCGATAATGAGGGTGTACTGTATATCAAACTGCTTATGTACATGTACATCAGCGGCACTGCCCGTGCATGTAGGGGGTGATGTACATGTATGTCGTTGGCACAGGGAGGGTTAAGGAAAGTGATTTTGCTGAAGGGGAAGGAGTGACTAGAAATGTTGTGTTAAAAGTGGATGTGCTGGAAGTATATAAATTACTGGAAGGTCAAGATGTAATGGAAGGCCCCAGGGCCTGACGGGATCTTTCATTGGATACTAAAGGAATACAGAGAACAACTGGCAGATAAAATTCTTGATTTAATTGTGTGTTCTCTGGAAGGAGGGAAAGTGCTATGGGAATGGAAGAGGGCCATTGTGGTACCAGTTTACAAAGGAGGGGATAAGGAAGAACCCCTGAGTTATAGACCAGTGTCTTTGACCTGCATGGTATCAAAATTGTGCAAGAAAATCTTGAATGAAAGGTGGATAAAATCTCTGGATGAGATGGACATTTTGGCAGAAAGTCAGTTTGGATTCAGAAATGGAAGGCTGTATGTCTCTATTTTGTTGAGCTTCTACTCAAGGGCAATTGATGTGCTGCAGGAGAAAAATAGTTGGGTGGATTGTGTGTACTTAGATCTGGAGAAAATCTTTGACAAGGTACCTTGTAAGTGAGTAGTATGGAAATTGGAGCACGTAGGAGGACTGAAGGGGAACCTCTTGGAGTGGATGAGAGACTTCATGAGAGACCAACAGATGAGGACAGTGATGGAGGACAGGATGTTAGGGTGAAGGAAAGTAACAAGTGGAGTAATGCAGGGCATGGTGCTAGCACACGTAATGTTCCTGGTTTACTTAAACGACATGGTGGATGGAATGAACAGTTATGCAAGTCTGTTTGCCAATGATGCAAAGGTTATGAGGAGACTAGAAGTTAAAGAGGATTGTAAAATGCTGCAGGAAGATCTGGACAGCTTTTATGATTGGAACCAGGTATGGGAAATGAAATTTAATGCAAAAAAATGCAAAATACTGTATTGGAAATGGGTAAAAATGCAAAGAGGCCATCACTGAACTACTCAATGGGAAAGGAACCAGTCACAAAAGCGAAAGAAGAGAAGGACCTGGAAGTGTTTATCCAGGATAATTTGTCATCCAAAAAATACATCAGCAAGATTGTCAGAGAGACTTACAAGCTCTTGACAAAAATTAGAATGGCATTTCAGTACAGGCATAACCGATAACCATAAGCGTCTTGTACTGGTGGGAATGTTCGAACAGTGAGTTGCCGGATGTCGAAGCAGTTTTCCCCATAAGATACTGAAGAAAAGCCAGAGATGCATTCCAGGCCCAAACCCAAACTCTCACATACCTTAATCAATAGAGACTGATACAGAAGCACCATAGGTACTATTATCCTCACAAACAGTACCATACTACAGTGAAGCCCCGAGTTTTGTGCCTAGTTGGTTTCATGAAAAGTACCACGAACCATGAAACTGCTAAAGTTGGGGCATTGATCTTATGGGAAATAGGCTAATTGGTTCTGGGTCCCATGTCAACTCCCACTAAAACCCATTTATTAAATATAAAATTTACTGATTTGAACTGAAAAGAAACAAGTATTAATACAAAGTACGTAATAGGCAAGGAAACTCACTTGGAAGGCTGGAGTGAGGTGCTTAATGGAAGGGATGGGGTTGTAATTTCCAAGGCAGGTATTGAGGCTACGTGCTTTGCCACCTCTGGCACCTCCACCCTCCTCTGCCTCTGCTACCTCCGCTTCTCCATGCAACGCATCCATCCTATGCTGCATCTCTTCTGTCTTCTGCACAAACCCACCGAACTCTTCATCCTTGAGCAGGTTTTACACTTTTCTCGCTCCAAATGGAGAGGTTTTCGAGTGAATTCTGGTGCTTGGGAATATTTGCAGGCCACGCAAATCATGAGACCACATCGATGATATCAATTAACTTGGGGCTCCACTGTATTATTAAATAATGGGACATCAAACATCACATATGCGGGAAGGTAATGCAGGAAGGTAAGGTGATGTGAGGTGTGGTGCTGTGATGCATTCAGGGCAACAGACACAGCAAGAGTGGATGAGCATGGGGCCAGGCAGGCAGCACCCTAGTGGGGATGGGGGAGGGTGGATTGAACAGGGAGGTAGACACGCCCATATTTTTAAACTTTTCCATCCCTTTTAAATGCATGGGAAGAACATCCTTCACTAAATTGATATTTAAAAAAAACCTCCTGTTTCTGAGTTCCTCAAAGGGCAAGGTCTTCCCTTCGAGCAGCAAAAATTATTGGAATTTGACTGAATCATTTGACCCGACTCTTTAAAAGTTCATTCACAATTTTTGTGCATTCCTTTGTTGTTTTTTGTCTTAAGTATATTTAAAATGTCAATGAAAGGTACTGTACAGTTTTATTAATATGATGTACAATGATATACTGATTTTTGGGTGTTATTTGTATCTTTTTAAAAGTGTTACCCATATCGGCTGAGATGTTTAGCCAGACATAAACAGAGCAGACGACGTGCTACCACTGATGTTTATCCAATCTTATATGATCTGACACTGACAAATCTTATACATTATTTCCAGGGTCACATGAGGATTTTTTTCACGAAACATTTTGCTTGTTTATTTGCCCGGGAAAGGAAAATCTTCCCTCAAGGTCACACAAGTGGTTCGGCTCCTGATTGCAGCAGGAAAAAAAACAAGTGATTGTTGCCATGTGAGTACATGAGATGGACATTAACAAGTGATTCTTATACATACGAAGAAAAGTAAAGATAATAATATTCCATGAATATAATTTATCATCAAAATATTGTCTTGAGGAGTGAACACCGCTCTGGTGTTGACCAGAATGTCATTTATGGCTGAATACAAACCAGCAGTATGGGTGTGGTGGTGACCTTCCACATCTCAAATGTGTTGTGTTTTCATTATCCAGCATGAGACATGCGTGTTTTGATGCTTTAGTTTATAAATCAAATGATCCACCATACCAAATATCAGCAGGATGGGTTGTTTTAGCTTAACAGGGCTACCAACCTGAACATTTTCCCTTCCCTTCCAAGGGAATCTGTTTAGATACCAATGAAAAAGAAAACTCCTTTGATGGGTAGGAAAGTTTAGGGATGGAATCAGGATTAAGAATACAGATATGTCTCTACTGGCCGGCGAGGTGACTTTGACCATTCGGTAGGGAGGTGGATGGCTATTTTTGCACAGCTGGTGGGTTAGGTTCTTTTACCAGTGCGCAGTTTAAGAGGCTGGCTGGGTGACTATGTTTGTTGAGGAGGCAGACGGCCATTTTTGCTCAGCTGGTGGGTTAGGGTCTATTACCAGCACACAGCTCGAGAGGATGGCTGGGCGACTTTGACCATTTGGCGAGGAGGCGGACGGTCATTTTTGCTCAGAATGTTGGGGGGGGTGTTGGGGACTGGGGGAGAAGCAAGGGGAGGGAGGGAGAATGGGGAGAGCTGTGCACACCACCACATCTGAGTTTGGAAATGAGCATTTCAAGTCTAGGGAGCAGCAGAGTGTTCGGACTAATGAATCGACACCCATTCAGATTGTGGGAATGTTCCCCAATATCGTTTGCTTGGTGTAGCGAGTATTCGGTTATTTGTGTGCCGGATATCAGGGTATTCCTGTACATGGATGAGATGATGAAAAAATTGATCCTGGCTCTGATCTGACCAAGGTTAGTGATGTGGTACCCACATAAAAAGAAAGATATAGACAAGATCTAGGGAATACAAGGAGCAGTAGCCAAGATGGTCCCTAGCCTAGCAGATCTATTGTACAAGGAAAGACTAGAAAAGCTGAGTCTGCCTTCCTTAGAAGAAAGAAGAGAGAAGGGTGACATCATTGCTGTGTTCAGGGCCTTGATGGGAGTGGACAAGATTGACAGAGAAGATCTTGTATGGGATGGGGGAGGAACAGGACATGGCAAGAAATTGAAAAAGCCAAATCGCTTGAAGGTTATCAAGAAACGCAGTTTTCCATACAGATGCATTGACCTGTGGAATAGCCTGGACAAGAGAGATCGTCCAGTTCAAAAACTTTAATGAGTTTAAAGCAAGGTTTGACTGCATGAGACACTGAGATGGGACCCCATGAAGTAGCTCATTTCCTGTACATGACAACTCTGTAAACAACTAGGTAAATACACACACACACACACACACACACACACACACACACACACACACACACACACACACACACACACACACACACACACACACACACACTTAGAGGACAAGAAATAAATGCTGTGTATAAAAAATTCTGTGAATTTTATGAAATAGGAGTCCAGAAGTATATCCCACAGCACAAAGAAGCAGATAAGAAAATACAGAAATGGTTCAATACAGAATGTAAAAAATCAAAAGAAAGAAGAGATTTGTTGTGGAATAGATACAGAAGACACAATAGTGAAAGGGCGTATAATAATTACAAACAGGCAAGAAACGACTATACAAGAATAAGGAGAGAAGCCCAAAAACAGTTTGAGGAGGATATAATAAATAAAAGTAGTGATCAACCAAAGCTGTTTTACAGCTATATCAGAAGCAAAACCAAAGTAAAAGATATAATACAATCCATTACGGACGAGGGAATCACTTATACACAAGAGAAAGATATTTGTGAAGCACTAAATGGAAAAGTTTGGAAGGAATGAGAGGGTGTTTTTGATTGGTGATATGAATGGTAAAGTTGGGAATGTGAAGGTGGATGGAATAGTTGGTGAGTGGGGTGTGCCTGCTGAGGTAGATGAGAATGGGAGTGCGTTAGTGGACATTTGTACTGGGAGGGGGTTGGTGATAGCCAATACCCTCTTCAGGCATAAAATGATCCACAGGTATACATGGCGAGTGATGAGAAGGGTGGGTGGTGAACTGAATGAAAGGAAGGCAATCATTGATTATGTGTGTGTGGAAAGGATGCGAAGATGTGTAAAGGATGCAAGAGTGTATAGAGGTTGGGGGAGTGGACTTTCTGACCACTACTTGGTGGTTGCCAGAATTAGAATGCAAGTAAGATGGAGGAATAGAAGAAGGGAAAGACGAGAGGAAGAAGTATTTGCAAGGAGAGTGGAAAGGTTACAAGAGGATGAGAAAAAGGCAGAGTATAAGAGAGAAGTGGAGGAACGATTGGGCAAATATGAATTGGAGCAGATGGGAGACGTGGAAGGTGTTTGTAAGATATTTACAGAAGAAATATGTGCAGCATGTGATGTGGTGTGTGGAAGGAAGAGAAGACGGAGGGGGGTGCAAGGAACAGCGTGGTGGACTGAAGAGGTGAAACAGGCTGTGGCAAAAAAGAAGAAAGCATACAATGAATGGATGAGAAATAGGGGCGTGGAAGAAGTTGAGAGGCGGAAGAGAGAGTTATATGTGGAAAGAAAGAGATGAAAAGATTAGTAAGAGAGAGTAAGAAGAGAGTGGATGAGGAATTTGGAAGGAATTTGAGTGTAAAGTGGAGGGACTGTAAGAAAATGTTCTGGAGAGAAGTGAAAAGAGTAAGACAGGGTGGAAGTGAAGTTAGCAGGGGAGTGAAAGATAAAAATGGTAGATTACTATTGGAGAAGGGAGAAAAAGTGAACAGATGGAGAGAACACTTTAAGGAATTGTTGAACGTAGAGGATGGAAGTAATGCGAGTATATGTGGCTGGGGAATGGCTGGGAGAAGGAGGGAGGTGAGAAGACAGGAAGAAATCAGTAGGATAGAAGTTGTGGAAGCAATGAAGAAAGTTAAATCGGGGAAAGCCCCAGGAATTGATGGAGTGTGTGGTGAAATGCTGAAGCATGGGGGAGAGATAGTAGTAGAATGGATGTGGAAGATGTGCAGATTGGCCTGGGAGGAAGGTAGAGTCCTGGAGGATTGGAAGTCAGGTATAATTATTCCCTTGTACAAAGGAAAAGGGGAAAAAGAAGTGTGTGGTAATCATAGGGGTATTTGTCTTCTTAGTATAATAGGAAAAGTGTATGGTAGGATACTTATAGACAGAGTTAGAGAAAGAACAGAGAAATTAGTTGGAGAAGAACAGGGAGGCTTTAGGAAGGGAAGAGGTTGTGTAGATCAGATATTCATTCTTAGATCTTTAGTGGAAAAGTTTCTAGAGAAGGGAAAGAAGTTGTATGCGGCTTTCATGGATTTGGAGAAAGCATATGACAGGGTGGATAGACAAGGATTGTGGAAAGTGTTAAGAATATATGGAGTAGATGGGAAGTTGCTGAATGCTGTGAAGAGTATGTAAGATGGTGCGAAGGCTGCAGTGCGTGTGGATGGTGAACTAAATGAATTTTTCTCTTTGAAAGTTGGTTTGAAACAGGGATGTGTCATGTCTCCACGGTTGTTCAATCTGTACATGGATGGGGTGGTGAAAGAGGTGCAGGGTAGGGTAGTGGATGTTGGAGTGGCCCTGGTGAGAGAGGATAGTGTTTGGAAACTCCCTGTACTGTTGTTTGCAGATGATACTGTGTTGTTGAGTGAAGACGAAGGGGAGCTGCAAGGCTTGGTGGATGAGTTTGAGAGAGTGTGTAAGAAACAGAATCTAAAGGTGAATGTAGGGAAGAGTAAAGTGATGGTCTTTGAGAGAGGTGAAGTTAGTGAATGTACAGCGAGGTTGGATGGTGAGGAATTGGAAAATGTGGGTACGTTTAAGTACTTGGGTACTGTGATGAGTAAGGATGGAGGTTTGGAGGGTGAAGTGTTTGGAAGGGTACAGCAGGGAAGAAAGGTTGCTGGTTCTTTGAAAGCAGTGATAAGAAACAGGGAAGTGAGCATGGAAGTGAAAATGTTACTACATGACAGTATTGTGATACCAACTCTAACGTACGGAAGTGAAGCTTGGACATTGTTGGAAGGACACAAGTCAAGAGTGAGAGCAGTGGAAATGAGTTATTTAAGAGAAGCCTTTGGAGTCGCGTGGAGAGAGAGGATGACGAATGAGGATATAAAGGAGCGTTGTGGTGTGGATGTGTATGTGATAGGAAGCGTTATGAGGAACACACTGAGGAGATGGTTTGGCCATGTGGAGAGGATGGAGGGTGAAAGACTGACGAAGAGAGTGTATGTGAGTGAGGTGGAGGGGGGAAGAGGGAGGGGGAGGCCGAGGATGAGATGGAGGAATGGGGTGGAGATGTAAATGAGAGACGGGGGTGTGAGTTGGGAGCAGGGCAGTGAAATGGCGGGGGACAGGGCGACTTGGAGGCGATTTGTTTGTGGCCACCCCAAACGGGATTGAGGTGTCTGACAATAGATAGATAGATTATAAGAAAAGCTTGGGTAAATCATCTAGAAGAACACAGTATGATAACAGAGAGACAGTTTGGTTTCAGAAAAGGAAAATCATGTGTTACTAATCTGTTGAGCTACTATGACAGAGTAACAGACACAATACAGGAAAGAGAAGGATGGGTGGACAGTATCTATTTAGATTTCAAGAAAGCATTTGACACTGTACCACACCAAAGACTTTTGTGAAAACTGTACCATCAAGGAGGAATTCGAGGCAAACTGTTTTGTTGGATGCAAAATTTTCTCATATAAAGAGAAATGAGAACAGTACTAAGGGGAAACTACTCATCATGGAAAGAAGTGACTAGTGGAGTACCACAGGGTTCAGTGCTGGCACCAATCATGTTTTTAGTGTATATAATTGATATAAACAGTAACACTGGAAATGACAGCTATCTGAATATGTTTGCAGATGATGCAAAAATACAAAGGAGAATTACTAACACAGACTCTTGTAAAGAGCTACATGAAGAATTAAATAAACTTCATGAATGGAGTAATACATGGCAAATGGCATTCAATGTGGACAAGTGTCATGTAATCAAGTTTGGTAAAAGTGGAAAAAGACCTGATTGGGATTATACTTTAGGAAATAAAACCCTACACACATCAGGTAGAGAGAAGGACCTAGGTGTGATTATCAATAACAGACTATCTTCGGCTGACCACATCAGCGAGAAGGTAAGGAACATGTATACACTGCTTGCAAATATGAGAATAGCATTCACATACATAAATGAAGACATGCTAAGAAGGATAATAACATCATTCATCAGACCAACTCTGGAGTATGCATCAGTAGTCTGGAGTCCTCATCTCAAAAAACACATAGACAAGATTGAAAAAGTTCAAAGGGCCGCCACAAGATGGATACCAAGCTTAAGGGATCTAAGTTACGAAGAAAGACTAAATAAACTAAGTCTACCAACACTACAGGAGAAAAGGAAAAGAGGTGACATGATAATGCTATATAAATGCATATCAGGGAAGAAGAAAATAGACATAAATGTTTACTTAACATATAGGGAAGCATCAGCAAGAGGACACTGCAAAAAACTGCACAAGAAGAGAGGTGATAAAGACGTAAGGAAATTTAGTTTCCCAAACAGAGCAATTGATGGGTGGAATGCACTACCGAATGGAATAGTGTGTGCCAAAACAATTCACAAATTTAAGGATATGTACGATAAATATGGTTTAACCCGCCCCATCCCGTCGACGTATGGATACGTTGCAACGATTTGCATTTGCCAGTCCCGGCGACGTACCAGTACGTCGTGCAATTGCAAGGTCCCTAATTTGCACAATTTTCAATTTTCGCATGTGATTTTTCGTATGTATACACGGGACACCTTCCTCTATTCCTGTACAAGATACCAAGCAGGGACAATGCCTTACACTGCATAACCTCCCCCCTCCCTCCCTCACGCCATTGTCTTGGCAATTCACCTGTTACCAGTGACCTGGCTAGTAAAGTTATTCAGGGCCAGAGTGATTCCCCAGTCGATGACAATGTGGAGGACAATGTTTACATAGCATTAGAAGAAGAAACAGCCAGAAATAATGATCAGGTAATGTGGCAAAAATAGATCAGGTATGGTGATTAGTTAGTGAGTGAAACAATGCTTATAATGCCTTTATTACTGCTTGAAAACAAATATATTGTCATACTACATATACATTCGTACCAAGTAAATAAATAAATACCGTTTATGAGTGGATAAAATAGTTACCCTCCCATAGAACTCGTTTTCTTTGGTGCCAGCATGTTAGAAAACCCACTCAGGTAAGGAGGAACTCCTACCTGGATTGGGCACTTTAAACCTCAGGTGAGTGATTTCTCTATGAATTTTCGATGTTTCTCACCAAAAGCGAAGGTTTTAGCCAAAAAAAAAAAAAATCGAAAATACCACGGGACTGGGGGATGTCGGAGGTGCGGAAAACCTAGGGACGTGACGGGTTAAGACACGGGACAGTACGAGCTTGACTCATTCCTGTAAAGATACAATTAGGTAAGAACAATTAGGTAAGAACACACACACACACACACACACACACACACACACAGGGATTCAATCGAGGCGGACGTGCGACATCGGCGCTCCGTACCAAACCAACACGGCCAGTGGCATTACCTAAATTAGTATCTTTGTATGAGTCAAGCTCTGTACCAGGTTAGACTAAATGATTTTTCATTATTAAAAGGAAAAAAATAATAAGTTTAAACAAGACTTGTTCAAATAGGAAAAAGAACCAAGACGAAAGAATTCGCTGAGTCATCTGAGGTTTGTTTAGACTACAACAACACGGGGATTGTAAGTACATGCTCTGTACTTTTAGTATTGCAAAATGGATACATACTTTAGTAAAGCAAATTTGGAAAAGAAAAGGGATAAAGGTAAAAAGCAAAATGATGATTTCTACCAAGAACTGGTTGAAGTGGAGACTCACAATAGACTGGTGGAACGTGTAAACAAACTAGAAATGGCTTTCATAAATGAAATTGTTGAAATAAAGAAGCAGATGCACTTGCAAAAGGAAGAAATAGAAAAACTAGGAAGGGAGGCCAATAAGAAAGACACAACCATCAGTGAACTAACAGTGGAATTGAGTACACTTAGGAAGAAAATGAGTGAAATGGCAAGTACAGTAGTCAGTCACGAGAGTGTTATGGAAGAGTTCAAAAATGACACAGAGACAGTTAGGCAAGTAAGCAGTGTTATTGACCAGAGCAGTGATATTGAGGAGAAGATAACAGAGGTGAATGAAGCTGTGCAAAGCTACAAAAATGATGTGGAAACCACGTATGCTGAAATGGTGAAAGTAAAGAAAGACTTAGAAACAAGGTTGGAGGAAAAAAGCATTAAAAAGGAAGTGAAAAGAATATTCCAAAACAATCCAAAGTTAGTCAGAGATTCAGTAGATATAAACAAATCTATAGTAATCACTGGTATAGAAGAGGAAGACGTAAAAAACAAGATCACAAGAGACAAAAAGGAGATGGCAAATGTAATGAGCTTACTGAAAGAAGTATCAGAGGAAATCTGTAGTAAAGACATGGAGGAACACAAAAGGTTAGGGAAATATGAGAAAAGCAAGACAAGACCTCTAAAGGTGACTTTCCAGAGTGTAAACACTGTGAAAGAGATACTAAAAAATGCAAAGAATCTTATGGAAAAAGAGGAGTTCAAAAATGTATGGATAAAAAGATGCCTAACACAAGAGGAACTGGAATTACTGAAAGAGAAAAGGGAGGAAGCAAAAAAAAAAAAATGAGGGAAGATCAGAAGAGGAGAAGAAGAAATTTTTTTACAAAGTAATAGGATTGCAGGTACGAAAGTGTTACACAAACAGGATGGAATAAAAATGAGGAAGGTAGTAGAACCATGTCATGACAAGTATATAAACAAGATGATAAAGTTGATGTACTCAAATGTGGATGGAATGGTATCCAAATTACTAGAGATAAATGATTATGTCAGAGAAAATGAACCACAAATAATATGCCTAACTGAAACAAAATTAACACCAAGGATATCCAATGACATACTAAACTTAGAGGAATACAATATATGGAGAAGAGACAGAAATTTAAAAAAAGGAGGAGGAATTATAATATTAACTAAGAAAAATCTAAAAGTCAATGAAATGAAACTAGATATACCATCACAAGTAGAACTGATTGCAGTAGAGATCAACACATCTGAAGGTAAAGTAATTGTAGCCAATTTGTACATGCCACCAAGACCAAACACATGGGAAAGAGATGAGTATGAGGACCTGGCAGAGAGTACAATTCAGAGTTTAAGATCATTACTACTTAAAATGGAAGAGAAATCAGAAAGAATTATACTAACTGGGGATTTCAATACAAATATAAATTGGAATACTCTAGATATAATTAGCCAAGAAAGCTGTTGGGACCAAAAGCTCCTGGATCTCGTACAAGAGTTCTTCCTAACACAACATGTGAGGGAAACCACCAGAACAAGAGGACTTGATGTACCTTCAGTGCTAGATCTAATATTTACTAGGCAAGAAAATTATATTGACAGTTTAATATATCACCCTCCACTCGGCAAAAGCGATCATGCAGTACTAAATTATAACTTCAGGATAGCATATGACATAGTAAACAGCAATGACAGTTACAAAAAGAGCCTAAACTATAAAAAGGGAAATTATCAAGACCTAAAGAAGTATTTCTTAGAATTTGATTGGGAAAATGAGCTTAAAGGACAAGATTTAAATGCTGTATATAAAAAATTCTGTGAATTTTATAACATAGGAGTTCAGATGTACATCCCACAGCACAAAGAAGCAGATAAGAAAATACAGAAATGGTTCAATACAGAATGTAAAAAATCAAAAGAAAGAAGAGATTTGTTGTGGAATAGATACAGAAGACATAATAGTGAAAGGGCGTATAATAATTACAAACAGGCAAGAAACAATTATACAAGAATAAGGAGGGAAGCCCAAAAACAGTTTGAGGAGGATATAATAAATAAAAGTAGTGATCAATCAAAGCTGTTTTACAGCTATATCAGAAGCAAAACCAAAGTAAAAGATATAATACAATCCATTATGGATGAGGGAATCACTTATACACAAGAGAAAGATATTTGTGAAGCACTAAATAAGAATTTCCAATTAGTTTTTACAGAAGAAAAAAAATTTGAGAGGGACTATGTGGAACACGCATGTCCACACATACTACAAGATATACAAATAGCAGAAAAAGTAATACAGGAGGAGTTAAGTAGATTAGACAGAGGAAAAGCAAGTGGTCCTGATGAAATTTCATGTTGGGTATTACGAGAATGTGCAAAGGAGTTAAGTAAACCATTATTTTTAATTTTCAAGAAATTCTTGAGTCAAGGTAAACTACCTGATATTTGGAAAAAAGCAAATATTGTCCCCTTATTCAAGAAAGGAAATAGACAAAATCCACTCAACTACCGACCAGTATCACTGACCAGTGTTGTAAGCAAGGTATTAGAAAAGCTCATAAGAAAATCTTTGGTAAATCATCTCGAAGAACACAGTCTGATAACAGAAAGACAGTTTGGTTTCAGAAAAGGAAAATCATGTGTTACTAATCTGTTGAGCTACTATGACAGAGTAACAAACACAATACAGGAAAGAGAAGGATGGGTGGACAGTATCTATTTAGATTTCAAGAAAGCTTTTGACACAGTACCACACCAAAGACTTTTATGGAAACTGTACCATCAAGGAGGAATTCGAGGCAAACTGTTTTGTTGGATACAAGACTTTCTCATAAAAAGAGAAATCAGGACAGTACTAAGAGGAAACTACTCATCATGGAAAGAAGTGACTAGTGGAGTACCACAGGGTTCAGTGCTGGCACCAATCATGTTTTTAGTGTATATAAATGATATAAACAGTAACACTGGAAATGAGAGCTATCTGAATATGTTTGCAGACGATGCAAAAATACAAAAGAGAATTGCTAGCACAGACTGTTGTAGGGAGCTACAAGAAGAATTAAATAAACTTCATGAATGGAGTAGTACATGGTAAATGGAATTCAATGTGGACAAGTGTCATGTAATCAAGTTTGGTAAAAGTGGAAAAAGACCTGATTGGGATTATAAGTTAGGAAATAAAACCCTACACACATCAGAAAGAGAGAAAGACCTAGGTGTGATTATCAATAACAGACTATCTCCGGCTGACCACATCAGCGAGAAAGTACAGAACATGTATACACTGCTTGCAAATATGAGAATAGCATTCACCTACATACATGAAGACATGCTAAGAAGGATAATAACATCATTCATTAGACCAACCTTGGAATATGCATCAGTAGTCTGGAGTCCTCATGTCAAAAAGCATATAGACAAGATTGAAAAAGTTCAAAGGGCCGCTACAAGATGGATACCAAGCTTAAGGGACCTAAGCTACTAAGAAAGACTAAATAAACTGAATCTACCAACACTACAGGAGAGGAGGAAAAGAGGTGACATGATAATGCTATATAAGTGCATATCAGGGAAGGAGAAAATAGACATAAATGATTACTTAACATATGGAAAAGCATCAGCAAGAGGACACTGCAAAAAACTGCATAAGAAGAGAGGTGATAAAGACGTAAGGAAATTCAGTTTCCCAAACAGAGCAATTGATCAATGGAATGCACTATCGAATGAAATAGTGTATGCCAAAACAATTCACAAATTTATGGATATGTACGATAAATATGGTTTAAGACACGGGACAGTACGAGCTTGACTCATTCCTGTAAAGATACAATTAGGTAAGACACACACACACACACACACACACACACACACACACACACACACACAGAAAGACAGTTTGGTTTCAGAAAAGGAAAATCATGTGTTACTAATCTGTTGAGCTACTATGACAGAGTAACAGACACAATACAGGAAAGAGAAGGATGGGTGGACAGTATCTATTTAGATTTCAAGAAAGCATTTGACACTGTACCACACCAAAGACTTTTATGAAAACTGTTCCATCAAGGAGGAATTCGAGGCAAACTGTTTTGTTGGATGCAAGATTTTCTCATAAAAAGAGAAATGAGAACAGTACTAAGGGGAAACTACTCATCATGGAAAGAAGTGACTAGTGGAGTACCACAGGGTTCAGTGCTGGCACCAATCATGTTTTTAGTGTATATAATTGATATAAACAGTAACACTGGAAATGACAGCTATCTGAATATGTTTGCAGATGATGCAAAAATACAAAGGAGAATTACTAACACAGACTCTTGAAAAGAGCTACATGAAGAATTAAATAAACTTCATGAATGGAGTAATACATGGCAAATGGCATTCAATGTGGACAAGTGTCATATAATCAAGTGTGGTAAAAGTGGAAAAAAACCTGATTGGGATTATACGTTAGGAAATAAAACCCTACACACATCAGGTAGAGAGAAGGACCTAGGTGTGATTATCAATAGCAGACTATCTCCGGCTGACCACATCAGCGAGAAGGTAAGGAACATGTATACACTGCTTGCAAATATGAGAATAGCATTCACATACATAAATGAAGACATGCTAAGAAGGATAATAACATCATTCATCAGACCAACTCTGGTGTATGCATTAGTAGTCTGGAGTCCTCATCTCAAAAAACACATACACAAGATTGAAAAAGTTCATAGGGCTGCTACAAGATGGATACCAAGCTTAAGGGATCTAAGCTACGAAGAAAGATTAAATAAAATAAGTTTACCAACACTACAGGAGAAAAGAAAAAGAGGTGACATGATAATGCTATATAAATGCATATCAGGGAAGGAGAAAATAGACATAAATGTTTACTTAACATATGGGGAAGCATCAGCAAGAGGACACGCAAAAAACTGCACAAGAAGAGAGGTGATAAAGATGTAAGGAAATTCATTTTCCCAAACAGAGCAATTGATGGGTGGAATGCACTACTGAGTGGAATAGTGTGTGCCAAAACAATTCACAAATTTAAGGATATGTACGATAAATATGGTTTAAGACATGGGACAGTACGAGTTTGACTCATTCCTGTAAAGATACAATTAGGTAAGAAGAATTAAGTAAGAACACACACACACACACACACACACACACACACACACACACACACACACACACACACGAACGAGCAGCCGGAGAGAGCAGACGTCCTAGCCATCGCTCCTAACCTTGAGTAGTTTCAGGAATTTTGTCTGTCCTGTCTCCTAGGGTCTTTCTTTAAATTTAAAATAATGAATTGTTAGTAGACTACCAAAAATGTAAAGATTTGTTGCCTATAGTATACATGAATGTTTGTGGTTTATTCGGTAACAGCTGTTTTGGTACTTTACCGGTACATTAAACATGGCCGAAAATGTAAAGATTGAGGGAATGGAATTTCAAGGATTTGACGCTAATACAAATGTCATGAACCTGGTGAAAACATTAATTATGAGGATTAGTGAACTCGAAAAGAAAGTAGATAATCTAGTGATAAAGGATGTTTCAGTAAATATGGAAACCACCATACAGAGTCTGATCCAGTCCAATGAAACAGCCAATGAAGAGATTATGAATTTGAAGCGGGAAAATGTTGAACTGAGGAGGAAATTAGAAGAGAGTATTAATAAAACGGAGAAGGTGAGTAATGTATTAGAAGAACATAAGGCAAAGTGGGCACACGTAGAAGAAGAACAGAAAGAAGTGGTCAGCTTAAGAGAAATCATCCAGGAAGAAAGGGAAATGAACAAGAAAGAAATGGAAGAAAATGTAGTGAAAATACTGAAGAAAAAAGAGAAAATAGTGAGAGAAACTGTAGAAAGGAACAGATGTGTGGTAGTATTTGGAAACAGGGAAGAGGAAGAAAAGGTTAGGTTCGTAAGACTCGAGAGAGACACGAACATGGTGAGAGGAATATTAGGCAAGATTGACCCCAAAGGAGACAAGTGGGTAAAAGAAATTGAGGAAGATAGGAGGATAGGGCCTTATAAGAAAGGGGAAACAAGACCAATGAGAGTCAAGTTTACATCAGAAAGTGTAATAAATGGGATACTTAAAGTGACCTGGAAATTAAGCAAAGAGGCGGGGATGGAAAATATTATAATAAGAAAAGATCTGAATGAAGAAGAAAGAGAAGTTTTAAAATCATTAAAGGAAGAAGTAAAGGAAAAAAATGATAAGAGGACAGAGGAAGAACGTAATACTTTTTTTTGGAGAGTATTGGATATGAAAGTAAGGAAATGGTATTTAAGGAAATAGAAGTGAAGGAAACTAGGGGGGATGGTTGTGAAAGATCAGAAGTTGAGGAAGTGGTACGGACAGAGAGTAGGAGAGAAGAGGGTATTAAAAACGTCAAAAATAATTTGAAGGTGATATATACTAATGTTGATGGTTTCATATCGACAAGGATCGAAATTAATGATTTCTTGAGAGAACATGAACCTGATGTCATGTGCTTTGTAGAGACCAAATTAAGAGAAGATATTGATGTTCATTTGGGAGATGGTAAATACAAACTATGGAGAAAAGACAGAAAAGAAAGAAAAGGAGGAGTGATGATAGCAGTGAAGAACAACATAAATGTAGATACTGTGGAAATGGGAGAAGGTAGGGCTGAAGTGATATATATGAAATTAGAAACTGGAGAGAATGTTAAGAGAGATATGGCGGTAATGTATGTTCCCCCAAAGACGAGAGTATGGAAGGATGATGAATACCATGAGATGTTGTCAGATATGGCCAGCTACTTGCAAAAAATAATTGAGAAAAGCAATAATATGATTTTGGTGGGTGACTTTAATTGTAAAGAGGTGAACTGCGTGGAATGTTACTCGGGATGCGGCGAGGATTCGTGGGGCACTATGTTATTAAATATAATAATGAATAATGTGATGACGCAATGGGTCAAAGAAGAGACACGGTTTCGTGGTGAGGACACACCAGCAAGGTTGGATTTACTGTTCACCAAAGAACCCGATGTAATAGAATCATTAGAATATCTCTGTCCTTTGGGAAAAAGTGATCACGTGGTCATTGAGTTCCAGATGTTAATAGGAAACGTCGAGCCAAGAGACGAGCTTCATAGACAGGGAAGATACAACTTTGGCAAAGCAAATTTTACAGGATTAAGAAACTTTTTTCAAAATGCGGACTGGAGAAAATTCAGAGAAACAAGAGAGATACAGAGGAAGTGGGATATCTTTCTAGACCTCTATAATTTGGGAGTGGAAAAATTTGTACCAAGAGTAAGAGGGAAAGAAAACAGGAAAAAGGAGTGGTTTAATAGCAGGTGTATGATAGCAAAAAAAGAGAGAGATAAGGCGTGGAACAATTGGAGAAAGAGAGGTAACGACAGAACAAAGGAAGAATATAAAAGAACAAGAAATGAATACAGAAGAATACGTAGAGAAGAAGAAAGGAATTTTGAAAAAGGTATAATTGACAAATGCAAGGATGAACCCAAACTGTTTTATAGATTTGTTAATGGCAAACTGAAACAAAAGGAAGAAATCACGAAGCTGAAAGCAGAAGGAGAGGTCTTTAAGGATGCGGCAATGCAAGCAGAAATAATGAACAAACGTTTCCAGTCAGTTTTCACTAAAGAAAAGGAGCTTGTGGAAGGAGAGGGAGTGATTAGAAATGTTCCGGTGATGAAAGATATAAAAGTGGAGGTACAGGAAGTGTATAAATTACTGGAAACTCAAGATGTAAGGAAAGCCCCAGGACCTGATGGAATTTCTAATTGGGTACTGAAGGAATGCAGAGAACAACTGGCAGATAAAATTCACAGCTTAATTGTATGCTCACTGGAAGAGGGGAAAGTGCCAAAAGAATGGAAGAGGGCAAATGTGGTACCAGTTTACAAGGGAGGGAACAGGGAAGAACCCCTGAATTATAGACCAGTGTCTCTAACCAGCATGGTCGCAAAATTATGTGAAAGAATCCTGAAAGACAGATGGATAAAATATCTGGAAGAGATGAATATTTTGGCTGAATGTCAGTTTGGATTCAGAAGTGGAAGGTCATGTGTTTCAAACTTGTTGAGTTTTTACTCAAGAGCGATTGATGTGGTACAGGAGAGAGATGGTTGGGTGGATTGTGTGTACTTAGACCTGGAGAAGGCCTTTGACAAGGTACCTCATAAGAGACTAATGTGGAAACTAGAATATATTGGAGGACTAAAGGGGAAACTTCTGGAATGGATGAGAGACTTTTTGAGAGACAGACAAATGAGGACAGTAATAAAGGAAAAGATGTCTGGATGGAGGGAAGTAACAAGTGGAGTCCCTCAAGGCTCAGTGTTGGCGCCAGTAATGTTCCTGATTTACGTAAATGATATGGTAGATCGAGTGAACAGTTATGCAAGTCTGTTTGCTGATGATGTAAAGATCTTGAGGAAGATAGAGGCTGAGGAGGATTGTAAAATACTGCAGGAGGATTTGGATAGGATACACAATTGGAGCCGGACGTGGGAAATGAAATTTAATGTAAAGAAATGTAAAATATTGGAAATGGGTAAAAGTACCAGGAGACCATCACTGAATTATTTTTTGGGTAATGAATTAATCACAAAAAGGAGAGAAGAGAAAGATTTGGGAGTGCTGGTCCAAGATAGTTTGTCACCAGAAAGGCACATTAACAAGATAGTTGGAGAGACTTATAAGCTCTTGACTAACATAAGAGTAGCATTTCATTATATGGATGAGGAAATAATGAAAAAATTGATAGTGGCCATGATCCGCCCCAGGTTAGAATATGCAGCGGTAGTGTGGTCCCCACACAAAAAGAAAGATATAAACAAGATTGAGAGAATACAAAGAACAGAAACCAAGATGGTCCCCAGTCTGACAGACCTGTCATACAGAGAGAGGCTGGAAAAACTGGATTTGCCTTCGTTAGAGGAAAGGAGAAAGCGGGGAGACATGATTGCGGTGTTCAGGACCATGGTGGGAGTAGATAAAATTGACAAAGAGGATCTGTTTGTATGGGATAAGAGAGCAACAAGAGGACATGGAATGAAATTGAAAAAGTCAAGCTGCTTGAAGGATATCAAGAAATATAGCTTTCCTTACAGAAGTATAGACTTATGGAATAGCCTGAAGAAAGAGATCGTCCAGTCTAAAAACTTAAACAAGTTTAAAGTTAAATTCGACTTATTGAGAAACAGCGACGGAAACCCACGAGCATAGTATATTCCGTGTATATCACAATTGTTTATATTGGGTAAATACTTAAATATTTGGAACGACTTAAACAAAGAGGTGGTGCATGAGAAAAACATTCATGTGTGTAAAGGTAGACTTGATAAATGTGGATATGGAGACAGGACAACACGAGCATTGCTCAATTCCTGTATACTACAAATAGGTAAATACACACACACACACACACACACACACACACAGGGATTCAATCGAGACGGATGTGCGACATCGGCGCTCCGTACCAAACCAACACGGCCAGTGGCATTACCTAAATTAGTATCTTTGTATGAGTCAAGCTCTGTACCAGGTTAGACTAAATGATTTTTCATTATTAAAAGGAAAAAAATAAGAACTTTAAACAAGACTTGTTCAATCAGGAAAAAGAACCAAGACGAAAGAATACGCTGAGTCATCTGAGGTTTGTTTAGACTACAACAACACGGGGATTGTAAGTACATGCTCTGCACTTTTAGTATTGCAAAATGGATACATTCTTTAGTAAAGCAAATTTGGAAAAGAAAAGGGATAAAGGTAAAAAGTAAAACGATGATTTCTACCAAGAACTGGTTGAAGTGGAGACTCACAATAGACTGGTGGAACATGTAAACAAACTAGAAAAGGCTTTCATAAATGAAATTGATGAAATAAAGAAGCAGATGCACTTGCAAAAGGAAGAAATAGAAAAACTAGGAAGGGAGGCCAATAAGAAAGACACAGCCATCAGTGAACTAACAGTAGAATTGAGTACACTTAGGAAGAAAATGAGTGAAATGGCAAGTACAGTAGTCAATCACGAGTGTTATGGAAGAGTTCAAAAATGACACAGAGATAATTAGGCAAGTAAGCACTCTTATTGACCAGAGCAATGATATTGAGGAGAAGATAACAGAGGTGAATGAAGCTGTGCAAAGCTACAAAAATGATGTGGAAACCACGTATGCTGAAATGGTGAAAGTAAAGAAAGACTTAGAAACAAGGTTGGAGGTAAAAAGCATTAAAAAGGAAGTGAAAAGAATAATCCAAAACAATCCGAAGTTAGTCAGAGATTCAGTAGATATAAATAAATCTATAGTAATCACTGGTATAGAAGAGGAAGAAGTAAAAAACAAGATCACAAGAGACAAAAAGGAGATGGCAAATGTAATGAGCTTACTGAAAGAAGTATCAGAGGAAATCTGTAGTAAAGACATAGAGGAACACAAAAGGTTAGGGAAATATGAGATAAGCAAGACAAGACCTCTAAAGGTGACTTTCCAGAGTGTAAACACTGTGGAAGAGATACTAAAAAATGCAAAGAATCTTATGGAAAAAGAGGAGTTCAAAAATGTATGGATAAAAAGATTCCTAACACAAGAGAAACTGGAATTACTGAAAGAGAAAAGGGAGGAAGCAAAAACAAAAAATGAGGGAAAATCAGAAGAGGAGAAGAAGAAATTTTTTTTACAAAGTAATAGGATTGCAGGTACGAAAGTGGTACACAAACAGGATGGAATAAAAAGGCGGAAGGTAGTAGAACCATGTCATGACAAGTATATAAACAAGATGATAAAGTTGATGTACTCAAATGTGAATGGAATGGTATCTATATTACTAGAGATGAATGATTATGTCAGAGAAAATGAACCACAAATAATATGCCTAACTGAAACAAAATTAACACCAAGGATATCCAATGACATACTAAACATAGAGGAATACAATATATGGAGAAGAGACAGAAATTTAAAAAAAGGAGGAGGAATTATAATATTAACTAAGAAAAATCTAAAAGTCAATGAAATAAAACTAAATATACCATCACAAGTAGAACTGATTGCAGTAGAGATCAACACATCTGAAGGTAAAGTAATTGTAGCCAATTTGTACATGCCACCAAGATCAAACACATGGGAAAGAGATGAGTATGAGGACCTGGCAGAGAGAACAATTAAGAGTTTAGGATCATTACTACATAAAATGGAAGAGAAATCAGAAAGAATTATACTAACTGGGGATTTCAGTACAAATATAAATTGGAATACTCTAGATATAATTAGCCAAGAAAGCTGTTGGGACCAAGAGCTCCTTGATCTTGTACAAGAGTTCTTCCTAATGCAACATGTGAGGGAAACCACCAGAACAAGAGGACTTGATGTACCTTCAGTGCTAGATCTAATATTAACTAGGCAAGAAAATGATATTGACAGTTTAATGTATCACCCTCCACTCGGCAAAAGCGATCATGCAGTACTAAATTATAACTTCAGGATAGCATATGACATAGTAAACAGCAATGACAGTTACAAAAAGAGCCTAAACTATAAAAAGGGAAATTATCAAGACCTAAAGAAGTATTTCTTAGAAGTTGATTGGGAAAATGAGCTTAGAGGACAAGATTTGAATGCTGTATATAAAAAATTTTGTGAATTTTATGAAATAGGAGTCCAGAAGTACATCCCACAGCACAAAGAAGCGGATAAGAAAATACAGAAATGGTTCAATACAGAATGTAAAAAATCAAAAGAAAGAAGCGATTTGTTGTGGAATAGATACAGAAGACATAATAGTGAAAGGGCGTATAATAATTACAAACAGGCAAGAAACAATTATACAATAATTAGGAGGGAAGCCCAAAATCAGTTTGAGGAGGATATAATAAATAAAAGTAGTGATCAACCAAAGCTGTTTTACAGCTATATCAGAAGGAAAACCAAAATAAAAGATATAATACAATCCATTATGGATGAGGGAATCACTTATACACAAGAGAAAGATATTTGTGAAGCACTAAATAAGAACTTCCAATTAGTTTTTACAGAAGAAAAAAATATTGAGAGGGAATGTGTGGAACATGCATATCCACACATACTACCAGATATACAAATAGCAGATAAAGTGATACAGGAGGAGTTAAGTAGATTAGATAGAGGAAAAGCAAGTGGTCCTGATGAAATTTCATGTTGGGTACTAAAAGAATGTGCAAAGGAGTTAAGGAAACCATTATTTTTAATTTTCAAGAAATCCTTGAGTCAAGGTAAACTTCCTGATATTTGGAAAAAAGCAAATATTGTCCCCTTATTCAAGAAAGGAAATAGACAAAATCCACTCAGCTACCGACCAGTATCACTGACCAGTGTTGTAAGCAAGGTATTAGAAAAGCTTATAAGAAAAGCTTGGGTAAATCATCTAAAAGAACACAGTATGATAACAGAAAGACAGTTTGGTTTCAGAAAATGAAAATCATGTGTTACTCATCTGTTGAGCTACTAAGACAGAGTAATAAACACAATACATGAAAGGGAAGGATGGGTGGACAGTATCTATTTAGATTTCATGAAAGCTTTTGACACAGTACCACACGAAAGACTTTTATGGAAACTGTGCCATCAAGGAGGAATTTGAGGCAAACTCTTTTGTTTGATGCAAGATTTTCTCATAAAATGAGAAATGAGGACAGTACTGTACTAAGAGGAAACTACTCATCATGGAAAGAAGTGACTAGTGGAGTACCACAGGGTTCAGTGCTGGCACCATTCATGTTTTTAGTGTATATAAATGATATAAACAGTAACACTGGAAATAAGAGCTATCTGAATATATTTGTAGATGATGCAAAAATACAAAGGAGAATTACTAACACAGACTCTTGTAAAGAGCTACAAGAAGAATTAAAGAAACTTCATGAATGGAGTAGTACATGACAAATGGAATTCAATGTGGACAAGTGTCATGTAATCAAGTTTGGTAAAAGTGGAAAAAGACCTGATTGGGATTATAAGTTAGGAAATAAAACCCTACACACATCAGAAAGAGAGAAAGAGCTAGGTGTGATTATCAATAACAGACTATCTCCGGCTGACCACATCAGCGAGAAGGTACGGAACACGTATACACTGCTTGCAAATATGAGAATAGCATTCACATACATAAATGAAGACATGCTAAGAAAGATAATAACATCATTCATCATACCAACCCTGGAATATGCATCAGTAGTCTGGAGTCCTTATCTCAAAAAGCACATAGACAAGATTGAAAAAGTTCAAAGGGCCGCTACAAGATGGATACCAAGCTTAAGGGACCTAAGCTACTAAGAAAGACTAAATAAACTGAATCTACCAACACTACAAGAGAGAAGGAAAAGAGGTGACTTGATAATGCTATATAAATGCATATCAGGGAAGGAGAAAATAGACATAAATGATTACTTAACATATGGAGAAGCATCAGCAAGAGGACACAGCAAAAAACTGCATAAGAAGAGAGGTGATAAAGACGTAAGGAAATTCAGTTTCCCAAACAGAGCAATTGATCAATTGAATGCACTATCGAATGAAATAGTGTGTGCCAAAACAATTCACAAATTTAAGGATATATTCGATAAATATGGTTTAAGTCACGGGACAGTACGAGCTTGACTCATTCCTGTAAAGATACCATTAGGTAAGAACACACACACACACACACACACACACACACACACACGATTTAAATGCTATATATAAAAAATTCTGTGAAATTTATGAAATAGGAGTCCAGAAGTATATCCCACAGTACAAAGAAGCAGAAAAGAAAATAAAGAAATGGTTCAATACAGATTGTAAAAAACCAAAAGAAAAAAGAGATTTGTTGTGGAATAGATACAGAAGACACAATAGTCAAAGGGCATATAATAATTACAAACAGGCAAGAAACAATTATACAAGAATAAGGAGGGAAGCCTAAAAAGTTTGAGGAAGATCTCATAAATAAAAGTAGTGATCAACCAAAGCTATTTTACAGCTACATCAGAATGAAAACCAAAGTAAAAGATAAAATACAATCCAATACGGACGATGGAATCACCTATACACAAGAGAAGGATATTTGTGAAGCACTAAATAAGAATTTCCAATCAGTTTTTACATAGGAAAAAAATTTTGAGAGGGATTATACGGAGCATGCATGCCCACACATACTACCAGATATACAAACATCAGAAAAAGAAATACAGGAGCAGCTAAGTAAATCAGACAAAGGAAAAGCAAATGGTCCTGATGAAACTTCATGTTGGGTGCTACATGAATGTGCAAAGGAGTTAAGTAAATCATTATTTTTAATTTTCAAGAAATCCTTGAGTCAAGGTAAACTACCTGATATTTAGAAGAAAGCAAACATTGTTCCCTTATTCAAGAAAGGGAATAGACAAAATCCACTTAATTACCGTCCAGTATCACTAACCAATGTTGTAAGCAAGGTATTAGAAAAGCTTATAAGAAAAGCTTGGGTAAATCACCTAGAAGAACACAGTATGATAACAGAAAGACAGTTTGGTTTCAGAGAAGGAAAATCATGTGTTACTAATCTGTTGAGCTACTATTACAGAGTAACAGACACAATACAGGAAAGAGAAGAATGGGTGGACAGTATCTATTTAGATTTCAAGAAAGCATTTGACACTGTACCACACCAAAGACTTTTATGGAAACTGTACCATCAAGGAGGAGTCCAAGGCAAACTGTATTGTTGGATGCAAGATTTTCTCATGAAAAGAGAAATGAGAACAGTACTAAGGGGAAATTACTCATCATGGAAAGAAGTGACTAGAGTGCCACAGGGCTCAGTGCTGGCACCAATCATGTTTTTAGTATATATAAATGATATAGACAGTTACACTGGAAATGAAAGGTATCTAAATATGTTTGCAGATGATGCAAAAATACAAAGTAGAATTACTAACACAGACTCTTGTAGGGAGCTACAAGAAGAATTAAATAAACTTCATGAATGGAGTACAGGTAACTCGCACGGAACACGATCTCACGGAACGCGCTCGCAATTATACACGGTAAGGCCTGGGATACATCTAAGACAACGTAAGATTAAAAAACCATTATGAAAACTACAAATTAACGCAGGAGAGGCCTTTGAAAGATCAAATCCTCGAACGTCACCGCAGTGCGCGGTTTGTTTTGATTACGTGACGATCTAGGCGGGAAATTATTCAGTGAGTGAGACATTCCCGAGTACAGTAGCACAGTATTTGTAAGTTAAATATTTACAGTACTGTACTGTTCTGGTAAGTTTATGTGCAACTTAAAGTATTATTAAATAACGTTAAAGCAAGAAATAAAGTCTTATAACCAGTTTACCTGATAGGCATCAGAATATTGCCTTTTTTATTTGTTCGTTTTTTCCACAGTGCTGTTCAGTATTTGTTAGTTAAATATTTACTGTTCTCGTATTTACTGTACTTGTAAGCACTTAAATAAAGTTAAATCATTAAATAAAGCCTTGTAACCAGTTAACCCGAATTATATGATTACCCATGATCGGCGTCGGAATATTGCCTTTTTTGTTTGTTCGTTAAACTCTTACTGTACTGCTTTTCTACAGTACTGTATTTGTAAGTTAAATATTTACTGTTCTGGTATGTACTTGTAAGCAATTAAAGCATTAACTAAAGCCTTGTAACCAGTTAACCTGATTTATATGATTACCCATGATCGGCGTCGGAATATTGCCTTTTTTTTGTTTGTTCGTTAAAGACTTATAATAAGAGAAAAATACATTTTTGTCTTGGTATCTTTACCTATTTGCTCAGGTTTGCTGTAATGGTTTGCAACTTGTAGAAAACTGTGAAAACTTTCGGGAAGTGAACGAAAATCTGGGACATGACCTTGACTTCACCGTCTCAAGTATCATCTGTCAATTCACCACCGGCTATCGTGATGAGTGGATGTACGATTTTTTCGCTCGTGGCCATGCCTAACCACACATAGTTACACCCATTATCTCGACCCAGACAGAAAATACAACCTTTTTCCTCCCTTGCAAAACACAAACAACCACCCTTGTCTACGAGACAGCAATATATATTGCGAAAATAACAAGGTAAAATGATAAAGATGAACGTAAAATGATTGAGAAAGATGAACATGTTATGACGGAAGAAATACGTTTTCCCTGTCTGTAAACGTATTTATTTCTGCTTTGTATCTGTATTCGTAATAATTAGACTTATTGTTAGTTCTGAAACTGCATTACGATTCTATTTTTAGCCATTCTCGTGGTGTGGGAGCTGGAAGTTGTGACACAACTTCCTTATTGCTAATCGGACTGACCCTCCACTTTATTCTCCCGTGGCAGTCTAGCCTTGGAGGGTGTGCAGTTTTCTCATTTAGGACTGAAAATTCAACTCTTTCGCTCCCTTTTCCAAGCATGGGCACAACGATAACGTAAAAAATAACTCGAAACTACCATAAACATATATCAAAAAGGTGAAAATGTATTCATAACATTTTTTTTTTTTCCAGCCATTCCTAACAGATTATGTACTGAAATCATTCGATATCACAGTACTGCATTTCTAAGTTAAATATGTACTGCTCTGGTATGTACTTGTAAGTTAAAGCACTGGTACCAGTTAACCTAATTTATTACCTATGATCGGCGTCGGAATGTTTCCTTGTGTTTACGTACAGTATTTGTGTGTTGAAGTTTTGCTCAGGAGTACTGTATTTGTGAGTTATAACATTAAATAAACCTTCTAACCACTTAAAGTGCTTTCTAGTGACAGATAACAGCAAAACAACACATTTGGGGGGTCTAGGGAGCAAAATACGGAGTAGTTTAAATATAAGCGATTTCGCACCTAACACGGCACGGTAGGAACGAAACCCTCGTGTTCCGTGCGAGTTACCTGTAGTACATGGCAAATGGAATTCAATGTGGACAAGTGTCATGTAATCAAGTTTGGTAAAAGTGGAAAAAGACCTGATTGGGATTATACATTAGGAAATAAAACCCTACACACATCAGCAAGAGAGAAGAACCTAGGTGTGATTATCAATAACAGACTATCTCCGGCTGACCACGTCAGTGAGAAGGTACGGAACATGTATACACTGCTTGCCAGTGTGAGAATAGATTTCACATACATAAATGAAGACATGCTAAGAAAGATAATAAGATGATTCATCATACCAACCCTAGAGTATGCATCAGTAGTCTGGAGTCCTTATCTCAAAAAACACATAGACAAGATTGAAAAAGTTCAAAGGGCCGCTACAAGATTTATACCAAGCTTAAAAGATCTAAGCTACGAAGAAAGACTAAATAAACTGATTCTACCAACACTACAGGAGAGAAGGTAAAGAAGTGACATGATTATGCTATATAAATGCATATCAGGGAAGGAGAAAATAGACATAAATGATTACTTAACCTATGGGGAAGGAAGCATTGGCAAGTGGACACTGCAAAAAACTGCATAAGAAGAGAGGTGATAAAGACTTAAGGAAATTTAGTTTCCCAAATAGAGCAATTGATCAGTGGAATGCACTACCAAATTAAATAATGTGTGCCAAAACAATACACAAACTTAAGGATATGTACGATAAATATGGTTTAAGTCGCGAGACAGTACGAGCTTGACTCATTCCTGTAAAGATACAATTAGGTAAGAACACACACACACACACACACGAACAGCCGGAGAGAGAGGACGTCCCAGGCATCGCTCCTAACCTTGAGTAGTTTCAGGAATTTTGTCTGTCCTGTCTCCTAGGGTCTTTCTTTAAATTTAAAATAATGAAAGTTGGTAGACTACCAAAAATGTAAAGATTTGTTGGCAATAGTATACATGAATGTTTGTGGCTTATTCGGTAACAGCTGTTTAGGTACTTTACCGGTACGTTAAACATGGCCGAAAATGTAAACAATGAGGGAATGGAATTTCAAGGATTTGATGCTAATACTAATGTCATGGACCTGGTGAAAACATTAATTATGAGGATTAGTGAACTCGAAAAAAAGTAGAGAATCTAGTGATAAAGGATGTGTCAGGAAATACGGAAACCACCATACAGAGTCTAATCCAGTCCAACGAAACAGCCAATGAAGAGATTAAGAATTTGAAGAGGGAAAATGTTGAACTGAGGAGGAAACTTGAAGAGAGTACTAATAAAACGGAGAAGGTGAGTAATGTATTAGAAGAACACAAGGCAAAGTGGGCACACGTAGAAGAAGAACAGAAAGAAGTGGTCAGCTTAAGAGAGATCATCCAGGAAGAAAGGGAAATGAACTAGAAAGAAATGGAAGAAAATGTAGTGAAAATACTGAAGAAAAAAGAGAAAATAGTGAGAGAAACTGTAGAAAGGAACAGATGTGTGGTAGTATTTGGAAACAGGGAAGAGGAAGAAAAGGTTAAGTTCGCAAGACTCGAGAGAGACACGAACATGGTGAGAGGAATATTAGGCAAGATTGACCCCGAAGGAGACAAGTGGGTAAAAGAAATTGAGGAAGATAGGAGGATAGGGCCTTATAAGAAAGGGGAAACAAGACCAATGAGAGTCAAGTTTACATCAGAAAGTGTAATAAATGAGATACTTAAAGTGACCTGGAAATTAAGCAAAGAGGCGGGGATGGAAAATATTATAATAAGAAAAGATCTGAATGAAGAAGAAAGAGAAGTTTTAAAATCATTAAAGGAAGAAGTAAAGGAAAAAAATGATAAGAGGACAGAGGAAGAACGTAATAATTTTTTTTGGAGAGTATTGGATATGAAAGTAAGGAAATGGTATTTAAGGAAATAGAAGTGAAGGAAACTAGGGGGGAAAGATCAGAAGTTGAGGAAGTGGTACGGACAGAGAGTAGGAGAGAAGAGGGTATTAATAATGTCAAAAATAATTTGAAGGTGATATATACTAATGTTGATGGTTTCATATCGACAAGGATCGAAATTAATGATTTCTTGAGAGAACATGAACCTGATGTCATGTGCTTTGTAGACACCAAATTAAGAGAAGATATTGATGTTCATTTGGGAGATGGTAAATACAAACTGTGGAGAAAAGACAGAAAAGAAAAAAAGGGAGGAGTGATGATAGCAGTGAAGAACAACATAAATGTAGATACTGTGGAAATGGGAGAAGGCAGGGCTGAAGTGATATATATGAAATTAGAAACTGGAGAGAATGTTAAGAGAGATATGGCGGTAGTGTATGTTCCCCCAAAGACGAGAGCATGGAAGGATGACGAATACCATGAGATGTTGTCAGATATGGCTAGTTACTTGCAAAAAATAATTGAGAAAAGCAATAATATAATTTTGGTGGGTGATTTTAATTGTAAAGAGGTGAACTGGGAGGAATGGTACTTGGGAGGGGGCGAGGATTCGTGGGGTACTATGTTATTAAATATAATAATGAATAATGTGATGACGCAGTGGGTCAAAGAAGAGACACGGTTTCGAGGTGAGGACACACCAGCAAGGTTAGATTTACTGTTCACCAAAGAACCCGATGTGATAGAGTCATTCGAATATCTCTGTCCTTTGCGAAAAAGTGATCACGTGGTCATTGAGTTCCAGATGTTAATAGGAAACGTCGAGCCAAGAGACGAGCTTCATAGACAGGGAAGATACAACTTTGGTAAAGCAAATTTTACAGGATTGAGAAACTTTTTTCAAAATGCGGATTGGAGAAAATTCAGAGAAACAAGAGAGATACAGAGGAAGTGGGATATCTTTCTAGACCTCTATAATTTGGGAGTGGAAAAATTTGTACCAAGAGTAAGAGGGAAAGAAAACAGGAAAAAGGAGTGGTTCAATAGAAGATGTATGATAGCCAAAAAAGAGAGAGATAAGGCGTGGAACAATTGGAGAAAGAGAGGTAACGACAGAACAAAGGAAGAATATAAAAGAACAAGAAACGAATACACAAGAATACGTAGGGAAGAAGAAAGGAATTTTGAAAAAGGCATAATTGACAAATGCAAGGATGAACCCAAACTGTTTTATAGATTTGTTAATGGCAAACTGAAACAAAAGGAAGGAATCACCAAGCTGAAAGTAGAAGGAGAGGTCTTTAAGGATGCGGCATTGCAAGCAGAAATAATGAACAAACGTTTCCAGTCAGTTTTCACTAAAGAAAAGGAGCTTGTGGAAGGGGAGGGAGTGATTAGAAATGTTCCAGTGATGAAAGATATAAAAGTGGAGGTGCAGGAAGTGTATAAATTACTGGAAACTCAAGATGTAAGGAAAGCCCCAGGACCTGATGGAATTTCTAATTGGGTACTGAAGGAATGCAGAGAACAACTGGCGGATAAAATTCACAGCTTAATTGTATGCTCACTGGAAGAGGGGAAAGTGCCAAAAGAATGGAAGAGGGCAAATGTGGTACCAATTTACAAGGGACGAAACAGGGAGGAACCCTGAATTATAGACCAGTGTCTCTAACCAGCATGGTCGCAAAATTGTGTGAGAGAATCTTGAAAGACAGATGGATAAAATATCTGGAAGAGATGAATATTTTGGCTGAATGTCAGTTTGGATTCAGAAGTGGAAGGTCATGTGTTTCAAACTTGTTGAGCTTTTACTCAAGAGCGATTGATGTGGTACAGGAGAGAGATGGTTGGGTGGATTGTGTGTACTTAAACTTAGAGAAGGCCTTTGACAAGGTACCTCATAAGAGACTAATGTGGAAACTAGAATATATAGGAGGACTAAAGGGGAAACTTCTGGAATGGATGAGAGACTTTTTGAGAGACAGACAAATGAGGACAGTAATAAAGGAAAAGATGTCTGGATGGAGGGAAGTAACAAGTGGAGTCCCTCAAGGCTCAGTGTTGGCGCCAGTAATGTTCCTGATGTATGTAAATGATATGGTAGATGGAGTGAACAGTTATACGAGTCTGTTTGCTGATGATGTAAAGATCTTGAGGAAGATAGAGGTTGAGGAGGATTGTAAAATACTGCAGGAGGATTTGGATAGGATACACAATTGGAGCTGGATGTGGGAAATGAAATTTAATGTAAAGAAATGTAAAATATTGGAAATGGGTAAAAGTACCAGGAGACCATCACTGAACTATTTTTTGGGTAATGAATTAATCACAAAAAGGAGAGAAGAGAAAGATTTGGGAGTGCTGGTCCAAGATAGTTTGTCACCAGAAAAGCACATTAAGAAGATAGTTGGAGAGACTTATAAGCTCTTGACTAACATAAGAGTAGCATTTCATTATATGGATGAGGAAATGATGAAAAAATTGATAATGGCCATGATCCGCCCCAGGTTAGAATATGCAGCGGTAGTGTGGTGCCCACACAAAAAGAAAGATATAAACAAGATTGAGAGAATACAAAGAACAGCAACCAAGATGGTCCCCAGTCTGACAGACCTGTCATACAGAGAGAGGCTGGAAAAACTGGATTTGCCTTCGTTAGAGGAAAGGAGAAAGAGGGGAGACATGATTGCGGTGTTCAGGAACATGGTGGGAGTAGATAAAATTGACAAAGAAGATCTGTTTGTATGGGATAAGAGAGCAGCAAGAGGACATGGAATGAAATTGAAAAAGTCAAGCTGCTTGAAGGATATCAAGAAATATAGCTTTCCTTACAGAAGTATAGACTTATGGAATAGCCTGGAGAAAGAGATCGTCCAATCTAAAAACTTAAACAAGTTTAAAGTTAAATTCGACTTATTGAGAAACAGCGACGGAAACCCACGAGCATAGTACATTCCGTGTATATCACAATTAGGTATATTCTTAAATATTTGGAACGACTTAGACAAAGAGGTGGTGCATGAGAAAAACATTCATGTGTGTAAAGGTAGACTTGATAAATGTGGATATGGAGACAGGACAACACGAGCAATGCTCAATTGCTGTATACTACAAATAGGTAAATACAAATAGGTAAATACACACACACACACACACACACACACACACACACACACATCACCGACAGAGACGAAGCTCTTCCTGGATTGTGGAGAATTAATACCTGAATCAGCGACGAAAAGGAGACCAGCCTATTTGTGATTATGTAAATGAGTGCGTGAGTGGTGGTCCCATCGGACAGTGTAAACCGCGGTTTCGGCCATAAAAAGAACACGACATAGTGGAAATAGAAAGTCTCCATATGGTTGAATCATGGCAGAAAAGGATGGTGCTTTGTTTACGACTGGCAAGAGAGGATTTGAGGGCTTCACTGAAGAGGATGTTGGAAATGGAAGTATTAAGTTGAACCAAACAAGAGTAGCTGGAGTAGAGAAAACAGCAGAGTGGAATGTCCAGGAGATAATAAGGTTTTTCGTTTTCGTTTTTGTTTTTAAAATCTCCAACATGCTTGAATGTGTCGGCCTTGGTCACCTAAAGGCGGCTCTCCATGCTGCACGATCCTTTGCAGCCTCCCTGTTCAGTCCCTTAACCCTGAGGTCACACGTAATGACCTCGTCCCATGTCTTTCTCGGTCTACCCATCATAACCCCACCCCTAGTATTAACACTTCTCACCTTCCTCACCCAATTATCATCCCCCATCCTCTCCACATGTCCAAACCATCTCAATATACCTCTCCTCATCATAACACCAATACACTCCAGTCCCATCCTACCTCTCAACTCTTCCATCGTGAACCCAGCCCCCCCAGACCTTGGCCACAGGGATGCACTACACATCCACCTAATCATTATCATTTCTGTACATCTGAGCTGGCGAATATCCTCCTCCTTCACTGCCCAGGTCTCACTAACATACAGCATTACACTCCTAACACATGCTACATACAAAGACCCCTTAGCACGTAGCGAGAGTCCTCTCAGTGTCAGGAGAGGCAAGAGCTCCATGAACTTCTTCCAACCACTTCTCACCCTAGCCACAGAACTAGCTCCAGCCCCACCTCCAGCACACAATATGTCTCCCAAATAACAAAACTCTTCCACACACTCAAGAGATTCACTGGCAAGTTCAATTCTTTCACGTCTGACAATCTCCACCTGCTCTCCCCGACACGCCGTACACATAAAATCAGCATTATCTCGCAGTCTACCTCTGATACCACTACATCTCTTATGCACCCATTTATCACAAACACCGCACAAGATGGAATTACTTCCCACACCCTTGTGGCAAACTGCACATGGCCACTCTCCCTCGTCTTTGACAGTACCACCACCAACCCTAGATATCATCATTTTTGTTTTATCTGCATTTACTCCTAAGCCCTTGTGCCCCATACCATCTCTCCACTTCCTAAACCTCTCCTCCGCATCCCTTTCGTTCTCTGCAATCAACACCAAGTCATCAGCATACAACAACTCCCATGGGAGTCCGTTTCTAAAGTCACGTGAAAGGGCTTCAAGTACCATGATAAACATGGGACTCAAAACTGACCCCCTGATGCACACCACCATTCATGGAAAACCCATCACTCAAATCTCCATTCACTCTTAACTGGGTGTGAGCTCCCACATACATAGCCATAACCACCATAACCAGCCACTCCTCCAAACCAAGCTTTCTCATTGCCCACTTCACCACCTCTCTAGGGACTCTGTCAAAGGCCTTTTCCAAATCAACAAAAACAAAATAAAGATCCCTTCTCCTACCAATATATTTTTCCTGAAGCTGTTGAACAATGAATATGGCATCAGTGGTCCCCCTACCTGGAGTAAACCCAAACTGCATCTCATCAATATTCACTCTTTCTCTAATCATACCTTCTAAAACTCTCTCCATTACCTTCATTATCTGATCTAAAAGCTTTATACCTTTATAATTTCCTCTTTCCAGGGCATCACCCTTCCCTTTATACACATTTACAATTACACTTTTCAGCCAATCATCTTGGACAACACATTCATAAATAATCCTATTTATCAGGTCAGTGACTAACTTCACCCCTATATCACCTGAGGCTTTCAACATTTCGGCAGTCAACCCAGACACACCTGCTGCCTTCCCCACCTTCATGCTGCTTATTGCCTCACTCACAGTAGCAGCATAAATCAAAGGCCAAGGGCCAGACACTGGATTTGCTGGCTCCAAACCTTCTCTGTCCCAGTCAAACTCCTCATTCAACTGCCGGTTATAATGCTCTCTCCATACATCTTTAATATCCTCACTGTTCACCACTACCCTTCCTTCATCATTCTTCACACACTGCTCACCTATAATATCCCGATTATCCCTCTTCACCTGACCTGCCACCCTAAATATCATATTTTTCCTTTCCCCATGATTTAGGTTATCAAGTAAAAGTCTCTGTGACTCAGACTTTGCCCTGTATACCTCTCTTCTAGCCCTATGCTTAGCAGCCAAATATTCCTCTTTGCTACCACCCTTCTTCCATTCCTAGAAAAGTCTTCTTTTCTCCTTAACTGCAGCTTCTACACCCTCATCCCACCACCAAGTTACTTTATGTCTTGGTGGTCCTCTTGTCCAACCGCATGTTACATCGGTAACTCTTAAGAGATTGTTCTTGAGGGTTCTGTACTGTTCATTAACACCTCTGTCTACAGCTCCCTGTTCAGCCACCACTCTCCTCAACTCGCTATAGAAGGCATCCCTTACTACTTGGTTTTTCAGCTTCCATATTTTCCGCCTAGGTACATAAGTCCTCTTTTTCATCACTCGTTCTTTAAGCAGCATATCACAAATCAGTTGTTTGTGCTGCTGCACACACTCCTCACTTCCTATAACTTTAACATCCCTCACTAACCTCCTATCGGCCCTCCTAACCAGAAAATAATCTATCTGTCTGCTATTTCCCTCAGACTCATACGTAATACCTACTATCTCTTTTCCTAAAATATGTGTTGCACACAATCATGTCCACTGCCTCCCCAAACAGAATTAGAGAGTTAAAGGAATGGGCCATAGAGCAGGAAAACGAGATCACAGTTCTACGGAATAAGCAGGAAAAAGTTTGTACACGCAGTGACGAACAAGAAAGAGAAGTTACGGAATTAAAAGTAAGCAATGAATCAGCCTCTAATGAAATAAAACAGCTTAAGAGGGAGAATAAGAGGTTGGAAGAAGAAAGGGACAGGATGAAAAGCAAACTAGATGAGTATGAATATGAATCAAGAATACAGAACGAGCACATTAAAGAAATCATGGAGCAACAAATGGGGTGGAAAGAAAATTCAGGAAGAAGGAAATGTAAATTTGAAAGAGATTATAGAACAACAAAAGAAGGAAAAGGTAGAGAGGGAAGTGGTTAGGGTATTGGGAAGTAAAGAATCTTTAGTTAGGAATGTAGCTGATAAGAGAAAATGTGTAATAATTTCAGCATTTAAAGAAAAATGTATGACAATATGATCAGAAGGAGAAAGAGAAGAACTGAATACAGTTAAAGAAATATTATCAGTAGGCATGGAGGAAAACAACAAAGCTCAAGAAGAGATTGAAGAGGTGTTTAGGTTAAGAAAGTACGAGGAAGGAGGGGCAAGGCCATTGATGGTAAAGTTAAGTCCCAGACAACTGTAAACGAAATTATCGGTAGAACATGGAAATTATCAGACAAGGAAGGGTTAAAAAATGTTTGGATAAGGAGAGATGCAAATGAGAAAGAAAGAGCTAAAATAAAGGAATGAGTAAAGGACGCAAAGGTAAAAAACAAACAGAGAACGGAGGAAGAGAAGACAATGTTTTGTTGGAGAGTCATGGATCAGAAATTAAGGAAGTGGTTGGGAATGTACGAGTGGATGGAGTGGTTGGTCAGTGGGGTGTGCCAGCTGAAGTAGATGGGAATGGTAGTGCTTTGGTGGACATCTGTGCTGGTAAGGGGTTGGCAATAGCCAACACCTACTTTCGTCATAAGATGATCCACCGGTATACATGGAGAGTAATGAGGAGGATATGATGGTGAACTTGTTGAACGAAAGGCAATGATAGACTACGTGTGTGTGGATGAGCAAATGAGAAGACAAGTGTTGGATGCAAGGGTGTGGAGAGGGTGGGGGAATGGAGTCTCGGACCATCACTTAGTGATGGCCAAGGTAGAGCTGCAAAGAATGTGGTTGAGGAGGCAAAGGGGAAGACAGGAGGAAGCAGCTCCTGTGAGAAGAGTGGAGAAATTGCAAGATAGTGTGAAAAGGACAGAGTATAAGAGCATAGTGGAAGAAAGATTGGGAAGGTATGAGCTAGAGCAGATGGAAGGGGTGGAAGACGTATGTAAGATATTCACGGAAGAGATAAGCGCAGCGTGTGAGGCGGTTTGTGGAGTGAGAAGGAGATGCAAGGGTGTGCAAGGGACAGCATGGTGGAATGATGAGGTGAAACGAGCTGTGGAACAAAAGAAGAAGGCATATGGTGAATGGTTGGCGAGTAGAGGTAGGGGAGAAGATGAGAGAGAGAAGAGAGAGGTATATGTGAGCAGGAGAAGGGAGGTTAAGAGACTGGTGAAGGAGAGTAAGAAGAAAGTGGATGAAGAGTTTGGGAGGAATCTGAGTGTGAAATGGAGGGAGAGTAAGAAATTGTTTTGGAAGGAGGTAAAGAAAGTAAGGCAGTGTGAAAGGGGAAATAGTAGGGGAGTGAAAGATAGGAATAATAGATTGTTGGTGGAGAAGAGAGAGAAATTGAGGAGATGGAAGGAGCACTTTGAGGATTTGTTGAATGTAGAGAGTGAGAGCAGAGTGAGTATAAGTGGTTGGGGAATGGCTGGGAGAAGAAGAGATAAGAGGAGGGAGGAAGAGATCAGTAGGTCGGAAGTAGTGGAAGCGATGAAGAAGATTAAGCTGGGAAAGGCCCCAGGAATTGATGGAGTGTGTGGTGAAATTTCTTAGGTATGGGGGTGAGATTGTTGTGGAGTGGATATGGAAGTTGTGTAGATTGGCTTGGGAAGAGGGAAGGGTTCCAGAGGACTGGAAATCAGGTATAATTGTTCCTCTGTACAAAGGAAAAGGGGAGAGAGAAGTATGTGGTAACCATAGGGGTATTTGCCTTCTTAGTGTGACTGGTAAAATATATGGTAGAATACTCATTGATAGGGTTAGGCATATGACAGAGGAGCTAGTTGGAGAAGAACAAGGGGGATTTAGGAAGGGAAAGGGGTGTGTAGATCAGATATTTGTTCTAAGATGTTTAGTGGAGAAGTATCTAGAGAAGGGAAGGAAAGTGTATGCTGCCTTCATGGACTTGGAGAAAGCGTATGACAGAATAGATAGGCAAGGTATGTGGAAGATATTAAGAATATATGGAGTGGAGGGGAAATTGTTGAGTGCTGTGAAGAGTATGTACGAGGGAGCTAGGGCTACGGTGCGAGTGGATGGTGAGCTGAGTGAGTTCTTTGATCTCAATGTGGGACTGAAACAGGGGTGTGTAATGTCTCCATGGCTGTTTAATATATATATGGATGGGGTTGTAAAGGAGGTACAAGGTAGGGCAGTGGATGTGGGGGTGGCCCTAATGAATGAGGGTGAGATTTGGAAGCTTCGGGTTTTGCTGTTTGCTGATGATACAGTATTGTTGAGTGAAGATGAATGGGAGTTGCAAGGTTTGGTGAATGAATTTGGGACAGTGTGTAGGAGGAGGAAGCTGAAAGTTAATGTAAACAAAAGTAAAGTTATGGTGTTTGAGAGGAATGAAGTCACAGAGTGTGCAGTGAGGTTGGATGGAGAGGATATGGAGAATGTGAGTGCATTCAAGTACTTGGGTAGTGTGATGAGTAAGGATGGAACTTTGGGGGATGAAGTACGTGAAAGGGTACAGCAAGGAAGAAAGGTTGTTGGTACACTGAAAGCAGTGATGAGAAATAGGGAGGTGAGTATGGAAGTTAAGAAGTCACTGCATGATGGTATTGTGATCCCTACCCTGACGTATGGAAGCGAGGCGTGGGCATTGCAAGAGGGGAACAAGTCAAGAGTGAGAGCAGTGGAAATGAGTTACTTGAGAGGAGCATTTGGAGTGACGTGGAGGGACAGGTTGACGAATGAAGAAGTGAAGGAACGTTGTGGGGTAGATGTGGATGTGGTTGAGAAGATTAGGAGAAATACACTGAGGTGGTTTGGACATGTGGAGAGAATGGAGAATGAAAGACTGACTAAGAGGGTGTATGTAGGTGAGGTGGAGGGAGGGAGAGGGAGGGGTAGACCGAGGATGAGGTGGAGGGATGGAGTTGAGAGGTATATGAGGGAGGGGGGGGGTGATTTGGGGGGAGGGGAGTCAAATGGTGGGTGACAGAGTGACTTGGAGGCGTTTTGTCTGTGGCCACCCTTTGCGGGATTAGGGCGTCGGGCTATAGATAGATAGATAGATAGGTACCGACGGAGGGAAGGAAAAAAGAAGGTATAAAAAATATCAAAAAGAATTGGAAGGTGGCATATACTAATTGATGGTTTAATATCGGCAAGGCTAGAAATCAACGATTTTTTGAGGGTACATGAACCTGATGTTATGTGGTTTGTATAGACCAAGTTAAGAGAAGATATTGATGTTCATATGGGAGATGGTAAATACAAACTGTGGAGAAGAGACAGAAAAGAAAAAATGGGAGGAGGAATGATGATAGCAGTGAAGAACAACATAAATGTAGACACCGTGGAAATGGGAGAAGGCAGGGTCGAAGTGATAAATATGAAAATAGAAACTGGAGAGAATAGCAAGCGAGATATGGCAGTAGTGTATGTTCCCCCTAAGACAAGAGCATGGAGTGATGATGAATACCAGGAAATGTTGTCAGACATGGGTACTAATTTACTGAAAAATATTGAGAAAAGCAACAATATAATTTTAATGGGTGACTTCAGTTGTAAAGAAGTGAACTGGGAGGAATGGGACTCAGGAGGGAGCAGAGATTCATGGGGCACTGTATTATTATATATAATAATGAATAATGTGATGATGCAGTGGGTCAAGAAGAGTCACGGTTCCGAGGTGAGGACACACCAGCAAGAATAGATTTACTGTTTACCAAAGAACCTGATGTAATAGAATCCTTGAAATATCTGTGTCCTATTGGAAAAAGTGATCATGTGGTCATTGAGTTCCAGATGATAACAGGGAATGTGGAGGCAAGAGACGAGCTTTATAGGCAGGGAAGATACAACTTTGGGAAAGCAAACTTTACAGGATTAAGAAAATTTTTTGAAAATGCAGATTGGAGAAAATTCAGAGAAACAATGAGATACAGAGGAAGTGGGATATTTTTCTAGGCCTCTATAATTCGGGAGTGTAAAAATTTGTGCCAAGAGTTAGGGGGAAAGAAAACAGGAAAAAAGAGTGGTTTAATAGAAGGTGTATGATAGCAAAAAAAAGAGAGAGACATGGCGTGGAACAATTGGAGAAGAAGAGGTAACAACAAAACAAAGGAAGAATATAAAAGAACTAGAAATGAATACACAAGAAAACGTAGAGAGGAAGAAAGGAATTTTGAAAGAGGTATAGTAGACAAATGTAAGGATGAACGCAAACTGTTTTATAGATATGTCAATGGCAATTTGAAACAAAAGGAAGGAATCACCAAACTGAAAGTAGAAGGAGAGCTCTATAAAGATGTGGCAATGCAAGCAAAAATAGTGAACAAATGTTTCCAATCAGTTTTCACTAATGAAAAGGAGTTTTTGGAATGGGAGGGAGTGACTAGAAATGTAGTTATAAACGATATAAAAGTGGAAGTACAGGATGTATATAGATTACTGGAAACTCAAGATGTAAGAAAAGCCCCAGGACCAGATGGAATCTCTAATTGGGTACTGAAGGAATGCAGAGAAGATCTGGTGGATAAGATTCACAGTTTAATTGTATATTCTCTAGAAGAGGGGAAAGTGCCTGAAGAATGGAAGAGGGCAAATGTGGTACCAATTTATAAGGGAGGAAACAGAGAAGAACCCCTGAATTATAGACCAGTGTCTCTAAACAGGATAGTTGCAAAATTGTGTGGGAGAATTCTGAAAGATAGATGGGTAAAATATCTGGAAGAAATGAATATTTTGGTTGATAGTCAGATTGTATTCAGAAGTGGAAGCTCATGTGTTTCCAGCTTGTTGAGTTTTTGCTCAAGAGCGATTGATGTGCTTCAGGAGAGAGATGGTTGGATGGATTGTGTGTATTTAGATTTGGAGAGAGGCTTCGACAAAGTGCCCCAGAAGACTAAAGTGGAAACTAGAGCATATAGGAGGACTGAAGGGGAACCTCCTGGAATGGATGAGAGGCTTTCTGAGAGACAGACAAATGAGGACAGTAATAAAGGATAGGATGTCTCGATGCAGGGAAGTAACAAGTGGAGTCCCACAGGGCTCGGTGTTGGTGCCAGTAATGTTCCTGATTTACAAAAATGATATGGTAGATGGAGTGAACAGTTATGCAAGTCTGTTTGCAAAGATCTTGAGGAATGTAGAGGTTGAGGAGGATTGTAAATTGCTGCAGGAGGATCTGGATAGGATACATGAATGGAGCAAGATGTGGGAAATGAAATTCAATGCAAAAAAACGCAAAATTTTGGAAATGAGAGTACAAAGAGGCCATCACTGAATTATTTGGTGGGTAATGAACCAATCACAAAAGCGAGAGAAGAGAAAGATTTGGGAGTGCTGGTCCAGGACAGTTTGTCACCTGAAAAACACATTAACAAGACAGTTAGAGATATGTATAAACTCCTGACTACTATAAGATTAGCTTTTCATTATATGGATGAGGAGATGATGAAGAAATTGATAATGGCCATGATTCGCCCCAGGTTAGAGTATACAGCAGTAGTGTGGTCCCCAGACAAAAAGAAAGATATAAACAAGTTTGAGAGAATACAAAGAACAGCAATTAAGATGGTTCCCAGTCTGGCAGATCTTTTGGACAGAGAGGAGGGAAAAGCTGGATTTGCCTTCATTAGAGGAAAGGAGAAAGAGAGGCGAGATGAATGCAGTTTTCAGGACCATGATGGGAGTAGATAAAATTTACAAATAAGATCTGTTTTTATGGGATAAAAGAGTAACAGGACACGGAATGAAATTGAAGAAATGAAGCTGCTTGAAAGATATCAAGAAATATAGTTTTCCTTATAGATGTATAGACCTGTGGAATAGCCTGGACAAAGATATCGTCCAGTTTAAAAAGTTAAACAAGTTTAAAGCTAAATTTGACTTACTGAGAGACAGAGACGGGACCACCCCACGCACGCAGCTCATTTCCTGTATATCACAATTACGTAAATACAATTAGGTAAATATGCACACACACACACACACACACACACACACACACACACACACACACACACAGGTATTCAAGCTAGGTGGACGTGTGACACCGGCGCTCCATACCAATCACGGCCAGTGGCATTACCTAAATAGTATCTTTGTATGAGTCAAGCTCAATACCAGGTTAGACTAAATGATTGTTCATTATAAAAAGGAAAAAAATAATAGGTTTCAACAAGACTTGTAAAAACAGGAAATAGAACCAAGACGAAAGAATACGCTGAGTCATCTCTGAGGTTTGTTTACAACAAGACGGAGATTGTAAGTATATGCTTTGCACTTTAAGTATTGCAAAATGGATACATACTTCAGTAAAACAAATTTGGAAAAGAAAAGGGATAAAGGTAAAAAGCAAAATGATGATTTCTACCAAGAACTGGTTGAAGTAGAGACCCACAATAGACTGGTTGAACGTGTAAACAAACTAGAAATGGCTTTCAAAAATGAAATTGATGAAATAAAGAAGCAGATGCACTTGCAAAAGGAAGAAATAGAAAAACTAGGAAGGGAGGCCAATAAGAAAGACACAACCATCAGCGAACTAACAGTGGAATTGAGTACACTTAGGAAGAAAATCAGTGAAATGGCAAGTATAGTGGTCAATCACGAGAGTGTTATGGAAGAGTTCAAAAATGACACAGAGACAATCAGGCAAGTTAGCAGTCTTATTGACCAGAGCAGTGATATTGAGGAGAAGATAACACAAGTAAATGAAGCTGTGCAAAGCCACAAAAATGATGTAGAAACCATGTATGCAGAAATGGTGAAAGTAAAGAAAGACTTAGAAACAAGGGTGGAGGAAAAAAGCATTAAAAAGGAGGTGAAAAGAATAATCCAAAACAATCCAAAGTTAGTCAGAGATTCAGTAGAGATAAACAAATCAATAGTAATCGCTGGTATAGAAGAGGATGAAGTTAAAAACAAGATCACAAGAGACAAAAAGGAGATGGCAAATGTAATGAGCTTGCTGAAAGAAGTATCAGAGGAAATCTGTAGTAAAGACATAGAGGAACACAAAAGGTTAGGGAAATACGAGAAAAGCAAGACAAGACCTCTAAAGGTGACTTTCCAGAGTGTAAACACTGTGGAAGAGATACTAAAAAATGCAAAGAATCTTATGGAAAAAGAGGAGTTCAAAAATGTATGGATAAAAAGATGTCTAACACAAGAGGAAATGGAATTACTGAAAGAGAAAAGGGAGGAAGCAAAAACAGAAAATGAGGGAAGATCAGAAGAGGACAAGAAGAAATTTTTTTTACAAAGTAATAGGATTGCAGGTATGAAAGTGGTACACAAACAGGATGGAAGAAAAAGGAGGAAGGTAGTAGAACCATGTCAGGACAAGTATATAAACAAGATGATAAAGTTGATGTACTCAAATGTGGATGGAATGGTATCTAAATTACTAGAGATGAATGATTATGTCAGAGAAAATGAACCACAAATAATATGCCTAACTGAAACAAAATTAATACCAAGGATATCAAATGACATACTAAACATAGAGGAATACAATATATGGAGAAGAGACAGAAATTTAAAAAAGGAGGAGCCAGCCAGACGCCATGTATCCCACACGGGGTGGCCAAGGGCTTAGAGTTAATTGTTTTACAGGGAGGGGCACTAATCCTCCACCAACCCCACTTGACACGTAGGAATTATAATATTAACTAAGAAGAATCTAAAAGTCAAGGAAATAAAACTAGGTATACCATCACAAGTAGAACTGATTGCAGTAGAGATCGACACATCTGAAGGTAAAGTAATTGTAGCAAATTTGTACATGCCACCCAGATCAAACACATGGGAAAGAGACAAATATGAGGACCTGGCAGAGAGTACAATTCAGAGTGTAAGATCATTGCTACATAAAATGGAAGAGAAATCGGAAAGTATTATACTAACTGGGGACTTCAATACAAATATAAATTGGAATACTCTAGATATACGTATTTCGCGGCATATAAGACGCACTTTTTTGTCTCAAAGTTACCTTAAAATATCCCCATGCGTCCTGCACGTTAGACTAAGGCAGGTTAGTTAGGCTTCACTGAGAAGAAACTCTTATAAAGATGATCATCTCAATGCTTAGCAACCACAGGTGTTTTCTACAGTATGCAGACTTGATTTTATTTTTAAAAATAATATACACTAGTGTGTATATGCCGCAGATTTAAGAAACACCTGAGATCAGAAACACATAAAACTTTCGCGGGTTTGTTTACAGCTCAACTGGCTAACATCTTGAAGATATTTAGCGGTTTAGCAATTTAACAGTTTAGCATCCGCACTATTCCAGCAAGCTAACGTACAGTCGCCAAACTTTCCACCTGGGCCACCTAGCCGCGAGAGGTGGGTAACGGGTGCTGGCAACAGTGTATATGTTTGTTCGTGTGTACATGCTCGACGAAAGTTTGGATCATCAACTCTCTTCGTCCGTCGTGAACCTCTGTCAGAGTCAGAGTTCATCCCATAGATGGCTGGGTACGGAGTTGGGTGGGGAGAAAAATGTCTCAGGAGTAAGGCGGCTCTCCCATCGGCTCAGCCAGTTGCATGAAACTGGTCGCACGGAAAATTGTTGTGTGCCACAGGTCGCGCTGACCAAGGCCAAATAAATATGACTATATTAATTCTATAATAAGGTAATATATATAATATTATGATATAAGTAGATACTATTATATATAGTGCAATAATATATACTATGCTTATTTGGCCTTGGTCCGTGCAACCTGTGGCACGCAACAATTCCATGCAACCGATTTCTGCAACTGGTCGAGCCGGTGGGAGAGCTGCTGAAGGGACAGCTTGGCATGGTGAAGGCCAGGCCAGGCGCTGGACGGGGGGTGGAGGGGTTATACGATAGTCATACCGCCAGTTATAACTACCGAACAAGTTTTTGAGATCCATTAGCATTCTAATAAATATTTGCATTCTTAACAATACTAAACATTTCATTTTCCACGCTGTTTTTACATTACCATATATACTGGAATCACTGCAGGTCTCTCTCTCTCTCTCTCTCTCTCTCTCTCTCTCTCTCCTTATATAAGTAATTCCATTTCATTGGGTTATCACTTGATACCCTTATCAGTATAGGTTGAAGAAGAATGCATTTACCTAACATCTACGTCCAGTTACAAGTAAGATTACCTGCCATATTGACATCATGAATGACACTGACCAATAATCACTAGGATGATGTTCAGACACTGTTAACGGTTGCTTATTTCCTCGTTGGTAGTACTTCAGGTAGAAGTTTTTATGCGTTCTGTGGTGCACCACGAAGAGGGTAAGAGGTTAAAATACTGTCACCTCAACAGGCAGAGTGTATGCACACTGTTGTCGAATGCGGCGATTATATCAGCTATGAGAATGACTTACTGTATCATATTTCATATGACTATGGCCATAACAGCACACCTTCATAGTCCATTCATCTAAACAATGACTGAATTACACATTACAAGGAAAACTGATTGAGCGGTGCCGCTTATGTGTGAGGTCACACATTTACACGCTCATCGAATATTCACCGAACAACATTATCTCACATTATAGCAAGATGAAGACACCACCTCTCCATCACAGTATGCAAAAGCTTCCAGTCATTTGAAGCACAATTGCTATTGAATCATGAATTGTTGGGACATTTATATCACCATTGCCTGTGATATTACTTATGTGATTGGTAAATGCAACGTAACGAACACGAAATTATCATTACAGGCTGGAACACTTTTTTTTTTAATACCACGAACCTACCCGGTAGGCGCTTTAGCGCCCGTCACCGAGGCCCGGGGTGCGAGGATATGTGATGTTGGTTGCTGACTGACTGGTACTAAGACCTAGGTCATAAGATAAGGGCTTGGTGTTTAATAGGAGAAACCCATCTCTCCTGACGGGGGTGGAACCACGTCACACGAATCGGCTGGCGGAAGCGTTAACTACCACGTCACCCACAGTACTGTTTCACATATTTAATATATATCATCTGTTAAAACAATTGCTGTGTTTGCGTTGCAAGCCAAGTGATCCACGTAATGATTAAGCGATGATATGCTTAGGTTTTCTATTGCTAACGAAAGGATCGACATTGAGATGCATATTATTTACATTAATAAATGTAAATTGGGGGAGGCGGTGGCTCAGTCGGTAGAGAGGTGGCCTGCAGTCCTAACGGACCCAGGTTCAAATCCCCGCTGTGGCAGGGAACACTTTAAGGATTTGAATTTAATAAAATCAGACTTTACTGATCTGCCAGAAGACCCGCCGACATGTCGTAAAAATACCCCCGCTAATACCAATACACCAGTCCTGTATGAGACAGCCCTAGCATGTATTCAATAAGGACGGTGGGTGTTAGCGCCGAAGTGGTGACATGTAGAGGTGTATGGAATGCAGGAGGACTACTGGGCCTTGAGAGCAGGCTGTGAAGCCTATGCCCAGAGCCGGACACGTAAAAAAAAGAATAATAATAAAAAAGTTGCCCGTTCCTGGACATTTCTTAACCTACAGCAAAACACACATTATGGTGTAACTGAACAAAAACACGTGTATAAAGTGACATACGCCTACACTGACATACTTACATTATAAATTATTACCCTGAACCCTGACTAGCTGACTCGAGGCAGTATTCTGCCTCAACGAACGAGTTTCAACCTCCGACTCCTACAGTTCCTATCTCTCTACTTAGTTTGTTAATATCCACCCAATGAGTAATCCTGTAACGATTTATGACCTAACTTATCTAATCATTTATCGTATTAAGAGTGGTATTTCAATAGATTTAATCGAGACCGGCCCAGGACTGGCGAAATGCAAAACGAACGGTCAGACGCCGGTATCAATTTTCCTACCGTAATTGCCGGTCACACGACGGTTCCTCCCCCCAGTATTCAGTAGACAATTTTTAGCCATGGATTTATTATGTAATTATGAAAAAGAATACGTTTATAAATATGTAATATGTGTAAGATGCGGTCTTTTAGATTATTTTACTTATTGTTTTTAATATTCGCATTATTCAGTACTTTCAAGAAGTTCCTTTGAAAATTCTATCGGCTAAAAATTGTCAACTGAATATTGGGGTGAACTCTGAGGTACACTACGGAACACGAGAGTTGATGATCCGAACTTTCGTCGAGCATGTACACACGAACAAACAGATACACTGTTGCCAGCACCCGTTACCCACCTCTCGCGGCTAGGTGGCCCAGGTGGAAAGTTTGGCGACTGTACATGATCACTGGTGAACTGTCTGCTAACCTTCTGAAAGGCAATCATGACCACTTTGCTTGTCATCCATTCACTAACGAGCAAAGCAATCATACTGGAGAGATGCTGGCTAGTGAAACTGCCAAGTCATCAAAACAGACTTTCGTCAAGTATGGAAATACAGTAGCCCTAATTAGGTCAGTTACTTTTGTGACATTTTGTGATTGTATATATGCAGCAGATATTAAAACACGTAAGTTCAAAAACACAAAGCATTCACGGTTTGTTTTCAGCTCAACTGGCCAATACCGTCAAGGGGTTTAGCGGTTTAGCAACTTAGCAGTTTAGTGTCTAGTGTACACCCTACTCTAGCAAGCTAACGTGCTCACTGGTGAACTGTCTGCTAACCTTCTGAAAGGCAATCATGACCACTTTGCTTGCCATCCATTCACTAACTAGCAAAGCAATCATGCTGGAGAGATGCTGGCTAGTGAAACTGCCAAGTCATCAAAACAGACTTTCGTCACGTATGGAAATTCAGTAACCCTAATTAGGTCAATTACTTTTGTGATATTTTGTGAGTGTATATATGCAGCAGATATTAAAACATGCAAGTTCAAGAACACAAAGCATTCACGGGATTGTTTTCAGCTCAACTGGCCAATACCGTCAAGGGGTTTAGCGGTTTAGCAACTTAGCGGTTTAGTGTCTAGCGTTCACCGTACTCTTTCAAGCTAACGAAGTTACAGCTTCACTTTTTCAGCTAAGTGAAGTACTTTAGCAATGTCTATGCAACTCAGGGCACACCCAATTACAGTATTTTGTTATGAAAATAGGATAAAATTCACTGAGTAGCATAACTGATGCAATATCTGAAATAGCAGTGCCTGACGGGCATTCATATCAGTGTCCGCCATTTCTGCTGTATTCTTAGCAGACGAAGCGATCAGAATGATTGACAACGTTCACTCTCTGCATCTCTGCTGCCTAAGCAAAGCTCTCATGATCGGCAATGGGGATCATTTAGGCCGTAACGTCCAAATTTGTTAGGTTAGGTTAGGTTAGGTTGTAAAATCGTTTGCCATTTTGGACGTTACGGCCGAAACGACCAGAATCCTAAGGTGTAGGTGAGAGTTTGGTGTGAGTGTAGTTAAGGAAGTAGAAGTGGGATGAGTCAGGCTAGGGAACTGATAATCCGCTTATTATAATCCCTTCAGCCCAGCAATGTATTTTATAGGGTAGTTTATTCATGCTCGCCATATGATTTTATTCAGTTCAGGAAACATGTACTGAGGAGGTTAATGTGGGCTGTATCAAATGCCCCAAGTCTGAATATCGCCTGTGCTCAGTTAAAACGATTGCCAAGTTAAAATCATATGAAGTGTGGTATAAGCAATTCAATGGATGGTACTGAGGACCATTTACTGTATGAAAGTGACAGTGAAACAGTGATGATGACTGAGGTGATGACTTCCAGTGATGCTTCAGGACTTGGGGGAAGTAGTGATGAATTCTCAGGATTTGAAGACGAGTGAAATTTTCATCATGTCAGTAATATGAAGTGAATATAGGTTTTAGGTGATCATGACAGATGCAACCATGGAAAGTTTAGGATCAATGGTGCTGTACACCTTTAGTCTTGCACTGACGATGTTTGGATGAATAAATTGTTTGAGATGTTTCATGTCCTTAAGTGATGATATTTGAACAACCAAATACATTTTGATGTTTTTGGCATATAATAAAGCCACTGGGTACTCCAAAACGGACTGATGTAAATGTTTCAGAGGTGAGCGAATGTTGCATGTGGTGTGTACATGTGTGAGTGTGTGTGTGTGTACCATAGCGACTAGGAGGCAGCAGCGTTGACCAAAAATGGATGTTTTCACAGTACTCGAATGTTTTGAGATGGATGTCTGTTTTTAGCAAATTCTGGTAAGAGAAATATGCATTTTTAATTGTTGATGCTGCAAGGAAAACAGCTGACAGTAAGGGAGTGATACTGGGAGAAGAGGGTTGAGCCAGTTGTCTAGCGCTTGGGATGCAGCAGTGTTGCTAAGAGATAGTTTCACCATTCTCGACATGTTTTGAGATGAATGTCTGTTTTTAGTAAATTGTGATCAGTGAAGAACGTATTTTTAACTGTTGATGCTGCAAGGGAAACATCGCTGACAGTGAGGAAGTGATACTGAGAGGAAGGGGTAGAGACTGCTGTCTAGCGACTGGAAGGCAGCAGTGTTACTAAGGTGTAACAATGGATGTTTTCACCATACTCAGTATGTTTTGAAATGAATGTTTATAGTAAATTATGATCAGTGAAGCATGCATTTTTAATTGTTGATGCTGCAAGGCAAACATAGCTGACAGTGAAGGAGTGATACTGAGAGAAGAGAGTAAAAACAGCTGTCTATCCTGTTCCCAAGCAGCCGTGCTATATTGAACTTTGGTTGTAAAACATTGTAATTTGTGTATTTACAAGTGCTACCTTTTTATATTATTTGTGGAGGTAATTACAGGTTAGTTAGAGTGCATGATTAATGATGGTAGTCGTCTGATATTGTGCTTGAGTCAAGGCAATGTGAGGAAATTCCGTAACAGGTGTGGAATATGACGGGGTTCTTTTAGGATAAATGAACTGATGTGAACATTCATTGTATTTTATGTTTTCGTCAGTGAATGAAAGAATAGAGTTTATTGACTTCAATTGTGGTTTTAAATTCATAAAATATTAAAAACAGTGTTTATATCAGTTTACTGATACATTTTTATCAACAAAGTTGAGATGGCCTCGTGGTTTGAAGTCACGTTTTGTTAAGATGGGGTTTTGTTTTCTCTTTTCCTGTATCATTCTTTGTACATAAAAGAAGAAACTAAAGGATGATGAGCAGTTCTGAATAGATTCTGAAAGTTGAGTGTTGTATCTAAGTGATAGTGGCTCATATCAGTCACGTTTTGTCAAGAAGGGGCATTGTTTTCTTTTCCTGTACCATTCTTTGTATATAAAAAAAGAAACCAAAGGCTGATGATCAGTAATGAATAGATTCTGAAAGGTGAGTGTGTATCTGTGTGGTAATGGCTCTTATCAAGAAACCTTACTGCAGTCTTGGTTGGGGCAAACTTTTTTTTCACAGAACTGCCCTGCCAGAATTAGGGTGCGTCTTTCACAATGCTGCGTCTTACATGCCGCGAAATACGGTAAATAGCCAAGAAAGCTGTTGGGACCAAAAGCTCCTGGATCTCGTACAAGAGTTTTTCTTAACACAACATGTGAGGGAAACCACCAGAAAAAGAGGACTTGATGTGCCTTTAGTGCTAGATCTAATATTTATAAGGCAAGAAAATGATATTGACAGTTTAATATATCACCCTCCACTCGGCAAAAGCGATCATGCAGTACTAAACTATAACTTCAGGATAGCATATGACATAGTAAACAGCAATGATAGTTACAAAAAGAGCCTAAACTATAAAAAGGGAAATTATCAAGACCTAAAGAAGTATTTCTTAGAATTTGATTGGGAAAATGAGCTTAGAGGACAAGATTTAAATGCCGTATATAAAAAATTTTGTGAATTTTATGAAATAGGAGTCCAGAAGTACATCCCACAGCACAAAGAAGCAGATAAGAAAATACAGAAATGGTTCAATACAGAATGTAAAAAATCAGAAGAAAGAAGAGATTTGTTGTGGAATAGATACAGAAGACACAATAGTGAAAGGGCGTACAATAACTACAAACAGGCAAGAAACGACTATACAAGAATAAGGAGGGAAGCCCAAAAACAGTTTGAGGAGGATATAATAAATAAAAGTAGTGATCAACCAAAGCTGTTTTACAGCTATATCAGAAGCAAAACCAAAGTAAAAGATATAATACAATCCATTACGGACGAAGGAATCACTTATACACAAGAGAAAGATATTTGTGAAGCACTAAATAAGAATTTCCAATTAGTTTTTACAGAAGAAAAAAATTTTGAGAGGGACTATGTGGAACACGCATGTCCACACATACTACCAGATATACAAATAGCAGAAAAAGTAATATAGGAGGAGTTAAGTAGATTAGACAGAGGAAAAGCAAGTGGTCCTGATGAAATTTCATGTTGGGTATTACGAGAATGTGCAAAGGAGTTATGTAAACCATTATTTTTAATTTTCAAGAAATCCTTGAGCCAAGGTAAACTACCAGATACAGTAAAAGTCCAATTCTTCGGCATCCAATTCCGCGGCAAATCTGCCATTTCGGCAGTTTTGAGAAATAGTCCCATATACGAAAATCTCTGATCATTTGGCAGATTTTCCGATTTTTTTCGTCCCCTCTACTGCTGGGGACTTCTTCCAGCAGTAGCAGACTCCAATCAACCCCTTCTATTGTACATATGTAAATAAGGAACCTACTATAAGTTTAGGTAAGTGCATGTGAACTTGTAGGCCTACTGTATCATTACATTTATATACAGTATGTTCACTAATTTCTTTATTTTTCATATTCATGTATAGTACTGTATTCATTACAGTATTGTACAGTATCAAACAGTATACAGTACTCTCTCCAAACACATTTGTAATGATATGAGTAATGATGATAGTGTTCACCGAAACATATAAGGTACTGAGTGGGTAGGGTTTTTGATAATTCGGCAATTTTGATATTTCGGCACTTGCCTGGTCCCATAGATGCCGAAAAATAGGACTTCTACTGTATTTGGAAAAAAGCAAATATTGTCCCCTTATTCAAGAAAGGAAATAGACAAAATCCACTCAACTACCGACCAGTATCACTGACCAGTGTTGTAAGCAAGTTATTAGAAAAACTTATAAGAAAAGCTTGGGTAAATCATCTCGAAGAACGCAGTATGATAACAGAAAGACAGTTTGGTTTCAGAAAAGGAAAATCATGTCTTACTAATCTGTTAAGCTACTATGACAGAGTAACAAACACAATACAGGAAAGGGAAGGATGGGTGGACAGTATCTATTTAGATTTCAAGAAAGCTTTTGACACAGTACCGCACCAAAGACTTTTATGGAAACTGTACCATCAAGGAGGAATTCGAGACAAACTGTTTTGTTGGATGCAAGACTTTCTCATAAAAAGAGAAATGAGGACAGTACTAAGAGGAAACTACTCATCATGGAAAGAAGTGACTAGTGGAGTACCACAGGGTTCAGTGCTGGCACCAATCATGTTTTTAGTGTATATAAATGATATAAACAGTAACACTGGAAATGACAGCTATCTGAATATGTTTGCAGATGATGCAAAAATACAAAGGAGAATTACTAACACAGACTCTTGTAAAGAGCTACAAGAAGAATTAAATAAACTTCATGAATGGAGTAGTACATGGCAAATGGAATTCAATGTGGACAAGTGTCATGTAATCATGTTTGGTAAAAGTTGAAAAAGACCTGATTGGGATTAGAAGTTAGGAAATATAACCTTATATACATCAGAAAGAGAGAAAGACCTAGGTGTGATTTTCAATAACAGACTATCTCCGGCTGACCACATCAGCGAGAAGGTAAGGAACATGTATACACTGCTTGCAAATATGAGAATAGCATTCACATACATAAATGAAGACATGCTAAGATGGATAATAACATCATTCATTAGACCAACCCTGGAATATGCATGAGTAGTCTGGAGTCTTCATCTCAAAAAGCACATAGACAAGATTGAAAAAGTTCAAAGGGCCGCTACAAGATGGATACCAAGCTTAAGGGACCTAAGCTACGAAGAAAGACTAAATAAACTGAATCTGCCAACACTACAGGAGAGAAGGAAAAGAGGTGACATGAAAATGCTATATAAATGCATATCAGGAAAGGAGAAAATAGATATAAATGATTACTTAACATATGGAGAAGCATCAGCGAGAGGACACTGCAAAAAACTGCATAAAAAGAGAGGTGATAAAGACGTAAGGAAATTCAGTTTTCCAAACAGAGCAATTGATCAATGGAATGCGCTACCGAATGAAATAGTGTGTGCCAAAACAATTCACAAATTTAAGGATATGTACGATGAATATGGTTTAAGACACGGGACGTTACGAGCTTGACTCATTCCTGTAAAGATACAATTAGGTAAGAACAATTACGTAAGAACACACACACAAAATTGTGCAAGAGAATCCTGAATGACAGATGGATAAAATATCTAGAAGAGATGAATATTTTGGCTGAATGTCAGTTTGGATTCAGAAGTGGAAGGTCATGTGTTTCTAACTTGTTGAGCTTTTACTCAAAAGCGATTGACGTCGTACAGGAGAGAGATGGTTGGGTGGATTTTGTGTACTTAGACTTAAAGAAGGCCTTTGACAAGATACCTCATAAGAGACTAATGTGGAAACTAGGATATATAGGAGAACTGAAGGGGAAATTTCTGGAATGGATGAGAGACTTTCTGAGAGACAGACATATGAGGACAGTAATAAAGGATAGGATGTCTGGATGGAGGGAAGTAACAAGTGGAGTCCCTCAAGGTTCGGTGTTGGCGCCAGCAATGTTCCTGATTTACGTAAATGATATGGTAGATGGAGTGAACAGTTATGCAAGTCTGTTTGCCGATGATGTAGAGATTTTGAGGAAGGTGGAGGTTGAGGAGGATTGTAAATTGGTGCTGGAGGATCTGAATACCATACATGATTGGAGCCTAATGTGGGAAATGAAATTTAATGTAAAGAAATGTAAAATATTGGAAATGGGTAAAAGCACCAGGAGGCCATCACTGAATTATTTGTTGGGTAATGAATTAATCACATAAATGAGAGAAGAGAAAGATTTGGGAGAGCTGGTCCAAGATAGTTTGTCACCAGAAAAGCACATTAACAAGATAGTTGGAGAGACTTATAAACTCTTGATTAACATAAGAGTAGCATTTCATTATATGGATGAGGAGATGATGAAAAAACTGATAGTGGCCATGATCCGTCCATGTTAGAATATGCAGTGGTAGTGTGGTCCCCACACAGAAAGAAAGATATAAACAAGATTGAGAGAATACAAAGAACAGCAACCAAGATGGTCCCCAGTCTGGCAGACCTGTCATACAGAGAGAGGCTGGAAAAGCTGGATTTGCCTTCCTTAGAGTAAAGGAGAAAGAGGGGAGACATGACTGCAGTGTTCAGGACCATGGTGGGAGTAGATAAAATTGACAAAGAAGATCTGTTTTTATGGGATAAGAGAGCAACAAGAGGACACTGAATGAAATTGAAAAAGTCAAGCTGCCTGAAGGATATCAAGAAATATAGCTTTCCTTACAGAAGTATAGACTTATGGAATAACCTGGACACAGAGATCGTCCAGTCTAAAAACTTAAACGGGTTTAAAGCTAAATTTGACTTACTGAGAAAGAGTAACGTAAGCCCACGAGCATAGCACATTCTGTGTATATCACAGTTAGGTATATTAGGTAAATACATAAGTATTTGGAATGACTTAGACGAAAAGGTGGTGCATGAGAAAAACTTTCATGTGTGTAAAGGTAGACTTGATAAATGTAGATATGGAGACAGGACAACACGAGCATCGCTCAATTCCTTATACTACAAATAGGTAAATACACACACATGCACACAAGAAAAAAATGGAAGAAAATGTAGTGAAAATACTGAAGAAAAAAGAGACAATAGTGATAGAAACTGTAGAATGGAACAGATGTGTGGTAATATTTGGAAACAAGGAGTAGGAGGAAAAGTTTAGATCCGTGAGACTCGAGAGAGACACGAACCTAGTGAGAGGAACATTAGGCAAGATTGATCCCGAAGGAGACAAGTGGGTAAAAGAAATTTGAGGAAGTAAGGAGGATAGGGCCCTATAAGAAAAGGGAAACAAGACCAATGAGAGTCAAGTTGTCATCAGATAGTGTATTAAATTATATACTTAAAGTGACCTGGAAATTAAGCAAAGAGGCAGGGATGGAAAATATTATAATAAGAAAAGATTTGAATGAAGAAGAAAGAGAAGTTTTAAAATTATTGAAGGAACAAGTAAAGGAAAACAATGATAAGAGGACAGTGGAAGAATGTAATACTTTTTTTTGGAGAGTGATGGATATGAAAGTAAAGAAGTGGTATGTGAGGAAATAGAAGTAAAGGAAACTAAGTGGGATGGCTATGAAAGATCAGAAATTGAGGAAGTGGTACCGACGGAGAGGAGAGAAGAGGGTATAAAAAACATCAAAAATAATTTGAAGGTGGTATATACTAATGTTGATGGTTTAATATCGGCAAGGCTTGAAATTAACGATTTCTTGAGAGAACATGAACCTGATGTCATGTGCTTTGTAGAGACCAAATTAAGAGAAGATATTGATGTTCATTTGGGAGATGGTAAGTATAAACTGTGGAGAAGAGACAGAAAAGAAAAAAACGTTTGAGTGATGATAGCAGTGAAGAACAACATAAATGTAGATATCATGAAAATGGGAGAAGGCAGGGCTGAAGTGATAAATATGAAAATAGAAACTGGAGAGAATGGCAAGAGAGATACAGCAGTAGTGCATGTTCCCCCTAAGACTAGAGCATGGAAGGATGACGAATACCAGGATATGTTGTCAGATATGGCTAGCTATTTACAAAAAATAATTGAGGAAAGCAACAATATAATTTTGGTGGGTGACTTTAACTGTAAAGAGGTGAACTGGGAGGAATGGGACTCAGGAGGCAGCGAGGATTTGTGGGGCACTATATTGTTAAATATAATAATGAATAATGTGATGACGCAATGGGTGAAAGAAGAGACACGGTTCCGAGGTGAGGACACACCAGCAAGGTTAAATTTACTGTTTACCAAAGAACCCGATGTAATAGAATCATTGAAATATTTCTGTCCTGTAGGAAAAAGTGATCATATTGTCATTGAGTTTCAGATGATAATAGGGAACGTCGAGCCAAGAGATGAGCTTCATAGACAAGGATGGTATAACTTTGGGAAAGCAAATTTTACAGGATTGAGAAAATTGTTTCAAAATGCGGATTTGAGGAAACTCAGAGAAACAAGAGAGATACAGAGGAAGTGGGATATGTTTCTAGACCTCTATAATTTGGGAGTGGAAGAATTTGTACCAAGAGAAAGAGTGAAAGAAAATAGGAAAAAGGAGTGGTTTAATAGAAGGTGTATGATAGAAAATAAAGAGAGAGAGAAGGCATGGAACAACTGGAGAAAGAGAGGTAACAACAGAACAAAGGAAGAATATAAAAGAACTAGAAATAAATACACAAGAATACGTAGAGAGGAAGAAAGGAATTTTGAAAAAGGTATAATAGACAAATGCAAGGATGAACCCAAACTGTTTTATAGATTTGTTAATGGCAGACTGAAACAAAAGGAAGGAATCACCAAATTGAAAGTAAAAGGAGAGGTCTATAAAGATGCAGCAGTGCAAGCTGAAATAATGAACAAATGTTTCCAATCGGTTTTCACTAATGAAAAAGAGTTTGTGGAAAGGGAGGGAGTGATTAGAAATGCACCAGTGATAAAAGATATAAAAGTGGAGGTACAGGAAGTATATAAATTACTGGAAACTCATGATGTAAGGAAAGCCCCAGAACCTGATGGAATTTCTAATTGGGTACTGAAGGAATGCAGAGAACAACTGGCGGATAAAATTCACAGTTTAATCATGTGTTCTCTGGAAGAGTGGAAAGTGCCACAAGAATGGAAGAGGGCAAATATGGTACCAGTTTGTAAGGGAGGAAACAGGGTAGAACCCCTGAATTATAGACCAGTGTCTCTAACCAGCATGGTCGCAAAATTGTGTGAGTGAATCCTGAAAGACAGATTGACAAAGTATCTAGAAGAGATGAATATTTCGCTGAATGTCAGTTTGGATTCAGAAGTGGAAGATCATTCGTTTCCAACTTGTTGAGCTTTTACTCAAGAGCGATTGACGTGGTACAGGAGAGAGATGGTTGGGTGGATTGTGTGTACTTAGACTTAGAGAAGGCCTTCGACAAGGTACTTCATAAGAGACTAATGTGGAAACTAGAATATATAGGAGGACTGGAGGGGAAACTTCTGGAATGGATGAGAGACTTTTTGAGAGAGAGACAAATGAGGACAGTAATAAAGGATAGGATGTTTGGATGGAGGGAAGTAACAAGTGGAGTCCCTCAAGGCTCAGTGTTGGCGCCAGTAATGTTCCTAATTTATGTAAACGATATGGTAGAACACTTTCAGGAATTGTTGAACATACAGGATGGAAGTAATGCGAGTATAAGTGGCTGGGGAATGGCTGGGAGAAGGAGGTAGGTGAGAAGACAGGAAGAAATCAGTAGGATAGAAGTTGTGGAAGCAATGAAGAAAGTTAAATTGGGGAAAGCCCCAGGAATTGATGGAGTGTGTGGTGAAATGCTGAAGCATGGGGGAGAGATAGTAGTAGAATGGATGTGGATGATGTGCAGATTGGCCTGGGAGGAAGGTAGAGTCCCGGAGGATTGGAAGTCGGGTATAATTATTCCCTTGTACAAAGGAAAAGGGGAAAAAGAAGTGTGTGGTAATCATAGGGGCATTTGTCTTCTTAATATAATAGAAAAAGTGTATGGTAGGATACTTATTGACAGAGTTAGAGAAAAAACAGAGGAATTAGTTTGAGAAGAACAGGGAGGCTTTAGGAAGGGAAGAGGTTGTGTAGATCAGATATTCATTCTTAGATCTTTAGTGGAAAAGTTTCTACAGAAGGGAAAGAAGTTGTATGCAGCTTTCATGGATTTGGAGAAAGCATATGACAGGGTGGATAGTCAAGGATTGTGGAAAGTATTAAGAATATATGGAGTAGATGGGAAGTTGTTGAATGCTGTGAAGAGTATGTATGATGGTGCTATGGCTGCAGTGCGTGTGGATGGTGAACTAAGTGAATTTTTCTCTTTGAAGGTTGGGTTGAAACAGGGATGTGTCATGTCTCCATGGTTGTTCAATCTGTACGTGGATGGGGTAATAAAAGAGGTACAAGATAGGGTAGTGGATATTGGAGTGGCCCTGGTGAGAGAGGATAGTGTTTGGAAACTCCCTGTACTGTTGTTTGCAGATGATACTGTGTTGTTGAGTGAAGACGAAGGGGAGCTGCAAGGCTTGGTGGATGAGTTTGGGAGAGTGTGTAAGAAACGGAATCTGAAGGTTAATGTAGGGAAGAGTAAAGTGATGGTCTTTGAGAGCGATGAAGTCAGTGAATGTACAGCGAGGTTGGATGGTGAGAAACTGGAAAATGTGAGTACTGTACGTTTAAGTACAGTATTTGGGTAGTGTGATGAGTAAGGATGGAGGTTTGGAGGGTGAAGTGCTTGAAACTGTACAGCAGGGAAGATAGGTTGCTGGTTCTTTGAAGGCAGTGATAAAAAACAGGGAAGTGAGCATGGATGTGAAAAAGTTACTATCTAACTATCTATATACCTAGGCTGCTTCTCCCAAGGAAAGGGAGGTAGCCGAGACAGGACGACACACTCCCCAATTACTCATCCATTCAAACACATTCATTCGCATCTTAGCCCCAAGGGGAGAATGGACAGATCCTCACCGCACCACACCACATAAGGGTCAACTGCGCAATGCAATCAGTGACATCCGCAGCAGGGCCCGACAGCACGGCTGGTTTACCCCTGCCACATCATAACAGACCCATCCCATTACCCGCACCTGACCTGACTAGCTGATCAGACCAAATGTGGGAGAATATCCCCTCAGGGCTGCGTCATCACTTATTCATTCACAATTTCTCTCCATTTATTTCTGTCACGCACAGCCACTCTTCCTTGTTCAACAGACATCCCTCTCACATTCAGTGCTCTCTTCACACTGTCCATCCATCCTATTCGTGGTCTTCCTCTCAGCCTTACACCTCTCACATCAGACCTAGTTATCTTTTTTACCAATCGCTCATTATCCATTCTCTCCATATTCCCAAACCATCGCAACACCCTTTGCTCAACTCTACCAGCCATCTCCTGAACAACTCCAGTTCTCCTTGCACTTCATCATTTCGCACTCGATCCATACGCGTCACTCCACACATTCTCCTTAGACACCTCATCTCCATTACATTCAAACTCTTCCTCTCTGCTACACCCATATTCCATGTTTCAGCCCCATATAATGCAGTCGGTACCACAACACCCTCATACGACCTTCTCTTTACATCCATTCTAAGCGAACGACATCTAAACACTTTTTTCATTCCTCCCAGCACCTTTCCTACTTCATTTATTCTAAACTTCACTTCTGCATCTATTCTTCCATCCACAGCAACATGTGACCCTAGATATTTAAAACACTCTACCTCCTCAAGGAACTCACCATTCAAAGCTATATTCATCCCCCTACCATCTACCAACCTCGTACACTTCATCACTTTACTCTTATTCTCATTTACTTTCAATTTCCTCCTTTCACACACCCTTCCAAACTCCTCTATCAACTGTCTCAATCTCTCCTCTGAATCAGCCACCAGTGCAGTATCATCTGCAAACAGCAGCTGCTTCAGATTCCACTCTCCACCATCAACATTCACCAGACTCAGACCTCCACCTAAAACTCTTGCATTCACCTCCCTTACAACACCATCCATTTAAATATTAAACAACCAGGGCGACATCACACATCCCTGTCGCAGTCCCACTCTCACAGGAAACCAGTCACTCACAGCATTTCCCACTCCTACACACGCTCTACTATTTACATAAAAACTTTTCACCCCTTTTAGTAACCTACCATCAAGTCCATACAATCTTAAAACAGTCCACAAAGTCTCCCTATCAATTCTATCATACGCTTTCTCTAAATCCATGAATGCCCAAAACACATCCTTGCCTTTCGCTAAATACTTTTCACACACTTGTCTCACAGCAAACACCTGATCCACGCATCCCCTTCCTCTCCTAAAGCCACACTGCTCTTCACCAATCACTCCCTCTGTACCCTCTCTAACTCTCATAATTAACACTCTACCATAAACCTTACCTACAACACTTAACAGACTTATACCCCTAAAGCTAGTACATTCATACATATCTCCCTTGCCTTTATACAACGGGACCACACAAGCACTTGCCCAGTCAATTGGCACCATACCTTTCACAAAGCACACATTCAACAGTCTTACTAACCAGTCAACAATGGTCACTCCACCACCCTTCAGGCATTCCACAGCACACCCATCCATACCTACAGCTTTCCCTGTTTTCATCTCCTTTACTGCCTTCTCCACTTCCTCCTTTGTGATCAAAGAATCATTCAACTCTCCCAACACATTTATTCCTTGCATCCTTCCATCTGCCACAATCTCAGCCACCCTTTCCTCATCTACATTTAACAATCTTTCAAAATACTCTGCCTATCTCTTCCTTACTGCATCCATCTCAATTAACATCCTTCCATCCTCTGCTTTTACTCGTTCTTCCTTCCCAGACTCTCCCTTTCGCACCCTTTTCACCTCCTTCCAAAACATTTTCTTTTTCTGTTGAAAATTCTCTGTAAGCCGCCTACCCCACCTCTCATCTGCTGCCACTTTAGCATCACGCACAGCCCTTCTCGCCCTATTCCTCTTTTCCTTATACCTTTCATATGACATCTCATCCTTCCTCTGCAGCCACACTTCATATGCACGTCTCTTCTCAGCCACAGCCATACTTACTTCCTCGCATCACCATTCACTTCCTTTTCTTACACCACCACCCACACGTCTCACACCACACACCTCTTCTGCATGCCCCACCACAGCACTCTTAAACAACTGCCATTCCTCCTCCACACTGCCATTTTCCTGATCTTTCAGTGCGTTCCACTCATCTTTCAATTTCTCCTGATACTCTATCTTTTTCTCTCTTTTAGCCAACTCACTCACTTTCAAAACCTCTCTGCCACACCTAACCCTCCTAGCTCTCATCCATCTCTTACCTACTCTTAACTTTCCCTGCACCAGGTAGTGGTCAGACATACCTCCACCCTCCCCTCTCAGAACTCTCACATCCAACAATCTTCCTATTACATTCCTAGACACAACCACATAGTCCATCAAAGCTCTATCAACAACCCTTCCACCCTCCTGTCTCACCCATGTATACTTATAAATATCTTTCTTCTCAAACAGGTATTTCCAATCACCATCTCTCGCTCAACACACATCGCTATCATTCATTCCCCATTTTCATTTCTTCCAGGCACACCATGCATACCAACTACACCTTCAGCTGCTACATTTCCCACTCTAGCCTTCAGATCTCCCATCATTATCACATTCACATTCGCTCCAAAACTCTGTAGACACTCATCAACATCATTCCAGAAAGACTCTCTCTCTTCTTCATCCCTTTCACTACCAGGCCCATATGCACTCACAAACACCCACAACTCACGTTCAAATTTCGCTGTCACCCTCATCAGTCTCGATGACACCTCCTTCCATTCAGTCACACACTGCTGTACTTCCGGACTCACTAACAAGGCCACACCTTCTCTTGGCCTTCCTCTATCAACACCTGACAATCTTCCATTCACACTTCCAAACATAAACTCACCCTTCCTTTTCATCTTCATTTCACTCAAAGCTAACACATCCAACTTTCTTCTCACAAACATTCTTCCAATCCACGCACATTCACAGACTCAATCTTCAGGGTACAGGGATAACTCCATCCCCCATCCCCTTCTCTGGCCTCTCTTTTTTTAGGAACTAAAAAAACAGAGGAGGGGGTCCCTAGTCCCCTCACCCCGTCCCTTTTAGTAGCCTTTTACGACACGCAGGGAATACGGTGGCAGTATTCTTCCTAACACAACCTGGCCGCAGAGTAGTAGTACCACCCCATAGTGCGGCCAGATTGTGTCCCCCCCGCCACAGGGGGTTACTACATGACAGTATTGTGATACCAACTCTAACGTATGGAAGTGAAGCTTGGACGTTGTTGGACGGACACAAGTCAAGAGTGAGAGCAGTGGAAATGAGTTATTTAAGAGGAGCCTGTGGAGTCACATGGAGAGACAGGCTGACGAATGAGGATATAAAGTGGCGTTGTGGTGTGGATGTGGATGTGATAGGAAGGGTTATGAGGAACACACTGAGGTGGTTTGGCCATGTTGAGAGGATGGAGGGTGAGGGACTGACGAAAAGAGTGTATGTGAGTGAGGTGGAGGGGGGAAGAGGGAGGAGGAGGCCAAGTTTGATGTGGAGGCATGGGGTGGAGAGGTATATGAGAGAGGGGGGTGTGAGTTGGGATCAGGGCAGTGAAATGGTGGGGGACAGGACGACGTGGAGGCAATTTGTTTGTGGCCACCCCAAACTGGATTGAGGCGTCTGGCAATAGATAGATAGATAGTTATGGTAGATGGAGTGATGAGTTATGCAAGTCTGTTTGCTAATGATGTAAAGATCTTGAGGAAGGTAGAGGTTGAGGATGATTGTAAAATGCTGCAGGAGGATCTTGATAGGATACATGAATGTAGCTGAATGTGGGAAATGAAATTTAATGTAAAGAAATGTAAAATATTGGAAATGGGTAAAAGTACCAGGAGGCCATCACTGAATTATTTGTTGGGTAATGAATTAATCACAAAAATGAGAGAAGAGAAAGATTTGGGAGTGCTGGTCCAAGATAGTTTGTCACCTGAAAAACACATTAACAAGATAGAGAGACATATAAACTCTTGACTAACATAAGAGTATCATTTCATTATATGGATGTGGAGATGATGAAAAAATTGATAGTGGCCATGATCCGCCACAGGTTTGAATATGCAGCGGTAGTGTGGTCCCCACACATAAAGAAAGATATGAACAAGATTGAGAGAATACAAAGAACAGGAACCAAGATGGTCCCCAGTCTGGCAGACCTATCATACAGTGAGAGGCTGGAAAAGTTGAATTTGCCTTCCTTAGAGGAAAGGAGAAAGAGGGGAGACATGATTGCAGTGTTTAGGACCATGATAGGAGTAGATAAAATTGACCGAGAAGATCTGTTTGTATGGGATAAGAGAGCAACAAGAGGACACGGAATGAAATTGAAAAAGTCAGGCTGCTTGAAGGATATCAAGAAATACAGCTTTCCTTACAGAAGTATAGACTTATTGAATAGCCTGGACAAAGAGATCGTCCAGTCTAAAAACTTAAACAAGTTTAAAGCTAAATTTGACTTACTGAGAAACAGCGACCGGAACCCACGAGCATAGCACTTTTCCTGTATATCACAATTAGGTATGTTAAGTAAATACTGTACATAAATATTTGGAACGACTTAGACGAAAAGGTGGTGCAGGAGAAAAACATTCATGTGTGTAAAAGTAGACTAGATAAATGTGTATATGGAAACAGGACAACATGAGCATTGCTTAATTCCTGTATACTACAAATAGGGAAATACACACACACACAGACATACACACACACACACACACACACACACACACACACACACACAAAACGTGAATGCACACAAACACACACACAGGTCGCCGACAGAGACGGAGCTCTTCCTGGATCATGCAGAAATAATTGCCAAATCAGCGGTGAAAAAGGAGAGCAGCCTATTGTAATTATGAAAATGAGTGCATCAGTGGTGGTCCCATTGGTCAGTAGTAAAAAAAACAGCAGGGTTCGGTCAAAGAGTACAAGATACAGTGAAAATTGAAAGATTTCACATGGTTGCACAATGGCGGAGGGCGACGGAGCTTTGTTTACATATGATGAAAAGGAATTCGAGGGCTTCTCCAGAGATGATGTGGAAAATGCAAGTACTACGTTGAACAAAACAAGAGTAGCTGGAGTAGAGAAAACAGTGGAGAGGAATGTCCAGGAAATAAAAAAGGTATGGGTAGTAATTAGAGAGTTACAGGAACGAACCCAAGAGCAGAAGAGAGAGATCATAGTTCTATGAAGTAAAATGGAAGAAGTTAGCACACGCAGTGTAGAGGAAGAAAGAGAGGTCACAGAAGTGAAAGTAAGTAACGAATCAGCATCAGATGAAATAAAACAGCTCAAGAGGGAGAATAAGAGGTTGGAAGAAGAAAGAGACAGGATGAAAAGCAAACTAGATGAGTATGAATCCAAATCAAGAATATAGGACGAGCACATTAAAGAAATCAAGGAGCAACATAAAGGGTGGAAGAAAATTCAGGAAGAATGAAATGTAAATTTGAAAGAGATTATAGAACAACAAAGCAAGGCAAAGGTGGAGAGGGAAGTGGTTAGAGTGCTGAGAAGTAGAGAATCTTTAGTTAGGGATGTAGCAGATAAGAAAAAATGTGTAATAATTTCAGGAGTTAAAGAAAAACGTACGACAGTAAGTTCGAAAAGAAAAAGAAAAGAACTGAGTAAGGTTAAAGAATTAATATCAGTAGTTATGGAGGAAAACAACGAAGTTCGAGAAGAGATTGAAGAGGTGTTTAGGTTAGGAAAGTACGAGGAAGGAGGGGCAAGGCCATTGAAGGTTAAGTTCAAGTCTCAGGCAACAGTAAATGAAATTATCAATAGAACATGGAAATTATCAGACAAGGAAGGGTTAAAAAATGTTTGGATAGGAGAGATGCAAATGAGGAAGAAAGAGCTAAAATAAAGGAATTAGTAAAGGAAGCAAAGATAAAAAACGAACAAAGAACGGAGGAAGAGAAGACAGTGTTTGATTGGAGAGTCATGGATCAGAAATTAAGGAAGTGGAACCGACGGAGAGGAGGAGAAAAGAGAGTATAAAAAACATAAAAAAGAATTGGAAGGTGGCATATACTAATGCTGATGGTTTGATATCGGCAAAGCTAGAAATCAATGATTTTTTGAGGGTACATGAACCTGATGTTATGTGCTTTGTAGAGACCAAATTAAGAGAAGATATTGATATTCATATGGGAGATGGTAAATACAAACTGTGGAGAAGAGACAGAAAAGAAAACACAGGAGGAGTGATGATAGCAGTGAAGAACAACATAAATGTAGACGCCGTGGAAATGGGAGAAGGTAGGGTCAAAGTGATAAATATGAATTTAGAAACTGGAGAGAATAGCAAGAGAGACATGGCGGTAGTGTATGTTCCCCCTAAGACAAGAGCATGGAGTGATGATGAACACCAGGAAATGTTGTCAGACATGGCTTGTTATTTACAGGAAAATATTGAGAAAAGCAACAATATAATTTTAATGGGTGACTTCAGTTGTAAAGAAGTGAACTGAGAGGAATGGGACTCAGGAGGCAGTGAAGATGCATGGGGCACTACGTTATTAAATATAGCAATGAACAGTGTGATGACACAATGGGTCAAAGAAGAGACATGGTTCCAAGGTGAGGACATACCAGCAAGACTAGACTTACTGTTTACGAAAGAACCTGATGTAATAGAATCCTTGGAATATCTGTGTCCTATTGGAAAAAGTGATCATGTGGTCATTGAGTTCCAGATGATAACAGGGAACGTGGTGGCAAGAGACGAGCTTTATAGGCAGGGAAGACACAACTTTTGGAAAGCTAACTTTACAGGATTGAGAAAATTTTTTGAAAATTTAGATTGGAGAAAATTCAGAGAAACAAAAGAGATACAGAGGAAGTGGGATATTTTTCAAGGCTTATATAATTCAGGAGTGGAAAAATTTGTGCCAAGAGTAAGCGGGAAAGAAACCAAAAAAAAAAAGGAGTGGTTTAATAGAAGGTGTATGATAGCAGAAAAAGAGAGAGACATGGCATGGAACAAGTGGAGAAAGAGAGGTAACAACAGAACAATGGAAGAATATAAAAGAACTAGAAACAATTACACAAGAATACGTAGAGAGGAAGAAAGGAATTTTGAAAGAGGTATAATAGACAAATGTACGGATGAACCCAAACTGTTTTATAGATTTGTCAGTGGCAGACTGAAACAAAAGGAAGGAATCACCAAACTGAAAGTAGGAGAGGTCTATAAAGATGCAGCAATGCAAGCAAAAATAATGAACAAATGTTTCCAATCAGTTTTCACTAATGAAAGTGAGTTTTTGGAATGGGAGGGAGTGACTAGAAATGTAGTGATAAAAGTTATAAAAGTGGAAGTACAGGAAGTGTATAACTTACTGGAAACTCAAGATGTAAGGAAAGCCCCAGGAGCCAGATGGAATCTGTAATTGGGTACTGAAGGAATGCAGAGAACAACTTGTGGATAAGATTCACAGTTTAATTGTGTGGTCTCTGGAAGAGGGGAAAATGCTTCAAGAATGGAAGAGGGCAAACGTGGTACCAATTTATAAGGGAGGAAGCTGGGAAAAATCCCTGAATTATAGGTCAGTGTCCCTAACCAGCATGGTTGCAAAATTGTGCGAGAGAATTCTGAAAGATGGGTAAAATATCTGGAAGAGATGAATATTTTGGCTGAAAGTCAGTTTGGACTCAGAAGTGGAAGCTCATGTGTTTCCAGCTGGTTGAGCTTTTACTCAAGAGCAATAGGGGCGTTCGCATGCCTGGAGAAATGCCAGATGTCACCAATATTTTAATTTTTTAGATGGAAAAAAAATGACATGTCAGGCAATAATTGAATGTCCTTTTTCATGCATCTTACTTGTTGTAAAAATACATAAATATTGTATTTCTTCTCTTTTAAACAGTATTGTGTCAATGCAGCATGAATAAAAGTAATTGTAGAAAAAATATTCCACAGCGGTTGCAGCCTGGTTTATGCATGCATAGAAATATTTATGCATATCCTTATCCAATAACAGAAATTAGGTATAATTTATACTAACAAATTAAACTCCCTATGAGTAAGAATAAAACTCAATTCACTTCAAAAAAACATGTCGATATTTATATGCTGCCTCCGGTAAAACAAGTTTTCCGAGGAAACCGAAACAACCGTCTGTCTTCACTGGCTAATCTGCTCATCACCTGTACCTACTTCATATGTCTGGCAGCGCTAAGCTTCGGTACGCCCTAAAATTTTAGAGTCTAATAAATATTAAACTATAGATAGACCATATGTGCCATTTTTTGTACAAGTAAGATTTTATACAAATGTCAATATTCATACGCCTTTTTTACTTCTTACAGTGCAAAAACCTCCTTTTTGGCAAATATTGTACAACTCTTCTTAGGGAAGAATATACAAATATTTTATTTTATTGGCGATATTTTGGGTCAAATAGCATAAATAAGAGTTATTTACATTTTTTAAAGCTCTTGGCTTAACCAATATCGTAATTATCGATCAGAAAAATAACACTGAAATTTAACTAAGACCCCCTTAGCCCTCTGAAACAAAAACGAGACATGGTTTCTGGCGGTGTTTGGCAGATTTTCCTCTTCGAGCGAACGCTCCTATTGACGTGCTACAGGAGAGAGTCAGTTGGGTGGATTGTGTGTATTTAGATTTGGAGAAAGCCTTCGACAAGGTAGCCCATAAGAGACTAATGTGGAAACTAGAGCATACTGTACAGGAGGACTGAAGGGGAACCTCCTGGAATGGATGAGAAACTTTTTGAGAGACAGACAAATGAGGGCAGTAATAAAGGATAGGATGTCTGGATGGAGGGAAGTAGCAAGTGAATTCCCCCAGGGGTCTGTGTTGACCCCAGTAATGTTCCTGATTTACATAAATGATATGGTAGATGGAGTGAATAGTAATGCAAGTCTGTTTGCTGATGATGCAAAGATCTTGAGGAAGGTAGAGGTTGAGGAGGATTGTAAAATGCTGCAGAAGGATCTGGATAGGATACACGATTGGAGCCGGATGTTGGAAATGAAATTCAATGCAAAGAAATGTAAAACATTGGAAATGGGTAAAAGTACCAAGAGGCCATCACTGAATTATTTGATGGGTAATGAACCAATCACAAAACCAAGAGAAGAGAAAGATTTGGGAGTGCTGGTCCAGGATAGTTTGTCACCTGAAAAGCATAAGAGTATCATTTCATTAAATGGATGAGGAGATGATGAAAAAATTGATAGTGGCCATGATCTGCCACAGGTTAGAATATGCAGCAGTAGTGTGGTCCCCACACAAAGAGAAAGATATAAACAAGATTGAGAGAATACAAAGAACAACAACCAAGATGGTCCCCAGTCTGGCACATCTGTCATAAGAGAGAGGCTGGAAAAGCTGGATTTGCCTTCCTTAGAGGAAAGAAGAGAGAGGGGCAACATGATTGCAGAGTTCAGGACCATGATGGGAGTACTGTAGATAATATTGACATAGAAGTTCTGTTTGTAAGGGATAAGAGAGTAACAAGAGGACACGGAATGAAATTGAAGATGCCAAGCTGCTTGAAGGATCTCAAGAAATATAGTTTTCCTTATAGATGTATAGACCTGTAGAATAGCCTGGACAAAGAGATCGTTCAGTCTAAAAACTTAAACAAGTTTAAAGCTAACTTTGGCTTACTGAGAAACAGAGACGGCACCCCACTAATGTAGCTCATTTCCTGTATATCACTATCTATCTAGCTATTGCCAGACGCCTCAATCCCGTTCGGGGTGGCCACAAACAAATCGCCTCCAAGTCGCCCTGTCCCCCGCCATTTCACTGCCCCGCTCCCAACTCACACCCCCATCTCTCATATTCCTCTCCACACCATCCCTCCATCTCATCCTTGGCCTCCCCCTCCTTCTTCCCCCCTCCACCTCACTCACATACACTCTCTTCGTCAGTCTTTCACCCTCCATCCTCTCCACATGGCCAAACCACCTCAGTGTATTCCTCCTAACACTTCCTATCACGTCCACATCCACACCACAACGCTCCTTTATATCCTCATTTGTCAGCCTGTCTCTCCATGTGACTCCACAGGCTCCTCTTAAATAACTCATTTCCACTGCTCTCACTCTTGACTTGTCTTCCATACTTTAGAGTTGGTATCACAATACTGTCATATAGTAACTTTTTCACTTCCATGCTCACTTCCCTGTTTCTTATCACTGCTTTCAAAGAACCAGCAACCTTTCTTCCCTGCTGTACCCTTTCAAGCACTTCACCCTCCAAACCTCCATCCTTACTCATCACACTACCCAAGTACTTAAATGTACTCACATTTTCCAATTCCTCACCATCCAACCTCGCTGTACATTCACTGACTTCACCTCTCTCAAAGACCATCACTTTACTCTTCCCTACATTCACCTTTAGATTCCGTTTCTTACACACTCTCCCAAGCCTTACAGCTCTTCTTTGTCTTCACTCAACAACACAGTATCATCTGCAAACAACAGTACAGGGAGTTTCCAAACACTACCTTCTCTCACCAGGGCCACTCCAACATCCACTACCCTACCTTGTACCTCTTTTATTACCCTATCCATGTACAGATCTTCCCATCAACTCCATATATTCTTAATACTTTCCACAATCCTTGTCTATCCACCCTGTCATATGCTTTCTCCAAGTCCATGAAAGCCGCATACAACTTCTTTCCCTTCTCTAGAAACTTTTCCACTAAAGATCTAAGAATGAATATCTGATCTACACAACCTCTTTGCTTCCTAAAGCCTCCCTGTTCTTCTCAAACTAATTCCTCTGTTCTTTCTTTAACTTTGTCAATAAGTATCCTATCATACACTTTTTCTATTATACTAAGAAGACATATGCCCCTATGATTACCACACACTTCTTTTTCCCCTTTTCCTTTGTACATGGGAATAATTATACCTGACTTCCAATCCTCCGGGACTCTACATTCCTCCCAGGCCAATCTGCACATTTTCCACATCCATTCTACTACTATCTCTCCCCCATACTTCAGCGTTTCACCACACACTCCATCAATTCCTGGGGCTTTCCCCACTTTAACTTTCTTCATTGCTTCCACAACTTCTATCCTACTGATTTCTTCCTGTCTTCTCACCTCCCTCCTTCTCCCAGCCATTCTCCAGCCACTTATACTTGCATTACTTCCATCCTCTATGTTCAACAATTCCTTAAAGTGTTCTCTCCATCTGCTCACTTTTTCTTCCTTCTCCACTAGTAATCTACCATTGTTATCTTTCACTCCCCTGCTGACTTCACTTCCACCCTGTCTTACTCTTTTCACCTCTTTCCAGAACATTTTCTTACAGTCCCTCCACTTTACACTCAAGTTCCTTCCAAATTCCTCATCTGCTCTCTTCTTACTCTCTCTTACTAATCTTTTCACCTCTCTCTTTCATTCTATATATAACTCTCTCTTCCGCCTCTCAACTTCTTCCACACCCCTATTTCTCATCCATTCATTGTATGCTTTCTTCTTTTGTGCCACAGCCTGTCTCATCTCTTCATTCCACCATGTTGTTCCTTGCACACCCCTCTGTCTTCTCTTCATCCCACACACCACATCACATGCTGCACATATTTCTTCTGTAAATATCCTGCACACACCTTCCACGTCCTGTATATCACAATTAGGTAAATACACACACACAGATGTTGATGCAAATATATTTGTATGGAAGAGTTATAATATTTGGTGGAAGGATAGAGACAGTAGGGTTGGGGGAGGTATAATGATTTCAACCCATAATGACTTAAGAGCAAAAAATATAGAAATTGAAAATACCATGGCTGAACTTTTGGGAATTGAAATAGAGGAGAGTTATGGAGAAAAAAACGACGTAATAGTGTTTTAGGTGTCCTCCAAAACAAGGGTATGCACAAAAGAAGATTTCGAACAGTTAATAAGAGAATCCATTATAAAATAAAGGTGTTAATTGAACAAAGAAATAGAATAATAATAATAATAATGGGAGATTTTAACTGTAGAGAAGTTGAATGGGAAAGTATGAATGCTGGAAACAATGAGGAATCATGGGGAAATAAACTAATGGAATTGGTGATGGATAAGATGTTAACCCAAATAATTAAAGAAAATACAAGAATTCGGGGTGACGATGAACCATCAAGGTTCGACTTGATATTTACAAAGGACTCATATGATGTGAAGAACATAACCTGCCAATGCCCTTTTGGTAAAAGTGATCATCTGGTTATTGAGGTGGAAGTGGCGGGAGCAAGGGAAGGAGAAAGATATGAAAAAAACAGAGAAAATAGATACAGGTATGGGAAGGCAGACTTTGCTTCCCTGAGGAACTTTTTCCAAAATGTAGACTGGAGTAAAATGAATACGATCACAAATGTTGATGAGAAATATGAGTTTTTGATAGAAGTTTATAAAACAGGAGTTAGTAAATATGTCCAAAAATTTTCTGTAGCTATGGAAAGGAAGAAAGAATGGTTTAACAACAGATGTAGAATTTCACATGAGGCAAGAAAAAGAACATGGACTAAAGTGAGAAAAAGGTATAGTGAAAGGGCTTGTGAGGAGTACAAGCAGGTAAGAAATGAATATGTAAGGATGCGAAGAGAAGAAGAAAAGAAATACAGTAAAACCCCGATATGACGGACTTCAGTATAGCAGAATTCGCTTTTATCGGACTTGAGGAGCCAAGTGGACTGAATTCTTATGCATCAGGAAAAGTCCAATAAAGCCAGAAGCAGTCCTTTCTTTGAATAAACGAATAAACAAACAAACGGAGGAGATACCATAACATCGGTCCCTCCTCTCTCTCTCCTCCTCCATACCTTCCCTTCCTCTTCGTCCCCTCTCCGGTGGGAGAGAGAGAGAGAGAGAGAGAAAGGTAAAACTGAAAATGAAAATAACCGTGAAAATGAGTGTAACAGTGAGGGGTAAAAGAGAGCACACAAGTGAATATGGAATGTCAAAGTTAACAGAGAGAGAGAGAGAGAGAGAGAGAGAATAAATACAGAAATGACTAGTGGCGTTCTCTTGTCATTAACAAATGAGGGAGATACGCATAACCTTGGTCCCTCCTCTTTCTCCTTATATAATTCCTCCCCTACTCTCCGTCTCCGGGAGAGAATGAAAGTGAAGATTAGTGAAGGTGATAGTGAAGGTAATGTGAATGCAAAAGTGAAGGTGAAAGTGAGGGCAAAAGTAAAAGTGAAGGTGGAAGGTGAAAGTGAAGTCAAAAGTGAAAGTGAAGGTGGAAGGTGAGTGAGGGTGAACGTGAAGGTGAAAGTAAAAGTGAATGTCAAAATGAAAGTGAAGGTGAAGATGGAAGGTGAAAGTGAAAGTGAAGGTGAAGTAGAAAGTGAAAGTGAAGGTGAAAGTGAGGGTGAATGTGAAGGTGAAAGTGAAGGTGGAGTCGAAAGTGAAAGTGAAGGTAAAGTTGAAAGTGAAAGTGAAGGTGAAGTCGAAAGTGAAAGTGAAGGTAAAGTTGAAAGTGAAAGTGAAGGTGAAGTCGAAAGTGAAAGTGAAGGTGAAAGGTGAAAGTGAAGGTGAAAGTGAGGATGAAAGTGAATGAAAATGAATGTGGAGGTGAAGGTGAAAATGAATGTAAAAGTGAAGATGGTGAAAGTGAAGGTGAAAGTAAAGGCCAAGGAGAAAATGAAGGTGAAGGTGAAAGTGAAAGTGAAGGTGAAAATGAATGTAAAAGTGAAGAAGAAGTTAAAGTGAAGGTGAAAGAAAAGTTGAAAGTGGAAGTGAAGGTGAATGAGAAAGTGAGAGGGAACGTGAAGGTGTAAGTGTAGGTGGAGGTGAATGTGATAGTAAAAGAAGGGAGGGCAAAAGTGAAGGTGAGTGAATAATTGGAAAGGTAAATATGAAAATGAGAAAGTAAGGTTGCAAGTGAAGGTGAAAGGGAAATTCAAAATGAGTGATAGTGAAAGTGAGTGTGAAGGTGAAGGTGAATGTGAAATGAGCATGGAAGAGAATATGAAAGTGAATGTGAATGTCAGAGTGAACTGAAAGTGAAAGTAAAAATGAATGGGAAGGTGAAGATGAAGGTGACGACGAAGACAAAAATACGTGAAGTAAAATAGACGTGCCCAGTGCGAGAAGAGAGAGAGAGAGAGAGAGAGAGAGAGAGAATAAATCCACGAATGACAAGCAAGCCTCTGTGCTTAACAAAAGGAGGAGGAAGTCCAGGGGGAAAGAGTCCTGATGTCGCTTTTATCGGACTTTCGCTTTTTTCGGACTGGCTTGGGCCCCAATTAGTCCGGTATAGTGAGGTTTTACTGTATGAAAAAGATATTGTAACTAAATGTAAAATAGAGCCGAAACTATTTTATCGGTTTGTAAATGGTGAAATGAAAGTTAAGGACAGTATAGTATGATTGAGGGATGAAGACGAAAGTTATGAAAGAGAAGAAGAATTGTGTGAAGTAATGAATGACACGCTTAAGTCAGTCTGTGTGCTGGAAGAGGATTTAGGGAACCTGAAATAGAACCCAAGATGACAGGAGTGGTAGAAATTACAGTTGATGTTGGGAATGAAGTGCTGCAGCTGATGAGAGACTTGGATGTTAGAAAAGCAATTGGACCAGATGGTGTGGCTGGATGGATCCTGAAGGAATGTGCAGACCAGTTAGTGTGGCCTGTTTATAACATGATCAAGACTTTGCTGGAAAATGGACAGTTACCTAAAGATTGGAAAAGAGCAAGTATTGTGCCAATTTTCAAGGGAGGAGATAAGGAAGATCCACTCAACTACAGACCTGTATCACTTACTAGTATTGTCTGTAAAATCTGTGAGAAAATTATTAGAAAAAGATGGATAAAGTGTTTAGAAGAAAATGAAGTGATAACACCAAGACAATTTAATTTTAGGAATGGAAGATCATGTTTTACTAACCTATTAAGTTTCTACAGTAGGGTAATAGATGTCATACAAGAGAGAGAGGGATGGGCAGATTGTGTCTATCTTGATCTATAGACACAATCTGCCCATCCCTCTCTCTCTTGTACGACATCTATTACCCTACTGTAGAAACTTAATAGGTTAGTAACACATGATCTTCCTTTCCTAAAACTAAATTGTCTTGGTGTTATCGCTTCATTTTCTTCTAAACACTTTATCCATCTTTTTCTAATAATTTTCTCACAGATTTTACAGACAATACTAGTAAGTGATACAGGTCTGTAGTTGAGTGGATCTTCCCTATCTCCTCCCTTGAAAATTGGCACAATACTTGCTCTTTTCCAATCTTTAGGTAACTGTCCATTTTCCAGCAAAGTCTTGATCATGTTATAAACAGGCCACACTAACTGGTCTGCACATTCCTTCAGGATCCATCCAGCCACACCATCTGGTCCAATTGCTTTTCTAACATCCAAGTCTCTCATCAGCTGCAGCACCTCATTCCCAACATCAACTGTAATTTCTACCACTCCTGTCATCTTGGGTTCTATTTCAGGTTCCCTAAATTCCTCTTCCAACTCACAGACTGACTTCAGCGTGTCGTTCATTACTTCACACAATTCTTCTTCTCTTTCATAACTTTCGTCTTCATCCCTCAATCATACTATACTGTCCTTAACTTTCATTTCACCATTTACAAACCGATAAAATAGTTTCGGCTCTATTTTACATTTAGTTACAATATCTTTTTCATACAGTAAAACCTCACTATACCGGACTAATTGGGTCCCAAGCCAGTCCGAAAAAAGCGAAAGTCCGATAAAAGCGACATCAGGACTCTCTCCCTGGACTTCCTCCTCCTATTGTTAAGCACAGAGGCTTGCTTGTCATTCGTGGATTTATTCTCTCTCTCTCTCTCTCTCTCTCTCTCTCTCTCTTCTCGCACTGTGCATGTCTATTTTACTTCATGTATTTTTGTCTTCGTCGTCACCTTCATCTTCACCTTCCCATTCATTTTTACTTTCACTTTCAGTTCACTCTGACATTCACATTCACTTTCATATTCTCTTCCATGCTCATTTCACATTCACCTTCACCTTCACACTCACTTTCACTATCACTCATTTTGAATTTCCCTTTCACCTTCACTTGCAACCTTACTTTCTCATTTTCATATTTACCTTTCCAATTATTCACTCACTTTCACTTTTGCCCTCCCTTCTTTTACTATCACATTCACCTCCACCTTCACTTACACCTTCACTTTCACTCTCACTTTCTCATTCACCTTCACTTCCACTTTCAACTTTTCTTTCACCTTCACTTTAACTTCATCTTCACTTTTACATTCATTTTCACCTTCACTTTCACTTTCACCTTCACCTTCATTTTCTCCTTGGCCTTTACTTTCACCTTCACTTTCACCATCTTCACTTTTACATTCATTTTCACCTTCACCTCCACATTCATTTTCATTCACTTTCATATTCACTTTCATCCTCACTTTCACCTTCACTTTCACCCTCACTTTCACCTTTCACCTTCACTTCCACTTTCAAATTTACCTTCACTTTCACTTTCGACTTCACCTTCACTTTCACTTTCAACTTTACCTTCACTTTCACTTTCGACTCCACCTTCACTTTCACCCTCACTTTCACCTTCACTTTCACCCTCACTTTCACTTTCACCTTCACATTCACCCTCACTTTCACCTTTGCTTTCACTTTCTACTTCACCTTCACTTTCACGTTTACTTTCACCCTCACCTTCACTTTCACCTTCCATCTTCACCTTCACTTTCATTTTGACGTTCACTTTTACTTTCACCTTCACTTTCACCCTCACTCACCTTCCACCTTCACTTTCACTTTTGACTTCACTTTCACCTTCCACCTTCACTTTTACTTTTGCCCTCACTTTCACCTTCACTTTTGCATTCACATTACCTTCACTATGCCTTCACTAATCTTCACTTTCATTCTCTCCCGGAGACGGAGAGTAGGGGAGGAATTATATAAGGAGAAAGAGGAGGGACCAAGGTTATGCGTATCTCCCTCATTTGTTAATGACAAGAGAACGCCACTAGTCATTTCTGTATTTATTCTCTCTCTCTCTCTCTCTCTCTGTTAACTTTGACATTCCATATTCACTTGTGTACTCTCTTTTACCCCTAACTGTTACACTCATTTTCACGGTTATTTTCATTTTCAGTTTTACCTCTCTCTCTCTCTCTCTCTCTCTCTCTCTCTCTCTCTCTCTCTCTCTCTCCCACCGGAGAGGGGACGAGGAGGAAGGGAAGGTATGGAGGAGGAGAGAGAGAGGAGGGACCGATGTTATGGTATCTCCCCCGTTTGTTTGTTTATTCGTTTATTCAAAGAAAGGACTGCTTCTGGCTTTATTGGACTTTTCCTGATGTATAAGAATTCAGTCCACTTGGCTCCTCAAGTCCGATAAAAGCGAATTCTGCCATACTGAAGTCCGTCATATCGAGGTTTTACTGTATTTCTTTTCTTCTTCTCTTCGCATCCTTACATATTCATTTCTTACCTGCTTGTACTCCTCACAAGCCCTTTCACTATACCTTTTTCTCACTTTAGTCCATGTTCTTTTTCTTGCCTCATGTGAAATTCTACATCTGTTGTTAAACCATTCTTTCTTCCTTTCCATAGCTACAGAAAATTTTTGGACATATTTACTAACTCCTGTTTTATAAACTTCTATCAAAAACTCATATTTCTCATCAACATTTGTGATCGTATTCATTTTACTCCAGTCTACATTTTGGAAAAAGTTCCTCAGGGAAGCAAAGTCTGCCTTCCCATACCTGTATCTATTTTCTGTTTTTTTCATATCTTTCTCCTTCCCTTGCTCCCGCCACTTCCACCTCAATAACCAGATGATCACTTTTACCAAAAGGGCATTGGCAGGTTATGTTCTTCACATCATATGAGTCCTTTGTATATACCAAGTCGAACCTTGATGTTCGTCGTCACCCCGAATTCTTGTATTTTCTTTAATTATTTGGGTTAACATCTTATCCATCACCAATTCCATTAGTTTATTTCCCCATGATTCCTCATTGTTTCCAGCATTCATACTTTCCCATTCAACTTCTCTACAGTTAAAATCTCCCATTATTATTATTATTCTATTTCTTTGTTCAATTAACACCTTTATTTTATAATGGATTCTCTTATTAACTGTTCGAAATCTTCTTTTGTGCATACCCTTGTTTTGGAGGACACATAAAACACTATTACATCGTTTTTTTCTCCATAACTCTCCTCTATTTCAATTCCCAAAAGTTCAGCCATGGTATTTTCAATTTCTATATTTTTTGCTCTTAAGTCATTATGGGTTGAAATCATTATACCTCCCCCAAACCTACTGTCTCTATCCTTCCTCCAAATATTATAACTCTTCCATACAAATACATTTGCATCAACATCTGTGTGTGTGTATTTACCTAATTGTGATATACAGGACGTGGAAGGTGTGTGCAGGATATTTACAGAAGAAATATGTGCAGCATGTGATGTGGTGTGTGGGATGAAGAGAAGACGGAGGGGTGTGCAAGGAACAGCGTGGTGGAATGAAGAGATGAGACAGGCTGTGGCACAAAAGAAGAGAGCATACAATGAATGGATGAGAAATAGGGGTGTGGAAGAAGTTGAGAGGCGGAAGAGAGAGTTATATATAGAATGAAAGAGAGGTGAAAAGATTAGTAAGAGAGAGTAAGAAGAGAGCGGATGAGGAATTTGGAAGGAACTTGAGTGTAAAGTGGAGGGACTGTAAGAAAATGTTCTGGAAAGAGGTGAAAAGAGTAAGACAGGGTGGAAGTGAAGTCAGCAGGGGAGTGAAAGATAACAATGGTAGATTACTAGTGGAGAAGGAAGAAAAAGTGAGCAGATGGAGAGAACACTTTAAGGAATTGTTGAACATAGAGGATGGAAGTAATGCGAGTATAAGTGGCTGGAGAATGGCTGGGAGAAGGAGGGAGGTGAGAAGACAGGAAGAAATCAGCAGAATAGAAGTTGTGGAAGCAATGAAGAAAATTAAAGTGGGGAAAGCCCCAGGAATTGATGGAGTGTGTGGTGAAATGCTGAAGTATGGGGAGAGATAGTAGTAGAATGGATGTGGAAAATGTGCAGATTGGCCTGAGAGGAACGTAGAGTCTCGGAGGATTGGAAGTCAGGTATAATTATTCCCATGTACAAAGGAAAAGGGGAAAAAGAAGTGTGTGGTAATCATAGGGGCATATGTCTTCTTAGTATAATAGAAAAAGTGTATGGTAGGATACTTATTGACAGAGTTAAAGAAAGAACAGAGGAATTAGTTTGAGAAGAACAGGGAGGCTTTAGGAAGGGAAGAGGTTGTGTAGATCAGATATTCATTCTTAGATCTTTAGTGGAAAAGTTTCTAGAGAAGGGAAAACTGCAAAGGACTTGGACAAGCTCCACAGCTGGAGTCAGCCTTTTGAAAATGGATTTTAATGCCAAGAAGTGTCATGTATTAGAAATGGGAATGAGTGAAAAAAGACCACACTGGACATATAAAAGGGCAGTGAGATAATTAGTAAAAGAAAAGATGAGAAAGATTCGGGAGTGATTATTCAGGATGACTTGTCACCAGAAAACCATATAAACAAAATCATTGGAGAAACTTATGGATTTCTGACCAACATGAGAGTGGCTTTTAATTATATGGACGAGGAAATGCTGAGGGAGTTCATAGTGACCATGATAAGACCAAGACTGGAGTATGCGGCTGTGGTATGGTCACCTCATTTGAAGAAGCATATTGATAAACTAGAGAGGGTTCAACAGATGGCAGTGAGGATGATACTATACTTAAGGGAACTCACCTACAAGGAGAGATTGGAAAAACTGAAGTTACCAACAATGCGTGAGAGAAAGGAAAGAGGTGACATGATCACGATATTTAGAAATGTGAGAGAATTGGAATGGGTGGATAGAGAGGATCTTTTTGTGCTGGATGATGGAAGAACAAAAAGGTCATGACTTCAAGTTGAGGAAGAGTAGATGTTGTACTGATCTTAAAAGGTTCAGTTTCCCGAATAGCAGCATAAGTATTTGGAACAACTGAGACGAAGAGATGGTGCAGGCAAAATACATTCGTGTTTTTTAAACTAGACTAGATAAATGTAGATAATGAGACAACACGAGCTTAGCTCAATTCCTGTATACTACAAATTGGTTAATACAAATAGGTAAATACACACACACACACACAGTAATGAGAGTTACAAAAAGCCTAAACTATAAAAAGGGAAACTACCATGACCTGCAGAAGTACTTCTTAGAAATAGATTGGGAAAAAGAGCTTAGGGGACAGGATTTAAGTGTTATATTTAGAAAATTCTGCAAACGTCATGAAATAGGAGTCCCAAATTACATCCCACAGCACAAAGAAGCAGAAAAGAAAATAAAGTAGTAGCTTAATACAGAATGTAAAAAATCAAAAGAAAGAAGAGACTTTGTGGAATAGATACAGAAGACACAATAATGAAAGGGCATATTATAACCATAAACAAGCTAGAAACAGTTATACAAGGATTAGGAGAGAAGCCGAAGAACAGTTTGCTGAAGACATTATAAATAAAAGTAGTGATCAACCGAAGCTGTTTTATAGCTGCATCCACAGCAAAACCAAAGTTAAAATGTAGTCCATTAGAGATGACGAGATGTTATGAACTAAATAAAAATTTCCAGTCATTTTCAACAGAAGAAAATAATTTTGAGAGAGATGATGTGGAAGAAGCATTCCCACACATATTGCCAGATATACAAATATCAGAAAAAGAAATACAGGAGTTAAGTAAATTAGACTAATAAAATGTAAATGGTCCTGATGAAATCTCATGTTGGGTGCTACAGGTACTGCAAAGTGACTTAGGACCTCCCTCCACAAGGTATTAAAAAACACAGATATCACAGTATATCACAATGTTTGTTCATGAAATGCCATTCATTAATATGAAATCATGTTTCCCTTGTTTTTCATGACCAGGTGGATGCATCTTGGCATGGAATCACCTAGATCTCTAAAGTAATCTAAGGACATTTCTTTGCACCAAACATTTGTCAGTTCAGTCTTGAGGTTGTCCAGATTGGGTGTCTTCTTCTCTGCCATGATTTTCTTCATCTTTGCCCAGCAGTTTTCTATTGGATTTAGATCCGGACTGTTGCCAGGCCAGTTGAGGACCTCGGTCCAATTATCCTGAAGCCATTTTGTTGCCTTTCTTGCTTGTGACGTGGAGCTGAATCGTGCATGAAAAAGTTGCACCCATGAATAGCAAAAAAGTTTAACAAATGATCTTTCAGAACATGAATGTACCAGCCACCATTCATCATCAAGTTCTTAGGAAGAAAGTAGAGGCATCCCCTTTCTGTTTCACCTGAGAAACACCCCCATACCAATATTGATTGTGGGTGCTTAACAGTCTGCACCGTGTAAGCAGGGTCATATCGACTACGGGAGGCAGGATGACGAACCTTGGCAGAACGCATCTGGAACACTTGAAATGTGCTTTCATCAGAAAACATAACCTATCTCCACTCATCCAATGTCCAGTGTGCATACTTCTTGGCAAACTGAATGGGCTGCTTCTTCATGTGGTCAGTGAGAAGCGGTTTCTTGGCTGTGGTGTGGCTTGGCAAACCCAGCTCCTTCTGCAAGGGGAGTTGGATAGTTCGAATTGAGATGTCTTGTTACAGCTGATGATGCATTCTCCTCAATTCTGCTGCTGTCAGTCAAGGATTCTTGATTACTTCCCTCTTCAGGAGCGTATCTGTACCTCTGGAAGTCGTCCTCTTCTTTCCACCGCCATGCTTGTGTTCTGGTACGACATCAGGTGGCAGGCTGTGCGCTACAGCAAAAATCTTCATGACGGTTGACTTTGCGTGTCCAGTACATTCACAGATCTTGTTGATAGGGACATTATCCTGTCTCCATGCAATGATACGGATCCTCTCATCCCTTGAGCATTACTTTCCAGGCATGACAACTCGACTCTAGAAAATAACAGGGCAAACAGTAATGCATTTGAAAAAAGAGGGAGGTGGCAGCTCAGAGCGACGGGAACATATACTCCCACTCTCACTTCTGGGCAAACACTGACGTGCTGAGTGTTTCACCACCTCCCACCAACACTGCACTAGTTGCCAGTTACTTCTTGCCCAAAAAATTAACTTGGTAGAGGTGGAAACACAAAGCAAAGACAGGCAACTCTCCCATAGCAATTCTGTGTGTAGGTCCTAAGTCAATTGCAGTGGGTGTACAGTCACTCAAAAAAGTATCCTCCTACTGCATGAAAGCAGGACTTCACAATGTGTCGAGCGACTGAAGCCATGTCGGTATTGTTGGCAAACCTGGCTCTCTCAAATATGACGATAGATTCGGTACCTCATATCTAGAAGCGAAGTTTGACTCGAGGAATTCAGATATCCGATACAGAGTCGATTTACGATAACCAAATAGCGTATGGTCAGTAAATATGGAAACCTCCCAGGAGACACGTGGTGCTATTGTTGCTCTGCGTGTGGAAGGACATTCAAATAGAGAAATCGCGAGACAAACAGGTGTTTCAAAGAATACTGTGGCGGTATGGGTGAGGAGATACCTGGAAACTGGCAACACTGACAACCGACCCAGGTTCAGCCGCCCTTGGTGCACAACGTGGGATGAAGATGAGGTATGAAATAATATCAGTTATAAAGTAGATAATTGAGATGAAGACATAATACCAGATCTTTTATGATTTATGTTTTTCTAACATTATCTCAACGCCTATTCCAGGTGATAGCTGGTATTAAAAATCAGCTTCAGCTGCAGTGCACAGAGGAAACAATACGGAACAGGCACCGGGATAGGGGCTTACGAGGAAGGCGACCAGCTATAAAGCCACACCTAACTGAGAGGCATATGGGGGACAGAATGGCTTATGCGCTAGAATACTGTGACAAGGAGGACACATTCTGGGAAAAGGTTGTGTTTTGCGACGAGAAAACATTCACCAGTGCTGGTATTGGTGCTTCCTATGTCTGGCATACTATAAACACAAGGTGTTTAGTAATCTGTCAGACTGTATACGTTTGCAACTGCCTGTCACCATGGCGCTTCTGTTAATTTCACATTCCATATCAGTGATACATATTCTATAGAAGAAATACTAATCTTCCATTGATCTGCACAGGTATAGCACACAGAACATGGTCGGCAGCAGGAGAAGTGGGCGTGTCTCCACTGGATTATTTGGGTGGATACATGCAGGTGCAGTTGGTGAGCTGGTAGATGTTGGACCTGGAAGACTGACTGGTGCAAAATACAGTACTCGTCAAAATTATTCAGCGTTGTCCGCCGGGCGCGCAATACTTATGGCCCAAAAAGAATCACCCATTTTTGGGGGTAAAAATTGAGCCACAAGTTTGCGCCACGAGCATGATGTCACGGTAGCCTGAGGCCTTCTGACACACTGGTTGGTTCCCGCCTCAGTCACCCACGGGCTGCCTGAGAGAGAGGAACTCCGCCGCGTGTCCCTCTCAAATTGCGCCATTTTTTACCGAGTGTCCCGCAGTGTTTTGGGGTTTACCACTTTGTTATGGCACCTACCCGTGAACTATCGAGTGAAATCATATCCCAGATCATTGCTCTAAAGGAGGCAGGCCACCAGACAAAGGAAATTAGTGAATTGGTTGGTGTGGCACGATCGACAGTGCGTCGTTGGTGTGCGCGGTTTCGGTTGGAAAACAGTGGTGAAGTTCCCACAAAGAAACCAAGGTCTGGTAGGCCTAGGAAAACTTCCCCAAGGTCTGTTAATGTTTTAAAACGTGCAGTGGAGTTTAATCCTCATGTGAGTGCAAGGAAAATTAAGGAGAGCAATCCGGAAGTGTTTGGTGAGGTGTCAGTGAGAACAGTGTCTCGTAGGGTGCATGAGCTTGGTTACACAAGTCATAGGCCTGTGAAAAAGCCTTTTCTCACCAAGAGCCAGAGAATTCGTAGGCTTGCCTTTGTTAATAAATATCTAAACTGGGGTGAGGAGCAATGGTTGTCAATGTTGTGGTCTGATGAGGCAACGTTTAGTGTTACCTGTAACAGAGGAGCATGTGTGTATCAACGCAAAGGTAGTGACCCACTTGACCCACGGTATGTGGAAAGCACAGTAAAACATCCTGATTCACTCATGGTATGGGGTTGTTTCTCAGGGAAGGGTTTGGGGAAGCTTGTTGTACTTCCCAAGAACCACAGAGTGAATCAGGATGTTTACCTGGAGCTTCTGTGTGATCATTTACCAGACTCCTTTGTGCTAACAGGTGCACGAGTGTTTCAGTAGGATGGTGCACCTGCTCACAAGGCCAAATCGGTCACCAATTGGCTTCATGACTGCGAGGTATCATTCATGAAAGACTGGCCAGGAAATAGCCCAGACCTCAACCCAATTGAAAACCTCTGGTACCTCGTAAAGAAGAGTCTCCAAGGGAAGCACGTGAGCTCTCTGCCTAAGCTGGAAGCCGCCATTCGTGACTCCTGGGACAAAATACCCCTCCAGCACCTCAGGAGCCTCGCCCTTTCACTTCCAAGACGTCTCAGGTCCGTGAAGAAGCGTAAAGGCTACCCTACGAAGCACTAAAGGTAAATAAAATGCATTATTTATATGTTTTTTCAATGTTGAAAGGTTTGTTTCTTAGGAGGGATGCAGGGCGCTCCATACTTCTGATGACCACTGTATGCAGGAATTTTGGAGGAGGTTGTGCTTCCGACAGTGAGGGCAATGCTTGTTCTGGAGCCAGATTCGTTTTACCTCCTGCATGATAATAGTCCCATTCACACATCCCGGCCAGTGATACGGTGGCTTCAGGAACACCCGGCAATCAACATGTTGCCACATCCAGCCAGATCCCCGGACCTCAGTCCAATAGAAAACGTGTGGGCAGCCTTGACTTGTAAAATGCCACATTTTGGCAACCCCACCAGGGAGGACGTGGTCACCGCTGCTATTCAGGCGTGGGAAGGCCTGAGGAATGTGGCAGGCCAGCAGCTGGTGTATAATGTTGTATCATCTATGCCTCGACTGCTTGATGCCGTCCTCTCAGAGGGTGGTGCTTATATAAAGTATTAAATAACGGGAACATCCTACTTGTATTTTGTTTACCCTTGGGGGAGCGCAGTGATAGTTCGGCCAGGAGGATGGTTCGGCCACTGGCCTTCCTGAATAATGTAGGGGACCTAGATCATTGAGATTTCACATGAAGTTGCGTGATCTTGCCGACAAATGGCACATGTGTTTTTGTTTTGGTTGGCCGGGAAACAGCAACATCAGGTTAGATTTTATGATTTTTCATGACCCCTATGTACTTTTTCGGTGACCCAACGTAAGCAGTAGCTCCATTAATACTTCAGAGTTGTTATCCATATATAGTGCAAATATCGTTTATTGTCTATAGGTGACGTGAGAGTAGATAACACTCGAACAGCTTATGAACTCTGGGTTTCGGGACGCCATGTGTACATCTTTATACATGGGGGATGATTCGGCCACTTGAAGTGAGGGATGGTTCGGCAGGGTTGCCAGGTGGCCGAACCATCTCTCATAATTATGTAATGATTTATTTTCTTTATTTAACAATTTTTTTCTATCTATCTATCTATCTATATACCTAGGCTGCTTCCCCCAAGGAAAGGGAGGTAGCCGAGACAGGACGACACATTCCCCATTTACTCATCCATTCAAACACATTCATTCGCATCTTAGCCCCAAAGGGAAGAACGGACTGATCCTCACCGCACCACACCGCATAAGGGTCAACTGCGCAATGCAATCAGTGACATCTGCAGCAGGGCCCGACAGCAGAGCTGGTTTACCCCTGCCACATCATAACAGACTCATCCCCTTACCTTTTTTCTATAAAATTACATATTCTCTCTCTCTCTCTCTCTCTCTCTCTCTACTTTCCCTCAGAAATTGATGAAGCTTCTGTTTCAAGAAACGCTATAATTGGAGTATTACCTGAACCAGTTTCACAAAGCACTGAGCGAAGGCAAAGGTATTACAACTTTGGATTTTTGTTTCACTGGATTTAAAATGCGTTAAGAGTAAACAGCATGTAAGAGAAGTAGCTTTCATTTGACTCGGATATTTTCTTTCACAAAATTATAGTTTTATTTTATCTGAAATAGTCAAGAGTAGAGCCATTTAATTTCATTATAAGGAGATTGTTTGTTCCTTGTTTCATTAAAAGGAGATTGTTTAGGTAAAAATAAATCCAATAAATCATGTCAGCACACATGAAAATTTGATTCTTAATTTTCCTACTGTATTTAATTCTTTAATTGAGCCCCAGAGGCAAGTGGCCAAATCATCCCACATGGTGGCCGAACCATCCAACGCCAGTGGCCGAATCATCCACACCAAGAGGGATGGTTCGGCCATTTTGGAGACCTTAAGAGTTTTGATTACTGCCAAGAAATGACGTAAGTTTAAGAACTGACAATAGCACACAAAAGAGCCAAAAGATGTGGCTTCCTCTTGGAATAAGCAGATTTTAAGAATTTCTTAAACTTTATTTATTATGATTTTTTTTCGAAAAAGTGGCCGAATCATCACCGCCCTCCCCTATGTCAGACACACAGAGCTCATTTAGAATATATGACAGAGGGTATCTCCTTCTTCTTCATTTATTTCTGTTACCTGCAATAAATGATAACACCTGACATCCTATCTACCTCCCTCTGTGTCTGTAGGTTGTTGGCCGCTGTGCTCTGTATTGTTCTCTTCTACTCATACAGGCTATGCATCGGAAATACATGAATAATTCCATTTCATATATCAGAGATAATTCCCTTATTGCATTTCACAAGGGCATGATGTTTTCATATGACACTTAGGCTATGTCCACACTGCCGAATAATCCGTAACTTTGTGTTACGGAACAAGGTTATAGTAACGTTATGGTATGTTTCGAAAGTTCCGGAACATTTATGGAGTTCTGTAACCAGGCCACAGCTCCCACTGAGTGAGCGATAATGTTCCTGACAGTGTTCTGGAACGTGCAGTAACTTCGTGCATCCTTGTTACTGGAACATGTTCCTGTTACATAGGTTACGTATCCTTGGTGTGGACGTACCCTAACTCGTATGCCGCTGCGCTGTATGTAAACCAGGGCTACCAAGAGATCTCACACTTACTTAATATTTTCCATATTTCTTGGTCTGTTGTGTCAGATTGACTCACGGCACCTTCGGGAGGATACTTTTTTGAGTGACTGTACATGAATGTGCAAAAGAGTTAAGTAGACCAATATATTTAATATTCAAGGAATCCTTGGGTCAACGTAAACTACCTGATATTTGCAAGAAAGCAAACATTGTTCCCCTATTCAAGAAAGGTAATAGACAAAATCCACTCAACTACCGACCAATATCATTAACCAGTGTTGTAAGTAAGATATTAGAAAAGCTGATAAGAAAAGTTTGGGTAAACCAGCTAGAAGAAAACAATATGGTAACATAAAGGCAGTTTGGTTTTAGAAAGTGAAAATCATGTGTTTCTAGCCTATTAATCTCCTATGATTGAGTTGCAGAAACATTACAGAAAAGAGAAGGATGGGTGGATGGTATCTATCTAGATTTCAAGAATGCATTTGACAGGGTACCGCACCGAAGACTTTTATGGAAACTGTACCATCAAGGAGGAATACAAGGCAACCTGTACTGTTGGATGCAAGATTTTCACAGAAAAATGGGAAATAAGAACAGTACCAAGGGGAAATTACTCATCATGGAGGGAAGTGACCAGTGGAGTTCCATACGGCTCAGTGCTGGCACCAGTTATGTTTCTAGTATATATAAATGACATAGATAGTAACATTGGAAATGAAATCTATCTAAATATGTTTGCAGATGATGCAAAAATACCAAGGAGAATTACTAACACAGACTCCTGTAAAGAGCTAGAAGAAGAATTAAATAAACTTCATGAATGGAGCGATAAATGGCAAATGGAATTCTGTGTGGACAAGTGTCATGTAATTAAGTTTGGTAAAATAGGAAGAAGACCAAATTGGGATTATAAGTTAGGAAGTAAACCCCCACACATATGAGAAAGAGAGAAGGACCTAGGAGTGACTGTCAATAACAGACCATCTCCAGATGACCACATCAGTGAGATGTTACGGAACAAGTACAGTATACACTGCTTGCTAATATGAGAATAGCATTCACATACATAAATGAAGACATGTTGAGAAAGATAATGACATCATTCATCAGACCAACCCTGGAGTATGCATCAGTAGTCTGAAATCCTCATCTCAAGAAACACATAGATCTATCTATTTATTGCCAGATGCCATTATCCCGTAAGGGGTGGCCATTTGACTTTGAGTTATTTGTTTTACAGGGAGGGGCACTAACCCTCCTTCAATCCACTTGTTGACACGTAGGGAGCATGTATGGTTTGGTTATATGGTTACCACCCAGTGGTGTAAATGGTTTCTTGGCTTACACGAAACCATTTGGCTTGTCACTCATTGTAAAGCCACCTGTAAAGAAAAGCAATAAGAAGTGACATGAATGATGGGAGAAATAGGAAGAGAGAAGGGCAGGCACAGAAAAAGAATAATAAAGGCTAAGAAGGAAGTAGGCAGCACTACATCAAGTCAGTGGATGATGGTCGCCACCAACTACCACTTCTTGTCATACTCTGACAAAATATATCTGCACAGTTTACTTATCTCCTAATTCTACTGACCATGAAAAATTCTCTGACTATCTTACTTCTATGATGGAACACATTCTATCAATTTCTCCTTTCTCTGAAATCACCATTCTTGGGGATTTCAATGTTCACCACCACCTTTGGCTCTCCTCTCCTTTCACTGATTCACCTGGTGAACAAGCCTACATCTTTTCTATCCTTAATGACCTAGAGCAGCTTGTACAGCACCATACCCATAACCCTGACTGCCTTGGAGAGAGCTCCAACATACTTGTCCTCTTCCTTACAACTAATCCTTCTGCTTATGCTATTAATCTTTCCTCTCCATTGGACTCCTCTGATCACAACCTTATTACCTTAACCTGTCCTATCGCTCAGGTATGGCCTGTGGACCCTCCAGAGAAACGTCGTCTGTGGCACTTTGGAGCTGCAGATTGGGAGGCCCTCAGGCAGTACTTCTTTGATTTTCCCTGGAATGATTATTGTTTCCATGGCTGGGAGCCATCTGAATGTGCCTTGTGCGTTACGGAGGTTATTCTCTCAGGCATGGAAGCATACATTCCCTTCTCATATCCTTTGACTAATGCAAGAAAGCCTTGGTTTAATCACGTTTGTTCTAATGCTGTCCGCAACAAGGAGAGGGCCTATAAAAGGTACCAGAGCCAACCCACCCCTGAATCACATCTTGTTTATGTTTCTAACCGGAATCTTGCTAAGGTTGTTCTTCGCCCTGCTAAAAATATTTTCATTCATACTAACTGCTCTCATCTTTCCAACTCGAATTCTTCCCACTCCTTCTGGCATCTTGCCAAAAACATTCTAATAACTTTACCTCATCATCCTTCCTTCCTCTTTTCTGTTCTGATGGCTCTGTAGCTATTACTTCTACAGATAAAGCAGATCTCTTCGCTCAGACTTTCTCCTCCAATTCCACCTTAGACGATTCCGGTACTGTTCCCCCATCACTTCCTCCCTCAGACTTCCTCATGGCTGACATTAAAATTTCTTCAGCTGATGTATTTTCTGCCATCACTGGCCTCAGTACTAACAAGGCTTATGGGCCTAATGGAGTCCCTCCTGTTGTCCTCAAGAACAGTGCTTCTGTGCTTACACCCTGCCTAGGTAAACTCTTTCGCCTTTGTCTTTAAATTTGTACCTTTCCTTCTTGCTGGAAGTTGCTCTCATTCAGCCAGTCCCAAAGAAGGGTGACCATTCCCAACCCTCTAACTATTGTCCAATTGCTTTAACATCCTGTCTCAAAAGTTTTTGAGTCAATCCTTAATAGAAAAAATTTGAAGCATCTTCCCCATCACAAATTTCTTTCTGATCGTCAGTATGGGTTCTGTCAGGGACGCTCCACTGGCAATCTTCTCACCTACCTTTCAGACTCCTGGTCATCCTCCTTTCGGGACTTTGGCGAAAGCTAAGACTGAAAAAGATCAAAGGGCTGCCACAAGATGGGTACCAAGCTTAAGGGATGTAAGCTACAAAGAAAGACTGGAATATTGACTCTACCAGCACTACAGAAGAGAAGGAAAGGAGGAGACATAATTATGCTATATAAATGTGTATCAGGGAAAGAGAAAATAGACATAAATGAGTATATAACCTATGTGGAAACATCAGCAGGAGGACACTGCAAAAAACTGCATAAAAAGAGAGGTGATAAAGATGTAAGAAATTTAGTTTCCCAAATAGGGCAACTAATTAGTGGAATGCACAGCTGAATGAAATAGTGTGTGCCAAAACAATTCATAAATTTAAGGATATGTATGATAAAACTGATTTAATACACAGGACAGTACGAGCTTGATTCATTCCTTTTAAGATGCAATTAGGTAAGAACACTTAGGTAAGAACACACACACACACACACACACACACACACACACACACACACACACACACACACACACACACACACACACACACACACACACTGAAAAACAGACATAGACACACCCAAACATGCAGGCACAGACACACATGCATGCAAGCACCCAATGCATGAGGCCTGGAATGGCCGTTAGCGTTTTTGTTTTACAGTCAGCGTTATAATGTATTAATTTTTTTCTGCTGCATGTTCATAGTTATATACTTTTTACATATCCTAGTGTTTATTTTGTGTATTAGTAATTTGACTCTGAGTGTAAAGGATGAGGTTAGCTTGAGATGTAATTGCCAGTTTTGAATGATGAGTAGCTTGAGATGTAACTGCCAGTTATGAATGATGAGTGGGGGGGTAGGAAGGGGTAGGGGTATGGAGAAGGGTTGGGAGCTGGGGTAGAGTTGGGTGGAGCTCATTTTGTCCCCCCTTTCCATCTTCCCTGGGTATATAGGGGGAGGCAGTAGCTCAGTTGGTAGAGAGGTGGCCTGCAGTCCTACCGGACCTAGGTTCAAATCCGCGCTGGGGTAGGGAACAGTTTAAGGATTTGATTTTAATAAAGGCAGACTTTACTACCCGTCGACATGTTGTAAAAATACCCCCATCAATGCCAATACACCAGCCCTAGCATGTATTCAGTATGGACCGTGGGTGTTAGTGCCAAAGTGGTGACATGTAGAGGTGTATGGTATGTAGGAGGACAACTGGGCCTTGGGAGCAGGCTGTGAAGCCTATGCCCAGAGTCAGACACATAAAAAAAAAAAAAAAAAACAGCAGAAATTAGTGATTGTGAGTATTCACGATCAATAAATTAACACTTAAAATGATGTGGGTTATTGATTTACTCACCAGAAATACATGGAAGTATTTACCTATTTGTATTTACCTATTTGTAGTATACAGGAATTGAGCAATGCTCGTGTTGTCCTGTCTCCACATCCACATTTATCAAGTCTACCTTTACACACATGAATGTTTTTCTCATGCCCCACCTCTTTGTCTAAGTCGTTTCAAATATTTAAGAATATACCTAATTGTGATATACACGGAATGTACTATGCTCGTGGGTTTCCGTCGCTGTTTCTCAATAAGTCAAATTTAACTTTAAACTCGTTTAAGTTTTTAGACTGGACGATCTCTTTGTCCAGGCTATTCCATAAGTCTATACTTCTGTAAGGAAAGCTATATTTCTTGATATCCTTCAAGCAGCTTGACTTTTTCAATTTCATTCCATGTCCTCTTGTTGCTCTCTTATCCCATACAAACAGATCTTCTTTGTCAATTTTATCTACTCCCACCATGGTCCTGAACACCGCAATCATGTCTCCCCTCTTTCTCCTTTCCTCTAACGAAGGCAAATCCAGTTTTTCCAGCCTCTCTCTGTATGACAGGTCTGTCAGACTGGGGACCATCTTGGTTGCTGTTCTTTGTATTCTCTCAATCTTGTTTATATCTTTCTTTTTGTGTGGGGACCACACTACCGCTGCATATTCTAACCTGGGGCGGATCATGGCCACTATCAATTTTTTCATCATTTCCTCATCCATATAATGAAATGCTACTCTTATGTTAGTCAAGAGCTTATAAGTCTCTCCAACTATCTTGTTAATGTGCTTTTCTGGTGACAAACTATCTTGGACCAGCACTCCCAAATCTTTCTCTTCTCTCCTTTTTGTGATTAATTCATTACCCAAAAAATAATTCAGTGATGGTCTCCTGGTACTTTTACCCATTTCCAATATTTTACATTTCTTTACATTAAATTTCATTTCCCACGTCCGGCTCCAATTGTGTATCCTATCCAAATCCTCCTGCAGTATTTTACAATCCTCCTCAACCTCTATCTTCCTCAAGATCTTTACATCATCAGCAAACAGACTCGCATAACTGTTCACTCCATCTACCATATCATTTACGTAAATCAGGAACATTACTGGCGCCAACACTGAGCCTTGAGGGACTCCACTTGTTACTTCCCTCCATCCAGACATCTTTTCCTTTATTACTGTCCTCATTTGTCTGTCTCTCAAAAAGTCTCTCATCCATTCCAGAAGTTTCCCCTTTAGTCCTCCTATATATTCTAGTTTCCACATTAGTCTCTTATGAGGTACCTTGTCAAAGGCCTTCTCTAAGTCTAAGTACACACAATCCACCCAACCATCTCTCTCCTGTACCACATCAATCGCTCTTGAGTAAAAGCTCA